>NC_052473.1:13062927-13199852 GCF_009730915.1 Dioscorea cayenensis subsp. rotundata
ACCTCATTGGTGTATTTTTTCTTAATGTGTAGGCCTTGAATGGACACATTTCACAATATTGCGCGAAATAAGGGTGAGGGTTATGTGTTGCAGTTCATTGTTTTTATTAGATGGGAGCAAGTACTTGAGGAAATATGCAAATGGTGGAATTTTGAAGCTTCTCAGGTGAGAGTAAAATATTTACTTCTGGATGAGCACATGACAATATCTCTCATTAGCTCCGAAAGTGACTTTTAACGGATGTGCCATATTCACCGTATGCTCAATAAAAATGTAGTTAATATGGTTGTAGATGTTGTGGATGGAATGATTGGCAGTTTGGATATATTGTCAATGGTATCGTAAGTTACACTAACAGTTTACGTAGTAATTTTCATGTTTACAAATTTATCTTGTTTACTAACTTTTTGTTTTCCTATTCACATATTAAGGCATTGTAATTTAACTTTATACATTCTTGTATACATAATTTGTGGCCTACATATTTTTTATAGTTATAGATCACATTATCTACTTATTGTTTAATATAATATGTCTTTGCTAAAAAATATGACTAAGTGTTTATTATTAATATTACCATCACAAGGGATCCTGTGTCACAAAGCGCTCCATCCAATCCCTGCCCCATTTTGTCATCAAGTTTATCTATGGTACTTACTCCAATCAAGGATGCACTATGCGGCTTTGCTATCAAACGTAATTTTAATTTTCATTTCATAAAAAAATGGTAGATAGAGTTACTATTATATGCACTATCGCGGGCTGCCCATGGCGAGTCCATGCCTTAAGAGAAGGTAATCTTCATGCGTTTAACATTAAAACATCACAGGTTGGTCATACATGTGGTGGAGGCATAGCCACAACATCTCATCAAAAAGCTTGAAAGAGATGGGTTAGTAATCAGGTACTTAACAAACTCCGCGATCGTCTTGTATATCTAGCTGTGGATATACAATGGGATATATTGCGTGATCAAGGTGTTCATCTTCAATACAAACAAGCTTAGATGGGTAAAGAGTTGGCTCGGGAGGTTCTACATGGAAGTGATATAGCAAGCCACGATCTATTACTATGGTACTCGGGCAAGGTAGCTGAAATTAACTCAGGAAGCATCGTCAAAACTAATAGAGATGGTGAGCAGCTTTAGGCGTGGTTTCTTCTATTTCGATAAGTATCTAAATGTCTCAGTATTATCTTATATGTAATTTATACACTTAGCATGTATATTATTAAGAATTGATGACCATTTTGTGCTTAATCGTGTGTTATTTACTTTGTAGGGCAAAAAGAAGCTATGGAGAACATGAGGATACAATTAGGGCAAAAAGAAGGAGAAAACTAGGTTGTGCAGTACTGTATATGGCCTAAGTCATGCGTCATCCATACAACTTGTATGGCTCGAGGGGTATAAAAGGAGTCTTTTAGGGCTAGAGAAGGGGTTCTTGGCCATCATTGATAATAGTAAACCTAGAAACTGACAGCAATCTTGGAAGGCGATTTCAAGGGTCTATGAGGTTCCAAAGCATCACATTTCAAAAGGAAGACCTACCACATTGGGAAGAAAGGTATTCTTAAGTCCAGGAAGAGGCCTTTGGCTAGAGGAAGCATCATTCAACGATCCTTGGGAGAGGGAAGCGTCATTCGACCCGATCTACCTTATATTCATCATCTTTTCATCTAGGAAGTGTCATTTATGAACTTCTTTTGTATTTTGGTTTATATTGTTGTTTGCATTTGTTTGATGGAACACTAGATCCCCAAGGCCATCAGATGTCTGTGAACCTTGGGGGATTCATCATGTATTTTGGATGATTGCTACTTAATTCTATTGTTTGGGTTTGGTTTGTGATTTAATCCATTGTGCCTTCATGCTAAAATTACATATGGAGAGATCCGTAATTCTTTTATAAGTTGTGCACATCAATGTAACCTACTCACATGTATTAGATTTTGAATGGATTAAAAGGGGTTACTTGTGCCAACATGCCGAGAGATTGGATATTGGTAGCCCTCCAATTCTTATGAGTAGACCTAGAAGGAGTTTACTCTTATTTTGGGATTTCCTTGTTCTTAATACAATTGTAGGAGTGTTGATATGGAACATATTCCAATTAACATTCGTATATGATTGGGGTTTAACCAACGAGAGATTAGGGTTGATCTAATCTAGCAATCCCTCGGTCCAAACCAACTTTGCATCTTTTGTTCTTCATCCTTGCATCATGATGACCCCCCAAAGGGGATCCACATCCATGGCCCTTTGCTTATCATTGTGTGTTTGTGGGCTCTTGCTTTTGCCTTCATTTTGTGGTGACCTTTTATTTGCTTTTCTAAAATTAGTTAAGTAGAAACCCTCTATTTAAGAGTTAGGTTAGAAAATAGGTGGAGAAGGAGTAATAGTAGATGCTTAACCCTGATGAATACTATCTTTGTGTTTTACACAAGGTATTACTTGGCGACCCGGTACACTTGCGGGACACACACCAAGTTTTTGGCGTCGTTCCCGGAGACACTTAAGGAATACTAGGAAACTTTTAGCTTATTGCTTTAGCCATTTTTCTTTTCTTTGCACATCTTATTCTTTGTACATATTTTTTCTTGTTTTATTTGACTTTGTACTTTGTATTCTCTTTTGTACGAGGTACAATTTACTTTGCAAATGCAAGGGACTTACACTTGGAATGATTCAAAATCACCCTTGAGTTCTAAAGTTGATGCCCTTAATGAAAAGATCGACCAACTTATCGCCCATGAATCACATGAAAACAATCCATACACCACTCTATGTTATCTATATTGGGGGAGACATCCAAATGCATCAAGTTCTTATCATGAGCAACAATGGGAGTGTCCTCAAAATAGACCGACAACTTACTCCCCACCTCAAGAGCAGTGGCATGAGTATCCTTTAAGTTCTTGGTATGAGCATCTACAAGGAAAGAATTTAGTACCGAGGATATTTTTGCCAAATTCATGGGAAGCATCACCAACTTTGGAACCTAGTTCAGTGATATGAACACTCGCTTGGATAACATGAACACTCAGTCTAAAGGGTAGTTTAATGAATTAAGCACTAATAGAAGAGATATCCAAGCATCTTTTCACAGGCTAGAGAGCCAGGTTAGAGAACTTGTCCGAGAAATGGCTGAGGAACAATAGGTGGTAACCATAAATCCCGACTTGCCATTGCAACATGTTGAAGAGAACTGGTTAGTTACACAACCACAAGAGCCTGGTTTAGATCCTATGCCTAAGCAAAGAAAAGATCAAGGAAAAGAAATTAAAAGCTATGTGCAACATGCTTATGGCATGGATGACAGTTCAGATGAGAGTTCAGTTTCAATAGAAGAGAAAGAGTTTGAACAAGATGATGGGCTGAGGAACAAAGGTTGAAGGCATCAACAGAGGAAGCACCCTAGTTGGAATTGAAGACGTTACCCAAACATCTTGAGTATGCTTTCTTAGGGGAAGGGACTCAGCTTTCAGTTAATATTGCTTCAAACTTGATAGCTGAACAAAAGAAGATTTAGTGAATGTTTTAAAAAGGCACAAGAAAGCAATTGCTTGGAAGATAGTTGACATCAAAGGGATAAATCTATCTTTTTGTACTCACAAAATTCTAATGGAGGATGACACAAACCTACTGCCATGCTTCAAAGAAGACTCAATCTGAATATGAAGCAAGTGGTAAGGGATGAAGTCATCAAACTTCTAGATGCGGGCATTATTTATCGGATATCCAACAGTGAGCGAGTAAGTCCAATGCAAGTAGTCGCTAAGAAAGGGGGGATGACCGTGATCACTAATGATAAAAATTAGTTAATTCCTACTAAACTATCACCAGATAGTATGTATGCATTGTTACAAAAAACTGAATGATTGACACACCTCTTACGAGCGTGTACCACAAGTGTACTGGTATCAAAGTAATAAAGTACCCAATGAGTCAGGTAGTCGAATCCACAGGGAACAGAAGTATTAGTAATAACTACTTCTAAGTTATTTTGTTAGAATCAAGAATAAAATAAAATGAACTCAATGACGAGAAATATGAATTTCACAAGCAAACACAAAAGAGTAAAAATAAGGGAAGTCTCAATCAATGAAGATGAGGTGCCCCGGCAATGCTCTCCTTAGGATCTAACATAAAGCTCAAGATTTACAAGTGTTTCTCCACCTGGACCTTGTAGGGGACTAGTATCGGATTCGTAGGGATTCCTAAGAGTACATCCCATTTCTAAGGATAAACCTAGCCCTACTTCTAGGAGAAAGATCCCTAACTCCCTACAAGGTCCCGGCGGAGAAGTCTCTCAATCTCATGCCTCATACGAAATATGGCTGCATAAAACCTAGGGAATACGGAGATAGAATGTACTAATCAGAAGGAAAAGGGGACACTCCACTATGTCATGACTCACCCTCTCAACCATGTTCAATCTCGAGGTTCTAGCCCTAATGGAGACCTCTATCTTACCAAAGCAAACAACTCATGCAAACTAATCAACCACAAGATCAATACGGCAAGCAAGCAATAATAAAGCAAGATTGAAACTCGATTAAACTCGGATTTAATAGAAAACATAAAGTAAATCAATACAAGAATAAAATCCTAGGATTCACATGCCCAAATACCTACTAGGGTTTAGCTCTTTGTGGGGAAAATTAAAAAACAAATAATGCAATGTAAATCAATGAAAACCATGGAATAAAATCCCCTTGAATTCATGATGATGGCCTTGATAGTTAGCTCAACGTCTTGAAGGATTCCTCTCTGAAGCTAGGTCGCCGATGGCTTCTTTAATGCTATGATGAAAAAAGAATCTATCAAAGTTGGTGAAGAACACCCCCTTCCCACCCCCAAAAATTCGCCAAAGACCTCCTCTCTAAACCCTAGCTGCTTTGCCTCTCAAACGCTGTAAAAAAGTTCCCAAATAATAGGGCAAAACGGCTATTTATAAAAACCAACATGTGCCTATCACGTGCCTTGACCCGCCTGGGTGGAATTCTGACCCGGTCGGGTGAACAATGTTTCTACGATACTACGAGTGTTTTTTTCCTACGACTTTTTCTATAGTGCTCCCAAAAAACAAGGCTCTAACACTGGTCTCTTGAGCCCACATGGACGGGCACACGTCTACGTGGTAGGTTATAAGGCTTCTTATCGTCTAATCATCATTGGGAAGGCTCTTAAAGTCTTCACATAAGTAAATACATGGAAATGTGGCTGCCTTTATACCCTTCTAACTCACAATTTAACTTAAATTCTCTTGGAAGTTGGCTCACACACCCCCATGTGTATGAGCTCTACTTGTGTCATGATCTTTATGTTGCACAAAATCTCCCAAAAGGTGCCTTCATAACCTATCTTTGCTTCTCTTTTTTCTCTTAAGGCCTTCATAACCCAATTTGTACAATGGAACACCAAATACAATTTATGAGACATAAGACATGATAAAAGTGATGCTCAATACATGTAAAACATAGAAATAAATATGTTTACTCAAACACTTATCAAACTCCCCTACACTTAAGCATTTGCTTGTCCTCAAGCAAAAATAAACATTGAATTCATGGAATGAAAAGAGAAGTTCTTGCCTTAGAGGTTCACCACAAGAGTAGAAGAACACAATTCTAAAATCTTGGAGAGAGACAAACACTAGATGAAACAATCAATACTCTACCAAGCAATCCAATAAAAAATTAAGTAATGAAATCTGAAAACATGTGTGTGTGAAGAACACACCTCATGTCAACACTATGTCCACTACTCAAAGTTCTTATTACAACGGGACTTATTTATAGATATAAAGAATAGGTAGTAGCTTCACACATCCTCTAAGGTAGCCCTTTCCCGAGCGGGCGCCCGAGTGGCTTTCAGACTTTCGAGGTGGTAGCTCTTTCTACCGAAGATGGTAGTTTTCAGTCATTCCATGAGATAGCTCTTTCTCTCATTAGGGCATAACAAGTATCCAACTTATGAGAGTAGCTATATACAACATAGGTGGTAGCTCTTTCCACCTCATATATACACCAAAAAAAAAATTCTGAATTTTTTTTTATTTTTTCATTTTTTAATTTTTTGATTTTTTTTTCAGATTTAAACTATCACTACGGAGTCCCAAAAATATTGAACTAGAGTTTTCATAGGTTTAATAAGTGAGAAAAGTGCATAAAGTAGTAATCGAACAAAAATTTCAAGAAAAATGGATGAAAACTAGAGCATGATAAACCTAGTGTTTACAACTTCCAAAACTAAGAATTAAACTCTAAACCCTAAGTTGAACCTTCATTGACAATATGAGCATGATCATGAAAAACACAAGTAAAAAGACATGTATAAGGTGAAACCCTCCCCACACTTAAGATGTACATTGCTCTCAATGTACGCATGCAAGCATAATAAAAAAATATTATCAATAAAAAGCCAAATGTAAGCGGGAACGTAATTGAAACAATACTCCCCCGAACTCCTCATTGATCATTTGGTGAAGTCTAGCTCATGGGGGTGTTGTGTTTCAATAGGTTGTCAAAAATCACATGGCCGTGTGACAAAAGTACATGACCAAACCACCATTAACATCACTCTCAAAAGCCATCCGCACAAATACAAAGGTTTCGTAGGGGATGGACATGGGTCGAGACCCCGATCGTCCAACCCAGTCCCAAAAATATAGGACCGGGTTTAGAAAGTTGTCCCAAAAACTCGGGTTGAGCTCAAATGTTTTGGCCTGATTGAATTTCGGGCTGGGTTTGGGTCAGATGAATTTTGACCCGACCCGACCCGGCCCGACCCGAATAAATAAATAATATATATATCATATATTATTTATAATATATATAAGTATATATATAATAGTAATAGGCTTTAAAAGAGTAAACATTTATAATACTTATGTTGTATTTTTAAATGTTTGAAAAATTTTTAGGGGTTGTAGTAGTAGTTTTTATTTAGTTATTTCAATTATTTCATAAAAAATTATTTATTTTTTTGGGTCGGGTTAGTGGCCAGGGCGAAAATGACAATCAAAATGGGTCGGGGTTTGGATCAAAAACAATTTGCTCGAACATGGCACCACCCACTCGAATATATGGGTTGTATTTTTGAGTCTAGCCCAGCCCAGACCTGACCCAGCCCGGCCCATGTCCACCCCTAGGTTTCAGTGAAGCTTAACAAAATAGAAAAGATGCATGCATCGGTAACACACCCCTTGCGTGTGTGTACCGCAAGTCCACGGGTTGTCCAATACCCTGGTGAGTGGGTAGTTGTATCCACTGGGAATAGTGCTCAAAAACACAAGTATTGCTATTTAACTATAATAAAGATGATTCAAAAGTGGTGTGAACAATATCAATGCAAGTAAAAATAAAGAAAAGAAGAAATAGATGCAATAGAAATAAGGAGAGGCAATCGATAGAAAATGGGGTACCCGGACATTGCTCACATTAGGACTATTGTTTCAAGTGCAAGACTAATAATTATGTTCCTAACTGATGTTTAATGAGTCGTGGAAATCCAACAACATACTGTCCAAACTTAAGGTCAACCGTGACTAACTCTATACTATACCACGGCGGAAAGGAATACTCTCGACGCCTTACACCACGCAAGGTTTGCTTAAAGCTCTAGGGACTCCAAGTGATAAACCCTATTCCCTAATATAGATCTAACCCTTTGGTCCAGGTAAAAGACCCCTAATCATGATTAAGCCCCAGCATTAAGGATTACTTCAACACTTTACTCTGTTGCTCGCGCAACTAAGCCCCAGTGGAGTTTGTCTCTTAGCACTTCATTCTATCATGACAGCAAAGAACTCTTGGAATGTGGAGGTAGGGTAAATCACACTGGAAGGGAAAATGGATGTTCCGCTACCTCTCGACTCTCCCTCTCGACCCTCTTGAACCTAGTTTTGTCTAATCCTAATGGCGTGCCACTCATCCATAAGGATTACCAAGATAGATTCTCAACCCTAGTGTCACTCTAAGAGAAAATCAATACAACAAGTATTCAAGGATGGAACTCAATTAAAACATCAATTAAAGAAGCATAATAAAGGTCAATAAAACAAAATCATCCTAGGGTTTATAAGTCCAAGCACCCACTAGGGGTTTAGCTCTCTATAGAGTAATACACAATAAACATTGAAATCAATAGTGAAAACATGCAATCCATAGATAAAACCCCATTGTAATCTGTATCGATAGTCTTGTGGAGCCGTCTCGTCTTTTCCAAAGGTTCCCTTGTCAAGCCTAGGGCAAACCTCACCAAATCGATGTCGACAAAAGCTTCCCCAATAACTCTCTTCCAAAAGAACGCAATGCTGAAGGCTATAGAACCGCTCCAAAGACCTAGCAAAAGCCTCTCCAAACCCTAGCCGCGAGCGCCTCCAAAGATGGGAGAAAAATAGGAAAAAGATTCTTCAAAACGTCTCAAGTCGCTGTATTTATAGGGGCTGGAATTGGGCATCCACACATGCATGTGAAATTTTCACATGGCCGAGTGGATTTCCAGATTTTAGTTTCCTGCTATCTGTGAACAGTAATTGTTACAGTGATTTTACTACAGTGAATTGCTATAGTACTTCACCAAAATGCTCTTGAATCCACTCTTATCATCGAGGCCACATGAATGGGCACACATCTATGCGGTAGATCGCGTTGCGTTTTCAATGAAATCACATTGACGAAGATCTTTCTAGTATTGCACAAGTCTGAACAAATGAGTGTGACTGCCTTTGTGCCCCTCCATTTTGCGTATTCGCTTGAGCACAATGGAGGTTGGCACACACTCACATGTCTTTGAGCACAACTTGTGTCTTCATGTTTGTTCACTCTAAGATTTCACCAACAAATGCATCTACGATCTATTTTTGGTTCCTTTCTTCCACAATTATCTCCACAACTCTACATGCACAAAAGAACACATATACACATGAATAAGCGATAAAATTTGAGAAAAGTAATACTCAATGTAAGAAAAGAATATTTCGTATTACTTATACACAAGCATTTATCAATCAGCGTCCTATGCTGGTGTTTTTGGTGAGTCAGAGTAGAAGATGGTGGCTACAGCAGCCTCGAGTCTCGCCAAATGATTGTGAGATTAAGTAGAAGATGGATCAGGATCAGATGAAGCTCCCTGTACTGCTATAATTGCCTCTATGTCCATCGGCTCTTCCTTAGTTGGTGCATATATAGCTTCAGTAGGCTCATCATCATCCTCAGATTCCTTAGATGATGACTCCACTAGTGCATATCCACCCGTGCTAGTCCGCCGCATAATACCCATCAGTCGCATGGTAACCAATCCCAAAGGTGTAACCGTGTTGATCCTTTCATCCCATGAATAGTGAAAATAACTCCCATCTTTAAGGGGAATCAAGAAATGTATGGTCTGGTAAAGAGTACCCGTACCCGTAAATACTAGCTCTAGTGGCGAAGATAATCAGGCACAATGTACCCAAGATGAAGGGGCTTTCTCTGATTCATGGAGTGGAGATAGAGGAGATCTAATTGACTAAGTGAGCCGACACCCTCACCACGTCCCCGTCACGGATCTCGTCGAGAATAGCATGGACATACCTGTAGGATGGACGGGAGAGCATGGAGCTCTTGGAGTGGCTCGAGATAAATTGATAATCGTATAAAGAGCTCTAAAAAATATGGGCGGAGTAAGATCAAGTGGATAATCGATGGGGAGCTGGGCATATTCCTTCGTGTTAATATAGTCTCCATCATACAGTGCTCGAGAACACCAAAAACCCCGAGTCGAGACATGCCGTGGTGCCGCCAAGAGCTGTAAAAATCTAATGGTGTTCTCCTCACAAAAATCGAGTGTGAACAGTCGAAGGAGAATGAAGCAAGAACCTCAAGTGTAATATCTCGATGGGTGGGATCTCGAATAGAAAGAATTCGTTCCCAGCCCCCTACCTCAACAAACTTGTGAACATCCTCAACAAGTCCAATCTCGCCAAGTGCGTCCCAATCAATAAACCTAGTTTGCCCATATTTCAATTTCTAGAGACGCTTAATCCTTTCCTACTGTTTGGGGACATTAAAGACCAATTATGGTGGTGAAGTCGGCTCTTGATCCTCACGAGAATATTTCTAAACAGCTTTCTTGGTCTTTGGTGCCATACCTGCAAGCTACGCATCAAGAAAAATCAAATTAATATGATATGGTGAAGTGTAGGAATCCACCCAGGAGCATAGATGAGCCACCCGCCCAGGTGGGGTGCCATGCAGGCGCACGTGTAGGGCAAGCCACTCGGCCCTGGGTGGGGACGCGAGCCATGGCAAAAATGCCATGGTAGAGCCTCTTTTTCAACCCAAAAGGCACACAAATTTTTTTCAAAACATTTGCAAAGATTTGCCATGAAAATTAGGATCTAAAAACAAAGAAATCAGCAAAAAATCTAACAATAGAGGCATGGAAAGGCATGGAGAAGATGGGAGCTTACTGGAGCGAATTGGAGAAGAGAACTTAGGCTTCGTTTGGATTACGGAATAGGAATGAGAATGAGAAAGAAGGAAATGGGAAAGGTATTGGGGATAGGAATAAGGAGTGAATAGAATAAAAACAATGTTTGGATGGAAGGAATGAACATTGGGAATGAAAAAAAGTAAAAAGATAGAATGGAGTAAAATGACTTTCATACCCTTTATTTGAATAAATTAAATTAATATATAAAATACTGAATTATATTTCATTCTAATTATCAAATTTAAATATTTAAATAAAATATTAATTATAATTATAATATTATAATTGATTATTTAAATTAAATATTTTATTTTATCTAATTATGAATTAAAAAAATTAAAAAATAATTAAGAGAATTGCATTCCAACGGTTAAATTTAAAAAGTATTAAAAATATATTAAAAATATATATATGACATGGGCTTAAAATATCATGGTTTTCATACATCCTAAAAATGATTTTCACACATGCTCACAAATAGCTTTCATGTCTGCATAAATATTGTTGATATGGTGGTCATCACATATTGCATACTTGTTGAGCATACTAACTAGAAACAACAAGCATCATATAACACCACAAACATTACAAACACAAAACAAAACCATCAATGTTTCTTGAACATACAAACTAGAACATACAAACCAGTAATATGCTAATGTCTTGAAGTTGAACAAAACAAGAGAAAGTCTTTGAAACAAAATACAAGAAAGTCCATGATATTAGGTAGGTAATATCACATCCTTCCTAGTATTAAATGACAGAAACACATCTTCTTATCATCTGGTAAGTCCCAAAATATGTTCAATTGCTCTTCATCTTTCCTTAAAGCTTGCAATACCAATAATGCCTCATCTTCAGAAAGTCCATCAACATTGAAAATTATATTACTCAATAATGTTTTCTTTTCTTGAACTTCTCTATGAGCTGTTTCCTTGAGTGCCTTGGTTTCAGCATTGCGGATTGCACATTCAGCCATCGTCTTAAATCCTGGTCCAACCATTTCTAAAAATTATATGTCAAGGTATTTTTCCTCTTTCGACGTCCAAAACTTGAGGCATTATCATTTCCAAGATGATGAGTCAATAGGTTCATCCATAGGCATAAAAAAATCTTCACTTGGAATTTGTGAGAATCCTGTATTCTCATTAGGCTAATGTTTTCATGTAGATATTGGTTTGCATCATCTTGGAGATCACCCCTTGCATTACCTTGTGCTCTGTCCTTTGTGAAAACGAGAGCAATCTTTTCCATAAAGCCCAGCTGCTTCCTTGTGATTCTACATTGCAATCCAAAAGGAAGTTAATAACGGAAGTGTAAAGCAAATTCTCTACATAAATAACAAACGTAATTATATATACCTTGACATATTCATCGTAAGCACTTTTTTCACATTCGATAGTACTATTTTCATGGTTCCAAACAAAACCACTGATACATAGTATATCAGTGATAGCTGTTGTCTTGTTTCTGAATAGTTTTACCCGAGACTCTATATTTGGCATGGATTTCAGTGTTATCGTTTGTGGAAATTTTTCTTTTATCATTTTTCCTAACTAGAATAAGTAGCCATTTCGAAATCCATTTTCACCCCGCCACAAAGTGTTTGTAGATAATTCAATTAGGGCTTCAATTAGGGCTTTATCTTCATGTGCGGTCCAATAGTGTTTGTTTTGTCCCCTTCCTCTTTGTTATGATTCTTGACCCATTCTAGAGAAAAAAATAAAAGGAATAAAGCACATGTCACATAAGTAGAAAGTAATAAAATGCATATCATTAACATAGCATTGTACGATTACAAAACATACATTAAGCAAGATAGACTATAGATGAAAACGTTCATATAAAGTACATAAATCTCGACCATGACATTCATCTTGCTTGCCATGTGTTAAACATGTCATTAGCCATATCGAGCCTAAATTGAGTCCATTCATCAGTTGGTTCAATGGCTATAATGTTGTCAATATCATCTTCTGTGCTTTCTTCTACTATTACATTATCAACTTCAACCTCTGCAAGATCTTCCACCATCTCTCTTCTAATAAAATTATGAAGTAAACAACAAGCATTGATGATACACCTTTGGGTGGCTATGTTGTAAAAACTAGGGCCGGAAAGAATTTTCCAACAAATTTTTAGGAGCCCAAATGTTCTTTAAATCACGTTTCTAGCAGCAACATGCTTCATGTTAAATAACTCTTGAGCTGTAACGGGTTCATGGCTACTACCCCAAGAACTCAAATGATATCTTCGTCCTCGAAAAGGTGCAAGAAAACCAAGTGAATTCGCATATCCAGCATCAACCAAGTAATAGAAACCTAATGTGTAGATAAATATTTGTCATTAGCTTAAGCAATCATTTTTTTAAGAATATATTAATGTAATAAGTGCACAATTTATTTACCATTTGGAACCTTTAAACCATTAGGCTTTGTAATAGCATCCCTAAGAACTCGACCATCATGAGCTAAACCCTCCCAACCAGATAAAACATATATAAATTGCATATCTTGACTGCATACACCAAGTACATTAGTAGTAATTTCAGATTTTCTTGTTATATATCTTGGCCGATCAACTTTAGGCACATTTACTGTAAACCAAACAAGATTATACAGCAAAGGATGGGATTGGTTCCCATTCCATGGCAACCACTCCCATCACCCAAATGGAGCCTTAGTGTAATGGCTAGAAAAATTTTCCTAATCACCAAAGAAACCAAGAAAAATTGGTTTGGGAGCCCAAGAGTTAAGATCTTTGAAGTGGAGAATTGATTAGATGAAGGGTTCCAAGTATAGGGAAGATGAATAGTACCCCCTTCACCACAATATAAGGCACATAAGGGGTGGAAAGTCTACCCCCTGGGTCATTACTATACATTCCAGCCGCCTGGGTGAGCTACAGAATTTCTGCAGACAATGCACCTAAGCATGAAAAATCAAAATTAGCACCAATTTTATAATTAAAACCATGAATTACATTCTCAACCATGCCACACACATGAAAACAATTTAATTCACCGAGAATTGTCATGAAAAACTCAACACCAACTAAAAATAACAAGGGTTACCATTCATGAACAATTAATACTGCAAAAATTTAAAACTAAGATAGAAAACTTCTAAAATCTTGAATTGTCTCCCAAGAAGTGCTTGTTTTACATCACTAAGCTTGGTGTACCTACCCTTAACTCATGGTGGCTCATGTAGATGGAAAATCTCCTTCTTTATAGCCTGCACACATGAGGGACAAAATTTTTGAACGTTCAAGGAAAATTGACTAAACATGTTACTGAATGAGGGAGTGCCATTCTCGACTTGTGTGTGCTCACCTCCAAGTATGTTGGGATGCTTTCTACAGTAACGCCTCAACCTCTTCATGCGATGAAAGACCTTTTTCAGAAATCCCCCATTGGGTTGCTCTTGGGAAACTTGTTCCACATGCTTACTCAACTCCTCCTTCTCAATGTTTGGTCATTCTTCATATGGGTCCGAATGTAAAAATTCCTGCATATACTCCTTAGCAATTTCATCAATAACATCGAAGAAATAGCATGTATCATCAAATTCAAGAGAATGCTTCATTACTTCGGTGAGACGGTATGTGATTTTCTCTTCTCCTATGCGTAGTGTCATCTCGCCTCCATCCATGTCGATGAGGGCCTTGGAAGTTCATAGGAATGGTCTCCCTAGAATTAGTCGAACCTCCACATCTTTATCAACATCAAGTACCGCAAAATCTATAGGAAAAATATACTTGTCAACCTTTACTAAAACATCTTCAACTATACCTCTTGGATGATAGACTGAACGATCGACTAGCTGTAATGCAATTTGGGATGGCCTTAGTTCTCCTAGCCCCAATTTCTGAAATAATGTGTATGACATTACATTAATGCTGGCCCTCGAATCAGCTAAAGCCTTTTCATCCCCTAAACCTCCGATGACACATGGAATGATGAAACTTCCTGGATCTTTCGTTTTGTTCGACAGTTTTTTTTGAAGTAATGTCGAACAATTTCCTTCCAGCACTACAGCCACACTCTCCTCCATTTTTCTCTTGTTGGTCAAGAGGTCCTTCAAGAACTTTGTGTACCGAGGCATTTGTAACAATGACTCCATAAACAAGATGTTAATGTGCAACTCTTTGAATAGATTTAGAAATTTCCTGTTTTGCTCATCCGTTTGGTCCTTCTTCAACGCACCAGATAAGAAATTCTTGGAGCATGTCAAGGGGGTGACACAGCTGTCCCCTTCTCCTTGTCTTGCACCTTATCTCTTGGCTTTTCTTGAGGAGTTTTAGCAATTTTCTCAGTGGAGGATTTTCCTTGGAGAATTTCAGAATTTTTCTCAGCAGGGAGCTTTTCTTCAAGCTCTCAACCACTTCTCAAAGTGATCACTTTCACATGCTCCCGCAGATTTGTCTCGGTATTTCTTGGCAAGCTTGCTTAAGGTTTCTCTGCTAAGGACTTTGCTATTTGACCCACTTGGTTCTCTAAATTATGTAGCAAAGTGGTGTGATTGCGGAGTATTTGTCCCGCTGAGGACTTAGCTAATTGGCCCACTTGGCAAGCTTGTATGTGGAATTATCCAAGTATTTGGCTTAGTTTTTATGGAATGATTGTCTTGGATGAAATTTCCCTTTGATTTATGTAAAATTGTTTTGTTGGCATGATTGTATGGAGATTCTTGCAAAATAAATAGTGCCCATACGGGCTCTATGCGGCCAGTATGGTCACTATACACATCATTTTAGCCATTTGTTCTTCATTTATTGCACCATATTTTGAATTGTTTTGGATTCCTTTAAGCTTGATTAGGTTTATCTATGTTGTAGGAATGCTGAACATCAAGAAACTCGCCTCCAAACATCCAAAGAGCACAATGCCAACCCACGAAGAACCTCACTTTACGCATGCTCATCACAAGGCGAAGTATGAGATTTTGAAGACTAAACCTTTTGGCACATTTCGTCACATAGAATGGGCTACTTGGAAACACTTGGGATGGATGAATGAGTGAAGCAGTTACTCTCACATGGTTGTTGGGTGAACTTGTTCACGATTGATGATCCCACCTATCGCCAACTAACCTTGGAGGTATTAAGCACTTTCAAAGCATGCCAAGATGAAAGGACTATCGGTGCTAACCAACCCTTACTCTTGTCCGTACAAATGCAAAATTAGTTGTATGAAAAGTCAGACGTTGTGCATTGAAGCAATTACCTATTTAGAAGTTCTTGATGAGGTGAAATGTACTCCAATGTTGCTGAGTCCTTTAATGCCTGGATCAGAGAAGCTCGACATCTTCCTATGTGCAATATGGTTTATTGCCAAGATATCTCAATATCGTTCAGCATTCCCCTAAGTGAACTTTTTCAGGCAAACAAGATTATTTATAGTTTATTATATCATTTATTGAATGTAATATCTAATATATAATTATCAATACTGTAACTACACAAAATCTAGCGTTAATATACAATATCAATTTGCACAGTTTGCTTAGCATGTTTTCCCTTGGTTCTGCTTCAATTCTGTTTAGTACATAATGTTTAAATTTTGTTATGTATAGCAGTTATTGTATATTTACTGATTCCATTACAGATTTAAGCTCATGAACATGATTTATAAAAGGCGTGAACAATGCCAGAACTAAGACACTCATCTTTGCCCTGATATTCATAAGAGGATTAACAAAACAGTCAAGGAAAGCATAACCCTAGTCGTTGGGTGCTCCAACGGGGAACAATTTGAAGTTATTGACCATCAGAGTAACACAGTTAACTTACGAGAAAGAATATGTTCTTGTCGACATTGGGAGGTATACGGCGTACCATGCGAATATGCATGTGCCGCAATTATGCAAATGGATATTAATGTTCATCGTTTCATTTATGATTACCACACTGTCACAGCTTATAGGGAAACATATGAGAACCTAATATTCTTGAAAACAGACCAAGAAAAACCTAAGGACGATAATCGGGATCTCCGCCTTTGACTACCCATTTCGAAAAGCAACCTGGCCGGCCAAAGCGCCGGAGGATTGAGTCACAAGCGTTCAATGTTCGGGAGTTATAATGCAATTGATGTCATGAAGTTGGCCAAAACAAAGCTACCTGCAATGCTATAGTTGTAGACTGAATGATATCTATTGAACACGTCTACTCAAGATTTCAACATGCAAATGTTAAGCAGTTTCTAAATGGGAAAGCATGATGTTACGCATTATTATTGGTTTCTAAATGAGTTTATATGTTAGTAAACAGTTAATGTAGTATCCGATCACATTGTTTGGAAATTAAATATTGACTCATTTTTGTGAAGACATCTATCGTAATGTAAACATTTATCTCATTTTACATCTATATTGTTTTCATATTAAATAGTATTTTGGGGGTTTTGAACTAGTTTGAAGGGAAGTACTCATATGAAATAGTTATTATGTACATTGGGTGATACCAAGAAGATCGAATATTTTATACCTGACTATCCAAATATTAAAACAGATTTCATGGATTTCAAACATAAACGATGACAAGTAAATAGTTGGAGTCAGATTAGAGTTAAAAGTAGAATTTTTCATCATATACAAAACCGTTGTACTTAAAGCTACCTCGACCATTGTGGATGGGTCTTCCACAATGACATCATTTGTCTGCTCCTCATCACTACTGGTTACAGAGTGCTCTTTCTTCATTAGCATTCTTAACAAACCATCGGCCAATATCTACCCAGTATATTACCAGCGAACATGGGCAACATCACTAGTGGCCAGATGGAATTGCTCTCCTTTGAGTATTTATTCCATGAATCTCATACGGTAAACAGAACAATCAATGCTATTTTCCCTTTGTTGTGGACAGTCTCGCACCTGTGACATTAGGTAGAAGCTCATGTCAGTGATGCTCAACTTAAGCTGCGGGTAATTTTTGAAGAGTGCACGCTGCAAAATCAATTAAAAAAGGATGAAGTAAACAAGAAATTTATTAAGTACAAATATTTTAAAAAAACCATGACGTATACCATAGCACATGTCGATTGGTCATATGTCGGGCTGAGTTTTCTTGAAGAATAGTGAAGATACTCATTTGTTCCCTTGTCCAGAATGAGAAGATGGTAGTGCTTGTGTCACATAATCGGCATGAGCACTACTTCCACTATTGGGTAGTCATCTAGTATGGGGGCCAGCATATTGTAAACACTATCGGATGAATGCGGCTGCTCAGATAGAGCGAGGACCAGCGGTCTAGTGATTGTGGTAGACCTCTTGGAGAGTGACAGGAATATATTCAAGGATTCTAACAACATCAAGATGAAGACGTCAACAACATCTTTAGGCATAAACTGCTTATCTTCCAAGGAAAACAAATAGATGTGAATGATATTTGTGCTCCCATTCTTTGCTCAAAACATGCATTCTGATAATTAATATATGAAAAAAAATTAATACAGACATGGTTAAAACCAACAACATCAAATATTAATAAGAAATATGAAACACTAACCAACAAAGTGAGATACCAACCAGATTAAGGCAATATAATACAACACCACAAATCTTAATGAGAAATATGAAACATTAACCAGTTATGGCTATACTAATTGTTTCTACAGAACTTTAAATTTAAAGGCATGCCATGCATAATGTACAAAAATGTATTAAGAAATCAAAAGCTTACTTGTCTATGAGAGAATTTAAGAAAACAGATATAGTCATTTGTTGCATATTGTCGAGGTGTACAAACCCCGCAGCCCGCTTGTTTGGAGGAATGAAATTTACATGTGAGGGCTTGACTGTATTCTCGGTTGCACCTTAATCACATTGGCTAATGTCAGTTGCATTAGTGGAGGCGAGTCATTATCAGGAACTGGTTTCTTACTTCTCAAAGTTGCGAGTGACTCTATTACTTTCCCGACATCATCGATTGCTTCGTCATCTACTACATTTAACTTAGATGGTTTTTGTGCAGGTGTTTTTTTCTCCTTTTTTTTATATTAATTTTTTCTTTCTTCGAGAGATTGGATATAGAGCATGCTAACTGTGCTCTTGTTTACCCTTGCATCTTGTATGACAGGCTTCTCATAGTAGATCTTTGAGAAGTGCTAAACTGATCATATTTTCTATATCATTTACATTGCATTTAGCATGATATTGTACTTATTTAGCATCTCATTAGTATAAAATTTTATTCTTTTGTTCACAACGACCCTTATTTCTATTTTAGGAAAAAATAGGCAAATTCGAGGATGTTTTGAACACAATGAAGCAAGTTGCTGAATCAAGGCTGCACCATGACTCACAACGACCATTATGATAACTCACAATGCCCGTTCTCTACACTTACCACCACCGTGATTAAGCTGTGGTAGCATGAGCTCACTGGTAACAACATAGAAGCACAACAACCTTACAACAACTGTCGTGAAGTCTATAATGGCCGTTGTCAAGACACATAATGCCTAAAGACAGTACCAGGATGCGACTTAGAGCTCAAGCAAATAACTTACTCACAACGGGCATCATAACGCCCGTGGTGAGGCCGTGGTGGAGCCGATTACTATAAATACCCTTGTTTCTCTTAATTCGGGGAGTCTCTTTTGCCGAAGAAGCTAGGGTGGCCGAATTTCTAGAGATCTAAGCTGTAGGTAGATGGCGTTGCTTCCGTATTTCAATGGGTTCAAGCGAATTTCTCAAGAGTACGTCTTGTGGTTCTCTTATGCTTTGATGCTTTGTTTTGTATGATCCATAAGAACCTAATTCGAGGGAAATTGTATGTCTAGGTGCCTTAGTTATTATTTATGAATCTTGATTGATTAATATAAATTCCTCTAGTTTTCGTAATCATTGCATGTTCTTAATTGCTTATTATTGTTGATGTGGATAAGGAGGATATACCCCCATATTGATGACGCTCATGCCATGATAAATCTATGCATGTTCTAAGAGGTTAGGCATATCTAGGTTTCCGGATTAGGGATTGATTGCTCCTTAGGCTTAAGGTTTGATTGGTTTCTTCTCGTGGGATTCCCGCACTTAAGGCAAATATAGGAGGTTGGGGCAGAAGAGATTCCATCTTAAGTTCCTAGTGATTTAGACCTAGCCGCAATGGCTTATTGGAATTAGTAGGCCTTTGAATTCTCTCGGTTCGATCCTAGAATACTATTAACACGTAACGCCTATCATAATTAACAATCAAGATGACTATAGCACATACTTGCAACTCCTTCTAAGTGTGCTTAACGACGTCTCTAATTGTATTGTTTAATAGTGTTGTACAAGGAAACTAAAGAAAGAGTGTAAACGATTAGGCTATTGATTAAGTGAAAAAGAAGTAATAGTAACCTCTCACCATTCCTAGGGAAATATGACCCTCGTGCTCACCCACGAGGTATTACTTGATGACCCGTACACTTGTGGTAGAATGTGCCAACTGTAGTATGAAATGCATACTTGCATGCTTATATATTTGCATAATTTACACACCCATAATGTGTTCCATCAGTCTTGCTTTCTTTCTTCTGATCTGGGGGTTTCTGAGGTTTATTGGCAACTTTCTTAGCCTTCTTCGCAAGTGGATAGAGTTGCCTTCCTGAGATTAACCAGAGCTTATCTTAATTACTTGTGACGATGCATCTTGATTTTCATCACGTGTGTCCACTTTTTCATCAAGATGTTTGATTGCTGTTTAAAGAGCTCTAATTTTATTTGACAACATTAACTGAAATTTGTAACCTGCCGTATCCTTTTCCTCGGTACTTGAGGTCTGGAAATGCTTGTCATTCTTCAGTTGGGAAGACTCTGATTGCATAGGTTGTGGATCTTTGGATTGAGAAGGCTTTTTCTTCACATCTTCCTTATCTTTGTCGTGTCCTGACTTACTAAAGCTTGATGCTTAAGGGCCAGTAGATGCCTCAACAACAACCCTTTGACCGATCCGTGCTCCAGCTTGTCCAGAACCAATGAACTCAGATTTAGTCTGGTTCACTAGAGTAAATTTAAAGAACTTACAAAGAACAACAAGTATTAGCAATAAAAAAAGGAAAGGGTTCGACTATATCAACATATGAAACATGAACAACTTGTCAAATATTAGACAATGCAAGTATATAAATCTACATGGTTTTCTAAATAAATGAATATTTATTCAAAAAACTAAACAATTCATCAAAAAGTCAAATGGTTATTTCATCACATAAAAATATACTACCACCTTAAAACATAAAGCAATTTTAAGAACACAATCATAAAATGTTGACCATTTACAATGTATTATGCATGAATAAATTTACAATGATGGAATCGAAACTCATATGAGTAATTCTAATATAACATAAGTAAACAATTGTTTACCTAGCTTCCCTCCAAAGACTCAACCAAGGCAGTTGCACCGGCTTGTTTCATGTAGCTATTTTGCCATAGCATAGAATGCATGGTGTTTTTCGAAACCGCAACTTCTTCCCTATTCTTGTTACCTCATAAAATCGAAGATTAAGAACAATAACATAACCCTTTAGATATCCAGTACTTATTGTCTTCCCAGAGCGCCTGACCTTTACTCATGCGGCTGCACTAGGCACATCCTTCATGAGCCATTTGTGAGTGGCTAGTGCCCATGCATACTGATCCAACTTTTATAGGTCATCTACATAGTATGCTAGCCATGAAGGTACTGAACATGTGGTGGTCAGGAAAAGCAAATTGCCCAAGATGTACACCAATAGTAACTTAATAAAATTTCTCTCCTTCTTGGCTTCTTTTTCCTCTACTAACTTCATTAAAGATCTGACTAGGAAGTCCCTAGTTTGATCTACTCCCTTTGTGAAGTACTCATCCTCAAGTGCGCAGCGTTCCTTTCTCTTTTTGAAATTTATAGCATCACCATCACAATGTAACCCTAGTATCAATGCTACATCTTCTGGCCTAAATTACAAATAGCTATTACCCAGCTTGAACATTTTAGTGCTTGCATCAACACTTGCATAAGTATGTCCAATACAGGTTGTTCTTGCATTATGGGTTCCAAGTTCATGAAATGGCTAAAAGGTGTTTATCTGAGTTTTTCCTGATAAGTGCTTGTGTGATAAGAATACGAAGTGTTCTTTCCTTATGATGAGCATTACTTTTCTCAGGTTTTAACGCTAATATGTAAGCATTTATGTTACTTTCATGCATATAGGGTTGTGAAGCCAATGTAGATCGTGAATGCACCATTTGGAGGAAGTCTTTAGAAGGTTCAAACGTGAAGACATAAGTCAGGTTTAAGATGCGAGAATGTGTGCCAACCTCCTTGTATTCAAGTGAGCACAACAATTTGGAGGGGCACAAGGGCAGTCACATTCAAGTATTCCAGCTTGTGCATGTATACCAAGATCTCCACCAACGTGTCCGTTTATTGAAGAAGCAAAGCGATCTATTGCGTGAATGTGTGCCCGTTTACATTACCTCGATGAAAACATGGATTAGGGAGTGTTTCGGGCCGGTACTATAGCGTGGTACTACAACAAACATAGCGATGAGGTATTGTAGCAAAATCCTGTTTATAGCCGGCCGAAGAAGGAGTAAAACAGAGAATCCACACGGGCTTGTGGAAATTCCACAAGCTCGTGCGAAAAATCCACAGGGGCGCCCATATGGGCGTGTGGATTCCCAATTCCAGCCCCGATTTCAGCATTCTTTTCTCCATCTTTTCCCCAACTTGAGAGAGGGCGGCGGCTAGGGTTTTGAGAGGTATTGGCTAGCGATTGGGAGAAGTTCTACGGCTCCGACATTGCGCTCCGTTTGGAAGAAGGTTAGTGGGAGAGCTTTCGTCGGCACCGATCCGGCAAGGTGTATCCTAGGCCGGACAAAGGGACCCTTGGACGAGTAGAGGACTCTCCACAAGACCATCGCCATGACTATTGAGGGGGTTTTCTATGGATTCTTTGCTTTTACATTTGATATCATTGATTGTAATTAACTCCATGGAGAGCTAAACCCCCTAGTGGGTACTTGGATATTTGTGAACCCTAGGATATATTCATTCATTGAACCTTTTTATTATGCTTTCAATTAATTGATGTTTTATTTGAGTTCCATTCTTGTATGCTTGATTGTGTGAATACTTCCTTAGAGTGATACTAGGGTTGAGAGTTCTTGTTGGTAACTCTTGTGAGTGAGTGATACACCACGAGAGTTAGACAAAGCTAGATTGGAGAAGGTTGAGAGGGTGAGTCGAGAGGTAGCAGAGCGTCCCCTTTCCCCTCCGGTGTGATTTATTCTACCTCCATTTCCTCGAGCTCTTTATGGTCATAGTAGAGTGAATGGGCTAAGGGATGACCTTCCGCTGGGGCTTAGTTGCAGGGGCAACAGAGTGAAGCGTTGTAGTGATTTTAACACCTAGGGCTTAATTGTGGCTAGGGACCTTCCACCTGAACCAAAGGGTTAGGTCTACATCTAGGAAGAGAATTTATCACTTGGAATCCCTAGAACTCATTGCGATTCTATACGAGTGCGAGGTTGAGAGATTATTCAATTTCTCCTCCGGGACATGTATAGAGTTAGGCATGGTTGACCTTAGATTTGGCACCATGTATTTAAGGATCTCCATGACTCATTAATGCATTCATTAGAAAGAATAATAGAGGTTTTTTGCACTTGAAACGATTGTCCTAGGCGGAACAATATCCGGGTACCCCACTTATATAGATTGCCTTACCTCCCCTTTACTTGTACTCTTTCTCTTGTTTCTTTTACTTTTGTTACATCACATTTTGTCACACAAATCACTATTCACTTTTCATTTAGTTAAGAAACAATTTAAGTTTTTTTATTCCCTACTCTCTGTGGATACGATACCCACTCATCTGGGATTTATTACTTCGATAAACCCGTGCACTTGCGGGACATACGCAAGGGGCGTTGTCATTTCCCAATGTTTATGTGCCATCTTATCTCTCAAATCCCTTATGGTAGACACGATTGGTGCTAGGAAACATCGTCCATTCACATAATTGACTGACTTGTTGGCTATCTTCCTCTTACATGCATAACCAGAACATTTGATTTTAGTTTACACATTGTAAATGGTGCTAATTACATTACTAAAGTACTGAACCGAGCATTTATCATGTCATTGCCAAAAATTAAATTGTCAACAACAAATGCAGAAAGTAAACAAAGAACATATAACTACAAATTATTAATGATTGTAAGTGTTTTACATTTATGTTGTATAGGAATGGGAATTTTTAGTATAAAAATACTAAAAATAATCATAGTCACATGAAATAGAAGAACATTCTCAAATTCCATCATTCCAAACCAAAACATTTCAGGACATCAACTCCACATTTACACTGGAAATTTTTAGGATTCCTATATTGTTTTAAACCCCAAGTAAAAACTATGTGAAAATAAAACCAAATCAACAAACCTTTGCTTATCTCTTACTCAAATTAGGGCACAAAAAACTTTTTAAATAGTATTGCATAATCTTGAACTAAAAAAGAAATTAAAGCAACCTTAGATGGCATTAGGCCATCATACCTCTCGACCTTGGGAGTATAGGGATGATGGAACCGATGAAGCTTCTCAGGAGGTGAAGAGATAGGATGGCATTAACTGGTGAATAGTTTCAAAAACTGTTTTTACTTTACAAACTTTGACAGGGGGCAAATTGAAATTTTACCATCAATCTAACCCCATTAAGGTCTTCTTGGACTATAAAGTCCAAACGTCAAAAAGGAGGGACTTCTTTGGGGATATCAAATAGTCTAGGGACTCTTTGATCAAATGAGAAAGATGGAGGGATCAAATGAACAATTTTTTTATCATGCTAGTCGACATTTTCTACCTTAATGTCTTCTTTAGTAATATTGTCAGCTCTATTTATTGGGAAATTCATCAGTGGAATTGCTCTCAGATGTGGAATATTCAAAATTAACATTTACTTTCATACCAGAATATATTTCAGTTATGCCCTTGTCATTTTGCACAATTTAACAGATAACATCAATACACACTCATTCTAGCTGCTTAGTCTCGGCAAAGGCATTTGCAAGTGAGGTCTGTTTTAGCAGAACTGAGAGAGCGCTTGCAATCACATTTAATGAGATCATATAAGTCCCATTTTTAGAAGTACAAATTCATTGTATTTTTTTGTGTGTACTTGATTGATTGGTGATTAGGGTGAAAATATGCATATTGTAGCCATTAAGATATGAGACACGTGGGTTCGATACACACATGAAATTTTTGGCTGATGGGTTTTTATTCTTTTAATTTGAATGAAATTTTTGGATGATCATTTCAAAATTATAAATCAAAGAAACTAGTTAAGGTGGGATTTGCATTTTGTTAAATGCATGATCATTTTAATTGTTTTTGATTGGGCGTTAGGAGAAAAGTATTTCTCATCTTGTGTGTTAATTATTATTTTGCACTTATAGCTTTATCTGATTCTTGATTCCTTTACAATATCTTAGTAATGTCTTACAACCATTTGTAATACACTGCAGAATATTTGATATGTGCATGGGTTTGGGATCTTTAGGTTCTTCTTCCTTCTTGAGAATTGAGCAGTTACAGCAGTTTCCAAATTTACAATAGTTTCTTGGTTTGGCAGCTATTGATGGGGTTGTGCGTCTGGCCAATATTGTGGAGCCATCTGTTATCTAAACTGCAACATCTATTGTCCCTCTTGGTTGGACAGGTGTTCCTAGAAATAAAAATACAAAACCTTTAAAAGTTGATATTATTGGCCATGGTCTACATTTATGCACTCTTGTCCAAGCTCAAGTAAATGGAAATTAGTTTTTTTGCATATTATATATCATAAAATAATTTGGCAAATATTTGTTTAAAAATCACCTTTATTTATTATATTGTGTTAGATTGTGAGAAGATGAGATAGGTAAGAAATAACCCAATTCCATAAATTCAATTAATATGTACATAGACCTTTCTTGGGGTCCATTTCAAGAGTCTGTGCTCTTTAAGGAGAACAATTTAGTTTCCTTACAGAGTTTTTCCCTTGATAAGTATTTGTAAATCTTATTTATTATAGATTATAAAAAAAATCTTATAGATTGCTATTATGCTTTTTCTGTTTACAAACATGTTTTGAAATAGTTAGAATCATATTGAAATATTTGTGCAAATGTTGTAGAAATGGCATATAGTTTTGATGGTGAAGCACAAAACCTTGATTTTCTTTCTTTCCCTCCCTTCTTGTTTTGCTTGACTCCTGATTTATGCGATTGGGTAGATTACAACCACTGAGAGAAGTACTTCCAGTGTTCAAATATAGTTTTCCAACATAGTCCATGAGATCTGATAGAAGTTTAGAAAGAATTGAGATGATCTTCATTAGGGCGGTTGGCCAATAAATAGATACAAGGGATGTAAGTAGTATATATGAACATGGTATGCACAAAGTATATATACATATACTCTAGTATACTAACTTATATGTATACTCTAGTATACTAACACTCTCCCTCAAACTTACAGTGGGTCATAAACTGAGAGTTTGCCAACTAGAAACTAAAATTGAGAGACAGTGTGTGCCTTAGTGAAGGAATCAATAAGCTACTATGTAGAGGCAACATACGGAAGAAGAATACTTCCAGTAAGGTAATGATGACAAACAAAGAGAAAAGCAACCTCAAGATGCTTCGTGGGTTTATGAAACACAGGATTGGTGGCAATTTTGATGGCACTCTGGTTGTCACAATAGATAGGAGTGAGAGCCAATATGGAGACACCAAAATCCATCAAAATCTGATGCAACTAAAGAACCTCCTTGGTAGTGGAGAACATAGCACCATAGTTATCTTCGGCAGTAGAAAGAGAAACAGTAGATTGTTTCTTCCTTTTCCAAGAGATAAGTGAATCTCCAAGGCAAATACAAAACCAATAGTAGATCTCTGATCAATAGAATCACCTACCCAATCAGCATCACAGTAGGGGCGGAGCTCAAAAGAGGACGTGGCAAAGAAAAATAGAGATTGAGTGATAGTAACACAGAGGTAATGAAGAACTCATTGAAGTACAACATAATGAGTAAGGCGAGGATAACTCACAAACCAACTAAAAAACATGAGTAACATAAGCAACATCTGGCCAAGTGATGGTCAAATAGAGGAGAGCACCAATAAGTGCTGATAATGAGTGGGATCAGTTAGAAGCTCACCATCAGAAGCGGAAAGACGATGATGCAACTCAACAAGAGTGGAAGTAGTGCGAAGATCTGTGATGCCAACTCGTCAAAAAATATCAGAAATGCACTTTTGTCGAGACACCAAGTAACCACGATAAGAATAAACAATCCTAAGACTCAGAAAGTAACGAAGAGGACCAAGATCTTTCATCTGAAACTCGGTGTGTACCTGCTATTTCAAAGAAATAATAGTATCAGCATCATCACTAGAAATCACCATATCGTCAACATAAAGAAGAAGAATAGTAAGACCAAGAGGAGTCTAACGAGTGAAGAGGGCATAATCATGAGAGTTCTCAATTAATCCAATAATAAGAATCACACTGCGAAAACACTAAAACTAGGAGTGAGGAGCCTATTTGAGTCTATAAATAGCCTAAAGAAGATGACAGACATGCTGAGGAGGATGAGAGAAACAAAGAGGAGTCATATAGACCTCCTCAGTAAGATTCTCATGTAAGAAGGCATTAGTCACATCTAAATGATAGAGTGGCTAGAGACGTGCTGCAGAAATAGCAAGAAGAAGACTAATAGTAGTCAACTTGGCTATAGGGGAAAATGTCTCCTCATAATCAATGCCATACTCCTGAGTAAAGGCATGAGCAACAAGGCGCCCCTTATAGCACTTGAAAATGCCATTAGCGCAGGTCTTGACCCTATAGATCCACCAACAACTAATGGGAGTAACACTGGAACAATAGGGAACCACATCTTAGGTATGCATCCACTTAAGATCCCCAAGTTCCTCTGTCATAGCCTACTACTAATGGGAATGCTGGGTGGCCTTACAATATGACTGTGTCTCATGATGAGTGTGAATGGTAACAAGAAAGGTCTTAAAATATGGAGAGTAGGTAGAGGAGAGAGAAAGTACATACCAAGTTGGAGGAGGAAGCAAGAGAATCACTTGAAGTATCAAGCCATTTGGTGGATTGGGTAGAATAAAGAGAAGAAAGATTAGAGGAGACTGTGGGAGAAGTCATGGAGGCATCAGGAATAATAGAGCCCAGTAGAGTAATGGAAGAAAGAGGAAAATGAGGAAAAGTGGAAGACCTAAGAAATGAAAGATCTAAAGGACGGGAGGAAAATAAAGATGTGTCTTCAAGAAAAGTAACATGACGAGAAATACGAAGATGATGAGGGATGGGATAATAGAAGCGATAGCCCTGGTTGTTCAGAGTTGTAGCTAAGAAAAATGCACATCGCAGAATGTGGAGAAAAATGCACATCGCAAACTTACTACCCATACAAGAA
The DNA here is from genome assembly GCF_009730915.1 of Dioscorea cayenensis subsp. rotundata. NCBI lineage: Eukaryota > Viridiplantae > Streptophyta > Magnoliopsida > Dioscoreales > Dioscoreaceae > Dioscorea > Dioscorea cayenensis. Next base: position 13,090,868 of record NC_052473.1, read on the forward strand.
GATAATGAGCCTGAAGAAACGAAACCAAGATAACCTGAACTAGATAATAGTTTTTTGTGAGCATTAGATACATGACCTAAGAGATAGTGCCAACAATCTAAAGAATTAATAGAAGCAACAATAGCAGGAGTACATGTGGAAGGAGAGGGAGATATAGGGTAGATAAAGATACTCTAAGAGATAAAACCCACCAACTCTACGCTTTGGTCCCAATCTTTGGCCTATAAGATGGTCCCGTCAAAAAATAGTCGAAGAAGAAAAGGCAATAGTCAAAACCATGATCCGTAAGTCGATGATAAGAAATAAGGTTTAAAGCTAAACTGGAAATATGATGAAATGCGGGAATAACACTGAAGATGACCAAACTGCTTGATAGGAAGAAGACTTTTTGTTAGTAGTATGAACACTAGAAAAGTGGTGAGTACTAGAAAGATGAAATAGGTTAGTGGCATCCATAGTCATATGATGAATAGCACCAGAATCTAAAATCCATGAAGTGGAAGACAAACTAGAAGTAGCAGACATAACAGAGGAGTTGGACTGTATAGCACACTGCATGGCATATAGTTGCTTTGTAAACTGAGCAACCTAAGAAGTAAGGTCCCCAGAAGAATCAGGAGTCAAGACCTCGATAGTAGCAGCATGAGGTAAGAAAGAAACACCAGAAGATCACTGAGGAGGATGATGTTGCGAATGTTGCTATTGTCGTTATTGAAGCTTTGGACATTGAGTCTTCGTGTGTCCATGTTGCTTGCAACAATGGCAAAAAATAGAGGATCTGGGGGAGGAGGACAACGGAGCACTAGGAGTAAAGGTCCAAGAAGAGCATAAAAAGGTCATAGCCAGGACTGTATCAATAGAGCTATGATGAGAGATGAGAGTACATGCAACCTAGTCTACTCAGCCAAAACACTGCGAACAACATCGAAGGATGCAATAGGTCTCTGATTAAGTAATTGGCTATGAACATCCTCATAGTCGGGACAAAGATGCATCAGAAACTCAAGGGTTCACTGTGTCTATCAAGACTGAATGTGAGCCGTACAACACTTGCACTCCAAACAAGTGGAAGACTCCAAAAAGTCAAGTGCCTTCATAAATAACGCAACTCAGTGACATATTCCTGGACAAAGCATTCCTGTTTTTGAACATAAGTGAGATCCTGCAAAATAGCATATTAGCAAGCAGAACTGGATTGTTCAAACATACGATGGAGATGGTCCCACATAGCAAGGGCAGTCAGAAGATGCCCAATCTCTATGCGAATGTCAACCTCATATGATTGACAAATTAGGGTCATGGCTTGATGATCAGTAGTGAACTACGAAGCAAATGTACCGAGAGTGTCAGTCTCTGTAGGAGGAGAGGATACACCATCCACGTGGCCAGGTAGCTCTAATCCAAGTAGAATGATGTGCACAGTAGTATACCATTCTTTTTAATTAAAGCCATTTAACTTGACATCCACTAGAGTAAGGAAATTTAGTGAGGATGCAGCATCCATGTTTTTTAAAATCAAATAAAATTTAAAGAAAAGTGGTAAGTTTGATGTCTACTACTAAAGCTTTTTAAAAAAACAAGAATTATCACCTGAAGGTTGATGTTTGCCACTAAAGCTTTTATTATCACTATGATGGCTTGTCGGGAAGAAGGGAAAGCTTCGGGGGAGCTAATGTGAGGGATGTTCTCTAGGAAGGAAGCAGATGGAGACGATGAGGTTAGACATACCATTACCTTGGTCACCAAACGATGATGATCCGGACATTTCTTTTGGTCGATGGAGGCAATAAGGTTGCTAGAGGTCGCTCCAAATCAAAGACTTTCTATGAACAAAAAGCCCTTATGAGAGGGAGGTGTTGTGCTAAGGAGGAGGGGCGAGGGTCGGAGGAGCTGGCGTGTGGCACTGAAGGTGGCAGCGTAGGGAGAGAGGCGGGGCTCAGCTCATAGCCGGGAGCTAAGCAACGATTGAGTGGTGTGACTGGCAAAAGTTGATGTTTTTGTTTTTACTTTTTGTGGTGAGATAGTTGTGAAAACTTAAGCTCTCGCGAAGAAAAAATACTAAATTGGCGATATCGAGGCGATTCAAAGAAAAGAAAGGCAAAACGACATAGTAAGTACAAGATCCAGTGAAGTAATGAGCCAGTGACATATGAACAGATCTAATGAAGAAATATAGAACCAAATGAAGTAGGCACAAATCCCGAGAAGTAAAGATAAATCTAGAAAAGGGAAGAGATGGGTGGAGTTTTATCAAAAATCATTGAAAAAACTTCTGGATACCATGATAGAAGTTTAGAAAGAATGTAGATGATCATCATTAGGGCAACAACCCAATAAATAGGTACAAAGATTGTAAAGCAATATATATGAAAAAAAGGTATGAACAAAGTATATATTCATATACTCTAGTACACTAACATATATGTATACTCTAGTGTACTAACAAGAACCATTCAACCTATCGTTCTGTGCCTTATTGCAAGGGATATTAACCAATACCAATTGTGGTTATTGTCAGAACATTAAGATATAATGCATATACACTGAGACAATGAAATCCTCTGATTTATTTCCCAATCTAAACAATTAAATCCATTATATGGCTCCAATCTACATGAACTTTTGCCGTGTGCCAAGAAAGCAATGATTTGATCATCATCTACTCTTCTGATTGGTGTACGAGCCATTTAGATTTCTCTGAGGAAAATATGGACATCCAAAATGGAAAGAAGATTTGTTAATGTGGCCTTGCTAAGTTAACGTCATACATAAGGCACAAAAGAATTAATTAATATGATCAAAGTTTTGGTGTCTGTTAGATATTTCTAGCTTTTTGTAGTTTACTAAAAAGCTGCTCATCTTTTTGAAATAAAATAAGATAAAAAAGCTACTGATCTATCAAGATAGAAATATTGTGGGAATACAGTGGATATGTTGCCAAGAGGATTATGTATGATTATGTTAATATGATAATGTTTATTTATTTATTTATTTGCAGGTGTTCAACTTTTGTGGAATCCTTGCCTTCAATGCCTCCTTATTCATCTCAACTTCACATGCAACCCGATTTATAGAAAATGAGAATCTTAAACTACTCCCCATTGAAAAAACCACCAAACCATTCTGGATTTGATGATTCTTTACGCTCTATGTTGTCCTCCCTAGTTACAGATCTTGTTAATTTCAATATAGAATAGAAAACTTGATCCTTCAGTGAAGAAAGAAGAGCAAACTATGAAGGATTTGATGCTTTTGTTGTATATTATACTAGTGACTTTATCACTATCTCCAAGGAGGTTTACATTAGAGCACGTGGGGTGTGATTACTTAGTTTTGAGGTATGTTTTCAATTCTCATCAAATCATCCAGCTCCATGGAAAGAATACAATTATTAGATTGCCTTGTTGGTTGCAGGGTGATGGAAAAACTTCTCTGTTAAGTGCATTGATTAAACAAGGTAAGCCAAGGAATGAAGCTAGCTAGGAAAATATTCATCTAGAAATAACAATCAAGAAGTAGTGGCTGATGGAATCAGTTATTTTGATTCTCCTGGAAGGAATTTGTAGGTATGGCTTTTGTTTTTCATGCTTGGTTTGAATTTTTAGTGTTTCATATTTGTAAGCACTTGAATTGTAGAATATGCGACCTTTTCTACTTGAAGACGTGTGGATGTGTACTTGAACTCGATGAATTTTTCGAGAATGGGGGGAATAAACAACTTGAGTGATCTTTAGTTTGACTTGGATGGAAAAAACTGTGCAGGTTGTTTTGGTTGCCATTTGAAATTGGTTCATTTATGAAGAATAGTCATTTCCCAATAATAAACTCTCTTTCTATCGAGAATCGGATAAAAGCACTTTCGTCCCTCGCTTTTTCCTTCTTTTTGTATGGAAACTTAAATTGTTAATGTGAAAGTTTATTCCTTCGAATGCACAGAGATGATTTACATATTACACTCTTTCCACTAAAACAAATTCTTTTCTTTAGAGAGCATGCTGATGCACATGGAAGAATCATATTCTCTATTTGACATTCTATTGCCAAAGGCTCTACGGCCGAAGACGTCATAAAGACCAGAAGGAGCTCTCACAGGAATCAAGGAGAAAGACACATCAAGTTTAATGATTATGTAATGAAGTAACAATTATGTTGCAGTTAGTGATGAAAATGATTGCTTAAGTGGTGAATGGTTGTAATTAGGAGGTTAAGTGATTAGTAAGGTTGTTACTCATTTTACACTTTTGTCCTGGCATAGGAGGTGTATGTTAGAATGCCAGCCAGAGAGTTTGTTAGAAGTTGTCACAATTCTGTAATGATTTGCTATAAGAATGAATGATGAATGAAAAGAAAGGCATCTTTTGGCCAGAAAATCTCTATCTCATTCTCTTCTTCTCCTTTTTCTCTTCTCCTACCTTCCTTCTTCTCTAATCCTTCCTTGCAACTCTTGAAACTAGCTCTATTCTGACATCAATTTGGTACTTTTATTGACTTCATGATGGAAGGCATGGTGATGCGTGCGTGCTGTAGATGAGCAGCTGTTTGCAATCGCCAATCAGCTCGCCCGTCATAACTCCATCTTCACCAAAATGAATTCCCTTTGTTCCATAGTTCAGTATGATTCTAAATCCTTTGAGCTTCTATGAAAGAGTCACTTTGATTCCTTTGACATTCACTGTAGCTCCCTTGTTGCCCAACAGATAGTCATAGTCGAGATGATGGTGAAATTGCAATAGCTCGATAAGGCCTCCTCTCCATCCCTATCGAACAAGCCTCCATTGCTTCCATTTCCTCCATCTAATCTGTTCACTCCTATACATTATTCATCTCCACTGACATCACCATCTCTCCACTCCAATTCCTCTGTTCGAACTACCCGTTTACCTAAAATTGAGGTCATTTTCTTCTCCAGTGATGATGCCTTGGGTTGGTTGTTCCAAATCAACCATTACTTCCTGTTCCATCATATTCCGGATGATCAATAAGTTGCCATTGCTGCATTCTATATGGTAGGCTCTGCATGTTAATGGTTTAAGTGGCTTCATTCCACCAACTAGCTTACTCACTAGGATGACTTTTTCCAAAAGATGGAATTACTTTCAGACCTTCTTCTTTGGTGAATCATAATGCCTTCCTCTTCAAGCTGAAACAACAATAATGGTGGCTATGTTCCTCCATGATTTCGAGTGGCTTTCCATTTGGGCCACTAGATTAAGGCAACAAAGTCTCTTTAATTGTTTCCTTTTGGGTTTAAAAGAGGAAATCCACCAATAGCTATACTTATTGACGCTTGGCAATCTCCACGATGCAGTTAGAATGGCAAAGCTCATGGAAGATAAATGCAGCACAGCGTGATCGGCCGTGAACCGACACCCATTTTCAAAGCTACCAATCCATGTCACACCATCAATAGTGCATCGCTCTGCTTTTTGCCGATTAAACACCTCACTCTGGTGAAAATGACAGCTCGACGGGAAAAGGGCCTCTGTTTTAATTGTGATTCCAAATTCACCCCAAGTCACAAGTGCAACCCTGCTATCTTTCTGTGTTTAATGATCGAACAGGATGACTACATCTTGCAGGAGGAGGCCTGCCACTTAAACAGCTTTCCCCAACACTAGAAAGTTCGCCGAGCATTCCATAGGTGTCATATGCTCCTTGTATTTCATTCCATTCACTGATGGGCAAGTTAGTACTGTCGATACTAAAGATCACATGTTCCATCAATGGCTAAGAGGTCATTGTGCTTGTGGACGGGGCTTCCACGAATAATTTTATTCAATCTTGTTTGGATGCCCACTTGGCTCTCATTTGCAACCTTCGTCACACATGCTGGTCACCATCAGCAACGGTGATGCTCTCATGTGCAGAGATGAATGCTTTGAACTCAAGCTCAAGATGGGAGATGTAATCTTCGCCTTCGATTTGATTTTGTTACAAATCTATGGTGTTGACTTGGTTTCCACAGGTTTAGTGGATGCGCCAATTAGTTTCGATTTTGTTTGATTATGATAAGTTGTGGATGGAATTCATGCATAAAGGCATTCAAATCAGGTTATATAGACTCAGTCATGTTTAGTATGGGATGACCTGACCTGCATCAATTTGAAAAATAGGAGCTAATACTGCTTAGTTTTATCAGTTGATGGTGGAACCACTTAACTTAAACCTGAATTTGAAGATTAGACCCACCGCCCCAGTCGTTTTCCTCAATGGCATTAAGTCACTCCTCTATAAGTTTACCGAGGTGTTCAAAGTACCGATCGGATTACCATCGACCAAAGCACAGGATAACTAAATTCACCTCGTGCTCGACACCACTCACGTCAATGTTTGGCCCTGCCGGTATCCACACTTCCAAAAGTTTGAAATATAGAAGCTAGTGGGTGAGATGCTCTCAGATGGAATTATTCGACTATATACTAGTCCATTTCCTCGTTGGTACTTCTTGTCAAGAAGAAAGATGGCACTTGAAGATTTTATGTCGATTATTGAGTATTAAACACCATCACTGTAAAAGATTAATTCTTGATTCCCATGGTAGAGGAGCTGTTGGATGAGATCGCCTGTGCACGGGGATTCTCCAAGCTCAAGCTCCGAGCCGGATATCATCAAGTTCGAATACACCCAAATGATATTTAGAAGACAACGTTTCGGATACACGACGGCCACTACAAATTTCTCGTCATGTTGTTTTAGCTGTCGAACTCCCCTTCAACATTCCAGTCCCTTATGAGCACAATGTTCAGGTAAGTTTTATGGAAATTCATACTTATATTTTTTGATGACATACTCATTTACATCTTAGACTGCGAGTCCCATCTACTTCATCTCCATAAAGTTTTCACTCGTATGTAGGATCACCAATTATTTGCAAAGCTCTCCAAATGCGAATTTGGGTGTAGCTCGTTCAATTATTTGGGCCACATTATCTCTAGGAAAGGGGTGGCCATTGACCCGGACAAGATTTAAGCAATTCGGGATTGTCTCATGCCAACCTTTGTGAAGGCATTGTGGGGATTTTTGGGTTTATGCGAGTATTACAGGTGATTTGTTCTTAAATATTCAGCTCTCACAGCTCCGTTGAAAAAGCTTTTGCGCAAGGATGCGTTTGTGTGGGCGGCGACAGCTACTCATGCTTTTCAGAAACTCCAGGAAGCTTTAATGAAGACTCCTATCCTTCACTTGTCCAATTTTAACATTCCATTCACCGTCCAAACTGATGCTTTGGGTGTGGGCATTGGGGAAATCTTGTTGCAGAACGGGCATCCAATGACTTACTATAGCAAACAACTCTCTTCCCGGCAGCAAGCGACATCAACTTCTACTCAGGAAATGTTTGCCATTACAAAGGCCATCAAGAAATGGCACCAATACCTCTTAGGACGGTGTTTATATTGTAAAAACAGACCACCGGAGTCTTCGAGCCCCGCTTCACCAAACCATCCAAACTCCAGAGCAACAGAGATGGTTATATAAACTGGTGGGGTATGATTTTGATATCGAATACAAGCCAGGGGTGTTAAATGGTCCTATTGATGCTCTGTCGAGGATTAACCGAGTATCTTGTCATGCTCTGTTTACTAAGTCATGGTTACAGGCTATTCTATGGGAGGTAATTCCCAAGGATAATACTTCTCATCCTGGCTAACACATGAATTTATCAATTTGAGATGATATCCTGTTCTTCAAGGGATAAGTATGAATTCCAGTGAATTCCGCACTGCAGCCCCTATTATTGGTCAAATTCCACTGACATGCCGGGGTATATTAAATGCTATCGCGCATAGCGGTGTTTTTCTTTTTGGCGGAGCTCTGCGAGCCATGCAAGAAATATGTCTAGAGGTGTATAATCTGTTGAGCAACTAAACTTTTTAGCTTGTACACCTCGGGGGCTTTTTACAACCCTTGTCGATACGCAGGAAGATATGGCATTCAATCATTGACCGGTTATCAAAGCATGCTCATTTTTTTCGACTTTGGCCTCCACTTTTACAGAACCGTAGGTAACTGATCTCATGGTGCAGGATGTCATCAAAATACATGGAGTGCCAGCCCAAATTATCTTCGACCATGATCTGGTATTTATGTCCAGATTTTAGCGCGAATTATTTCGATTATAGGGTACTATGTTGGCTATGAAGCGATCGCACCATCCTCAAGCTGATAGTCAAACTAAAGTACTCAATTAATACTTGGAGGACTACCTACGTTGCTTCGCCTGAGATAATCCCTGACAATGGTTGCGCTTCTTACAGTAGGCGGGAGTAGCACTATAACACAACTTGGCATTCAATGATCGAGAATGCCCCTTTGCAAAAGAAGTCTTGACCCGACCACCACGTCCTTAGCGATTACTTGGTGGGCACATCCATGATGCCCGTAGTAGATGAGTTGCTCACCGATCAAGCAATGATCATGTTCACTTTGGGGGAAAATTTACAGTGGCTCAGCTTCAAATAAGAAATCAAGCCAACTTGGGCAGCACTAATATTCAATTCAATTAAGGGGATTGGGTCCTATTAAAGTTGCAACCATATCAGCAATCTTCTCTAGCATGCCGGGTTTCTCATTTTACACTTTTGTCCTGGCATAGGAGGTGTTTGTTAGAATGCCATCCAGAGAGTTTGTTACAAGTTGTTACAATTCTGTATTGATTTTCTATAAGAATGAATGATGAATAAAAAAGGCATGTTTTGGCTAGAAATTCTATCTTCTGCTCTTCTTCTCCTTTTTCTCTTCTCCTACCTTCCTTCTTCTCTAATCCTTCCTTGTAACTCTTGAAACTAGCTCTGTTCTGACATCAATTTCTCAATGAAAGCACCAATGAAGCACACAGTGGGAGAACCACTACCCCATATATATATATATATATATTCGTATGGATAGCTTTTAGAAGATATATTTAAGTTAATCTAAAATTCAAATTCAAATTAAAATGAACTAAATAATTTAAATAAAAATATAGTTGTGGATAAAATTCTATTCATTTTATAATTATATCAATTATTACATATTATTATAAATATTAATATTTAGATAAGTAATACATACATTAATATACATTAAACTAATTTAATAACTAGAATTTTCCATTATACCTCATATTAAAATAAATTCATAATTAATTTTTTAAAAATTATTAATAGATTTAAACCAAACAAAACTGATCTTTTAATTGTTATTATAGCAAAAATTTACAACAATTATTGCATTAAATTATTATCTTTCTTTGATAGCCCTCAATCACATCAAAAAGTTCAAAAATTTTTCCAATAACATAAATCTAACCCAAATATTTTAGTTAAAAATATTAATTTATAAATTAATAAAAAGATAAAAATATTATTGAAGATAAAAAATATTGATTAATTAAGATTATTAGCCAGTTTAAAATCAATGAGGTTACAAAACTAAAGTTGCTAAAGAGTTACCGTTAAACTTGAAGTATAAAAGCTACATAACTAACACAACAAAGTTATTATTGTTCTGTTATTATTAAATTAGAAAATATTATATTAAACATATTCCAATGCACACTAGCCAACGGTGATAGTGAATTTGACTTCATACTATTATTCTATGTGAAATTGACATAAAATATTTATTTTATTTTGACCAACCAACTTCGGTCACAGATTAGCGACCGAAATAGTAACCTCACCGACCACCCAATTTTGGTCCTTAAGCTATGACCGAAATAATGACAGAAATGTGGTTGCTAAGTTGCCATTTAATCTCCCACAATTCCCTTCAAAATTTAGCAAAAACAACTGCGACCGAATTATGATAGTCACAAATTTTGGTCTTAAATCAGTTTCAATTTTTTAAACATTAGCTATGTTAGTGACTATCCAATTTTGGTCATGGATTTGTGACTGAAATGTCATCACAAAGTTGGCACTTAATTTCTAACTATTCCATCCAAAATTTAGCAACTACAACAGCGACCGAATAATGATAGTGGCAAATTTTGGGCATAAATCGGTTTGAATTTATTAAACATTCGCTACTTTAGCAACCATTAAATTTCGGACGCCAATTTGTGACCAAAATAGTGACCGTAATGTTGTCTCAAAGTTGGCGCTTAATCTTCTTCTATTTCCCCTCAAATTTAGCAACTACAACTGTGATCGAATTGTTATATTCGTAAATTTTGATTGTAAATCGGTCACAATTTATTAAAATATGTGCTACTTTAGTGACCGACTAATTTTGGTCACATATTTTAGATTGAAATAGCAACCGACGTGGTTCATTGAATTGGCACATAATTCATGCTCATTCCCACCAAAATTAGCGACAAAAATAGTATTAGATTTTTGTTGGTGACCAAAATTGCAACTGACATATGGTCGCAGAGTTGGCGCATAAAAACAACCAAAATGTGAATATACTTGATTATTTTATATGCGAGAACTGTTACTTGGTATAAATCAGTTGTAATAACACTGATTTCTAGTAGTTAACTTATATTTTGGGGGTCCTTACTTGAGATGTTTATACATACATGGAATGTATGGAAATATACCTAGAAACAATGTATGTAAATTAGGTTAAGGATGTTACAATGAATTTATCTCTTAATGTACACAATAAGTAATGGCTTATGATTACTTAATTAGAGATCACCCCATCTAGAAATAAAAATTAAATGCTACTAGTACATGCTAATACATTTTGTAAAGTTGTGGTTCAAGATCATGGAGATGGTCACTAAACAAGGAATCCTTTGTGATAAGTTATTATAGATTCCTAGTGGAAGAAGGCGTAAGTTCGTATTTACCTTAAAGTTATTGGAAGATATAAATGATTAAGTCATCTCATGACACTCTAAAAAGAGAGCATATGACTCCCCGGCCACAAATACACAAGTCGTCAAGTAATAACCTCTCATGTGAGCATGAGAGTGTCTTATTCCAAACGGCCCCAAGATCTACTATTACTTCCTTTTGGGTAGCATTGTCTAGTCGATTAAAACTGGCTTATTGTTTGCTAAAATAAAAACAAAAATAAATAAAGCATGCAAGTGAATAAAACAAGCTAAGAAACACGATCCCGGACAAAAGCAAGGATGAAGAAACCAAGTGTGAAGGAAGGCTCGGGCAAGGATTCTCATGGGAGAACACTAAATACGGACGATAATGAACACTTAAACACAAGGTTGGCTTTGTTTTGGTCTGCTAGACTCGGATGTCGACTACCTTGGAACCTCCTTGGTGTAGCCCTAATCTAATACAGGTTACTCCAACCGGAGAATACACCTATGATGTCTTTGGGAATAGAGAGTCTTAGTTAAGTTAATTCCAATGCTCTCTTTCAGCTAAAATTAACCTAAACCTAGTGGGGAGCTATCAATACCCAGAACCTCTAGTGTATTGGTACAATGAATCCCCCTTCAATCATCATATGACCTAATACAAGCTAGCATCCCACCAAACAAGTATTATTCAAAATCAATTCTATGGAATCCATCCATTATAGAATGAACAAGTAAATGATAGATTGAAACCAATAACACAAGCCACACATTTAATTAAAACAAATGAACATCATCCATACAGAGTCCCCTTCAAAGGTTCACCGGAAGCCTAGTGGCCTTGGGAGTCTAGTTCGACATGGTAAAATGAAAGAGCTCAAAATACATATAGAGAACTGCACAAATGATCAATGAACTCCCTCGAAATGTCGGCTAGAAGATGGTGATGAGAACTCATTGGATCCACGCTGTCAAATTCCTTGATGCTCTCCTTGATCCTCCCCTTCTTCTCTCCTTCAAATGCTCTCCAAAATGCCCTCCTTGGATGATGAATTAGTCTAGGGTTGCTTGGAGGTGGATGGTGATATAGCTCCTTCTCAAAGCCCTAAGGATGAGCTTATATAGTTATTCATGTATGTGGGCAAAACCGCGGCCACACAAGTCTATTTTCTCTCTAAAATGGCTCATCTCGAGCCTATGCAGGCTGGTTTGTGGCCACACACAAGCCCACACAGTCTTCTGACCAATCTGTGTGGGCTGGTGCGAGGGCCGCACAGCTCCCTTGCAGAGGTTTGTGGCCTCTGTGCGGCCTGAACAGTGGCCGCACAACCCTCTGTTTGGGTTGTGTAGAGCCCGCATAGGGCTTCACTTGTCTTGGTGAGGTTCATCTAAATTTCATCTCGAGCTCATGTAAACTTCGCTTCTTCATCAATTTTCTCCTAAATGACTCGAATACGGCTCATCCTCACATAAATTGCCTCTCGATGTCCTAAGATAAAATAAATACATCAAGTGCATAAAAGGACATCGACATTAATTAAAAGTGCATGAAAGTGCATAGAGTTTATAAGTAAAACAAGGAGTATTTAGACACTTATCAATAAACCAATCAAAGTATTATTATTTCAAACAAAAAATGGTGTATAATCTATTAGTAGCGAAAGTAAAGGTACTCTCTAGTCTCTAATACACAATAGCAAGAGGCATACCCCTCTAGAGATCAACTCTTCTTCTTTTAGGTAGTGTTTTTTTTTGTGTATTTGGAGTTACATGTAACCCCAAATACACCAAATGTCAAAATTTATTGTTTGTTTTAAGGGGTTTTATTTTACTAATGTGTTTTTAAATGGTTTTTAGATATACGGATGAAGGATTTGGTTTTACGGCCAATTTTGTCGTAAAACCAAATCCTTCATCTGAGAACCCCTCATGTGATTCACAAGGGAGGAATTCATGAGCTTAAGCTAGTAATCTCCTCATTGAGATTATTGCACCCCATCCCCGGCCTCTATCACTGACATTATCTTCTTTCCTTGCTATGCCGGAGATGTGTTGCGCCGATAACGCTACACTAAAGATGTTTTGTGCTAACAAGATCTTCACTTGTGGCCAAATGATCGCATTAAACACCACCCGCTAGTGCTCTTATAGGAGCCATGACAACATAACGGCAGTTTTCCGAGAACGCTAACAACGGTCAAAATCAGTGGATGAGATTGATTAGTTGCTTTTCCAAAATTAGTCACAGCTGAGGCATGTGGCTTTGTGCTTGTCTCCAGTGATGAAGAGAGAAATGAAACTGAAGCATGGTTTAACTCTGTGAGGATGTCGGAGTCGGTGATGGAGATGAATGAGAAGACGGTGTTAGAGATGGGCAAGATCAGGATTAGGATAAGTGTTGATTTAAATATATTTTCAAAAAATATTCTCACATATTTTTTTTTGAAAATATTTGTAATAATAACTAAAAATAATTAAAACAATTAATAAGTAAGAGATAGTTTAACTTATAATTTTTTGAAAATTATGCTAATATGTATGGTAATTAATTTTACAATAAAATTTGTTAAATAGTATATTAATATTTAGGTTTAAAAACCTAATTTAGTTTATCATATATTAAAAAAATATTTATTTAAAATATGTGGTGTCAAGTTGGTAACCTCACCTTAGATAACCACATACCTCAAATATATTAACAAATCCCTTAAACCAAAAATAAACTTTTATAATACAGCATCTCCAATTACATCCAACCAAGCGTCATATTTGACTCCACTGTATTTTAAACTCCAAGTACTTACAGTTATATTGTAATTGAAAAATCCACTGTATTTACAATTATATCCAATCAAATGCCTCCTTAATTAACTCCACCATAGGGAGTCTTTGTTGTAGAGGTGCCATAAATTGAGGTGAACTTGAATGAGACTAAGCTTCTCTAAAGCCATTTAAACAAGTAATTTGCATTAAACTATAGTTTCCAGTTTCCACTAGGTCTCAATTGCAAGCAATCTTGAATGAGAAGTATTAGAGTAATTGATAAGTGCTTGTGTATTAGTAATACGAAGTATTCTTTTCTTATGATTAGCATTACTTTTATCAAATTTTAGCTCTAATACATGTGTATTTGTGAACTTTCATGCATGAAGGATTGTGGAGGCAAATAATGAAAGAAAGAAGCCAAAGTAGATTGCGATTGTACTTTGTTGATGAAGTTTTGGAGTGAACAAATGTGAAGACACAAGTTGTGATCGAAGATATGTGAATGTGTGCCAACCTCCATGCGCTCAAGCAATTACATGGTTAGGAGGGGCACAAAGGCAGTCACATTTGCGTATTTCGACTTTGTGCAATGTTAGCAAGATCTTCACCAATATGGCATTTTATCGAAGAAGCGATGTGATCTACAGCATAAACGTGTGCCCATTTATGTTGCCTCGATAAAAAGTGTGAATTCGGGAGTATTTTGGCAGATTACTGTAGCAGATACTGTAGCAAATCACTACAGCAATTAACTGTAGCAGTTGCTGTTCACAACCCGCAGAAAATCAGATTTCCAGAAATCCACACGGGCGTGTGGAAATTACCCACTCCCGTGTGGATGACCGATTCCAGCCCTTTATAAAGCCGCGACTTGTATCGATTTGGGGATCTTTCTTTCCATTTTTTCACTATCTTTTGAGAGGCTTGTGGCTATGGTTTAGAGGGGCTTTAGCAAGGCTTTTGGAGTGGTTCTACGGCTTCAACGCCCTGTTTCTCTTGGAAAATAGTTATTGGGGGAGCTTTCATCGGCACCGATCCGGTGAGGTGTGCCTTAGGCTTGACAAGAGGACCTTTGGAGAGGATGAGGCTACTCCACAAGACCATCGACACGAATACCATGGGGGTTTCCTTATGGATTACATGTTTTTACTTTCGATTTCATTATTAATTGTATCTTGCTCCATGGAGAGCTAAACCCCCTAATGGGTACTTGGACTTGTAAACCCTAGGATATTTTTGTTTCATTGACCTTTTATTATGCTTTCCTTAATTGATGTCTTTAATTGAGTTCCAATCTTGAATGCTTGTTGAATGATTTCTCCCTTAGAGTGACACTAGGGTTGAGAGTCTATCTTGGTAGCCTTTGTAGACGAGTGACACACCATGATGGTTAGACAATGCTAGAATGGAAAGGGTTGAGAGGGTGAGTCGAGAGGTAGCGGAGCGTCCCCTTTCCCCTTCAGTGTGATTTATCCTACCTCCATGTTTTTAGAGTTCTTTGTGGTCACAATAGAGTGAAGTGCTAAGAGAGGAACTCCACTGGGGCTTAGTTGCGCCAGCAATAGAGTGAAGCGTTGAAGTAATCTTTAGTATCTGGGGCTTAATTTTGAATAGAGATCTTTCGCCTGGACCAAAGGATTAGATCTACATATAGGAATAAGGTATATCACTTGGAATCCCTAGAGCTTCTTGCAACTGTACATAGTGTGAGGTGTTGAGACTGAGCGATTTCTCCTCCAAGCATAGTGTAGAGTTAGTCACGGTTGACCTTAGGTTTAGAACTGTGTATTTTAGGATCTCCACGACTCGTTAAGCATCAATTAGAAGACATAATAGTTGGTCTTGCACTTGAAGCAATAGTCCTAGGGGAGCAATGTCCGAGTGCCCCACTTTCTATCAATTGCCTTTCCTCTCATTTTATCGTGCCTTTCTTTCTTATTTTCTTTAGTCTTGTTCACATTGATTTTATCCACAATATTATTGTTTCATCTTCACTTAGCTAAGTAGCAATCGTTGTGTTTCTATTCATTATTCCCTATGGATACGATAACCCACTCACCTGGGATTTATTACTTTGACAAACCAGTGCACTTATGGGTCACACGCAAGGGGCGTTATCAGTAATATATTTACATGTATATATACTGTATACTTATATGTATATACCGTTAAGTATAGTTACTCCTGTATACATCCATCTTGTATTTACATGGGTTGGTTTCACTCTAATGGCACACATTTAATTCTTCATTCATACCTTGTTTATCATGGTATCAGATGCCGGCTGATCTTTGTCACGTCATTTTTAGCTCTCTGATGAGCTTTGTTTCGCCGGACCTTTGTTCTATCTAGTATTTGTTAGCTCCCCATCCAGCTTTGTCTCACCGAAACATCATTTCCGTCCAGTCTTATTAGACTTCAAACAAGCTTTGTCTCGCCGGAACCTTGTCTAATTGCTCTCCGACGAGTTTTGTCCACTCTCACGGACTCATCTCTGAGCCTTATCCTTACCAACGTCATCTTCCTCTCCATTGTCTTGCCAAGTGATCGACTCTTGCAAACTTTGTTTGCACTAGTCCGTCGACGTCTATTTCTCATCCATCTCTCAACCGACGCGGACTATCCAAGCGCTAGTTCCATAACCGCTGTCCGACAATCTCGATGCTGCCTCAGCCTTCAACCTCCGACGAGCCCCAGACTGGGTGCAACATCCGACGGCCTATTGATTTGCCAACCAAGCCAATAAACACCAACTTTTAGCCCATTTGTCTTCTTCCTCATTTATTCTTCTTGATTCCCAGATTAAGCAAGCAACCTTCCCTCTTTTCAAAATTCCAAATCCCAACATTTGTCTTCTTCTCTCTTATATGTATCCTATCCTTTTATTCCTATCACTATTATATATATATATATATATATATATATATATATATATTAAAAAAAACAAAACAAAAACAAAAACAAAAACAAAAACAAAAACAAAACAAAAACAAAAAAAACAAAACCGTTCCAAGTTCAAAGATTTTGTCTTTTCCATTTACTCTCTTTTCCCTACTTTATTCCCATTTTCATTAAAAAAAAATCTTCACATTGCCAGCTCAAGTCTTGGAGCTATTTTTACTCTCTCTCTCTCTCCTCTCCTGATTCTTTGCTTTTATACAAACATTCCCATTATTATATATATATATATATATATGTATACCATTGTACTTATGGCATCATCTTCTTCACATATTCTAGCTCCAATTGATATCAAATTAAATGGTTCATACTATAAAGAATGGTTTACTACTATTCATATTACCTTACTTGGCATGGATTTGTTTCGCAGGTCGACAGTACCTCTTCCCAACCGTCTACACCTGATGTTCTTTGTGATCACCGTACCATGACCATTATCTGTCAGTCTTGTGAGATTGATATTCGTATGAAAATAGGACATCTTTCCACTTCTTATGCAATGTGGGAACACTTGGGGCGTAAGTTTGAGCATTCTAGCTCTACTCATCAATATGCCATTTTGCAAGATCTTACTCATGTACAACAACGTGAGAGTTTCGTCACGGAGTATGTCAGTGATCTACAATCTTTATGGTGTTAGCTTGATTCTTTAGAAGTGTCTACTTGTTTGATATGCACCTGTTGCAAAACTCACACAAAGTCTCATCAAACACAGTGTACCTTCGAATTTTTGATGTGCCTTCATCCTCATTTTGAGGCTGTTCAAAGCCAATTGCTCAATTAGGACCCTTTTCCATCATTTGACGATGTCATTCACAGTAACACAGTTCTCGCTATGACTACTCCACGTTCTACTTGAGTATCCTCTGTCTCTTTTATGCCACCAGTTCTTACTTCATCGACCTCTTCTAAGTCTTCTATTATCTATCATTACTGTAAACTTCCTAGTCATATGAAGAATCAGTGTCTTAAGCTGTAACAATGGCAACAATAGCAGTCCTCACAGTCTCATCCTCCGCCTCAATCTACTGCTTCCTCTCCTCAGGCTGCTTCTGTCTCGGCTTCAGATTCGTTTTCCTCTTCTGATATTCTATCTCAGGTCACTTAGCTTACTGAATAGATTCATGCTATGCAGTGCGCCTTGCCCTCTAGTGTTCCCTCTGCCATGTCTGTTGTCTCTAGTATGTCTTCCTTCGCCTAGATTTTAGATTCTGGTGCCACTCATCATATGACTGCCGTTACCTCTAGCCTTGTCTCTATTACTACACCTCATATCTTTTCCAGTGTTCGCACTATTAATTTGAGCCTTCATCCTGTCACTAGTGTGGACATCTTCAGCCACTTCCTTTGATATTCCTGACCTTCATCATGTCCTTGGCTTAGTTCTCAACCTTCTTTTACGTTAGTCACTAGCCGATTATGGCCTCATAGTTATTTTTTTTTCCTCTACTTGTATTGTGCAAGACCATCTTACAGGCCAGAGGATTGGGATGGCGTAGAGTTGGTGGCCTCTATCACCTAGATACTCTTCATCTACCAGCTCTTCCATCTTCAGATATTGCCGCTTCGGTATGTTCTCTTGATCATTGGCATAGTTGCCTTGGTCATCTATCTAGTTCTCACCTGAAACTCTTAACTAGTTCAGGTACTCTTGGTTTTGTTTCTTCTCTTCCATCACATCCTTATATAGGATGTAAACTGGCTAAACCTACTACTCTTCCTTTCTCTCCACGAGAATCTATTTCTGACTCTACTTTTGATCTAGTTCATTCTAATGTTTGGGAACATGCTCCCTTCTCATCTCTTGGTGGTTTCTTCTATTACATATCTTTTGTTGATGATTTCTCTCGTTATACTTGGCTTTATTTAATGCGTTCGTCATCTGAGGTTTTTACCATTTACTCTCAATTTGCACAAATGGTATATACTTAGTTTGGTAAACACATTAAGATATTTTGCTCTGATGGCGCATACGAATATCTCTCTACAACCTTTAGAACATTACTCTACGCTCACGTCACTCTTCCTCAACAATCCTGTCCTTACACACCTGCTCAGAATGGTGTCGCTGAGCGCAAACATCGTCATATCTTGAACACTGCACGTGCCCTTCTCTTTTCCTTTTCTGTGCCTCAATCCTTTTGGGCTGAGGCCATTCTTACCTCCATCTATCTCATCAATCACACTCCTACCACCACTCTATCTACCATCACACCTTACGAATGTCTTTATTCAGTCTTTTCCTCGTATGGTTATCTTTCGCACTTTCGGTTGTACCTATTTCGTTCTTTTGCCTGCCGTCGAGCGAGACAAACTCTCTCCCCATTCTGCTATGTACATTTTTCTCGGTTATAGCTCTAAACACAAGGGCTATCGCTATTATGATCCTCATTCTCACCGTCTTCGTATATCCTGTCATGTCACCTTTCTTGAAGGCACTCCTTACTTTACTTCATACTTCCCAAATCTTTCCTTTCTTTAGTCATCCATTAGTACATCCACTCCTCTTTCCTCCATATTTCTTCCAAGTTCTACTACTATTGCCATTTCTGTGTGACAAGTCCGAATATGCATGTAAACCGCAAATGCATGGGTGTCAAAGTAATAATTACCCGGTGAGTCAGGTAGTCGAATCCACAGGGAACAGGGCTACTAGTACTAACTTCTTCTTTGCTTTCTAGCCTAATGATAATGGAAAGGTGTGGTGATCTAATGTGCGAAGAAATGAATACCGGAGACAAATATATAAGGGTGAAATGGAGGAAGATCTCAATCAGTAAAAGTGGGGTATTCGGACAGTGCTCCCCCTAGGATTCAGGTATTAGGTACCAGATATGCAAAGTGTTTCTATGATGAGTAAGTTAAGTCGCGAAAATCCAAATATAATCGGATCTGTCTCCAGATCACCGATACTAGTCCCCTACGAGGTCCCAGTGGAGAAATCGCTCAATCTTAACACCTTACACCACATATGACCGCAAAGCACTCTAGGGATTCCGAAAGATGTAACCGATTCCTAAAGATTGATCCAACCCTAATTCCCGGCGAAGGATCCTAACCCCCTACAAGGTCCCGGTGGAGAAATCGAGCAATCTCACGCCTCCCACTAAATATGGTTACATAGAGTCTAGGGAATGGAGATAGAATACACCAATCGGAGGGGAAAGGGGATACTTCACTATCTCATGACTCAACCTTTCAACCCTCTTCAATCTTGAGGTTCTAACCCTAATGGAGATCTCTCTCCCACCAAGGTAACAAATCATGCAAACCAAATAACCACAAGATCAATAAGGTAAGCAAGCATTAAACAATCAAGAATGAAACTTAATCAAACTCGGATTAAATAGAAACACAAAGCAAATCCACACAAGATGAGAATCCTAGGGTTCACAAGCCCAAATACCCTCTAGGGTTTTAGTTCTCCATGGAGCAACATACAAAACACACCATCAATGAATGAAAGTACATTAAAACCATAGAAATAAACTCCCTTATATATGAAGTGATGGCCTTGATGGAGAGCTTCGACGTCTTGAAGGACCCTCTTCGAAGCTAGGTTCACCGGTGGCTTCCTTGATGCTATGACGGAGGAGGAATCGATCAAAGTTGGTGACAAAGCGCCTCCCAAGCCGCAAAGACCTTCTCTCCAAAGCCTAGCCGTCTCACCCTTCAAGAGCCGCATAAAAGATGAGAAAGTATAGTGCAAAACGGCTATTTATAGGCCTTAGACTGCGTCTATCACGTGCCCCCACGCGCCCATGTGGATTTTCCACGCGCCCGTGTAGGTTGCAGGAATTTCTACGCGGGCGCGTGAACAGTAATTCTGCTACATTACTTAGCTATAGTACTCCCCATAATCGTGGTCCAAACACTCTTCTCTTGAGGCCACATGGCCAGGCACAAATCCATGTGGTAGACTATAAGACTTTTCTTCATCGACGTATCTTTGAGAGGTCTTGCAATCTTCACAAAGGGAAGGAACATGAAGATGTGGCTGCCTTTGTGCCCTTCCAACTAGTGAATTGACTTGAATATTCTTGGAAGTTGGCACACATCTCCACGTTCATGAACTCCTCTCGTGTCTTGGTCCTTGAATTGAACAAAAAATCCCAACATTGTGTCTTTATAGCCTATCTTTGCTTCCTTTTTACTCTTCAAGACATTCACAACCTATATGCATAAAAGAACACCAAATACACAATATGAGACATAAACCATGGTAAAAATGATGCTCAATGCATGTAAAACATATATAGAAATATGTCTACTCAAGCACTTGTCACTATGCCTTCTCCTAACATCTCTATAGATATTTCCTCTGTTCTACCTTCTTCTTCATCTGAGTGCGTTGATGGATCTGGTGATTCACATATTCTCTCCACCGACCCACCATCTTCTGAAGATGCTCCTATTGTTTCTAATCGTTACCCCAGATCGTACTCACCGTCCTCCAGCTCGGTACACATTTTCTCTTTCCTCTACCTACTTTCCCGATCTTCAGGCCTTTATTGCTGCTATTAACTCTCATTCTAAGCCACAGTGTTATTGTGAGGTAGTAAAACATCCCTAGTGGCAACAGGCTATGACAGAAGAACTTGATACTCTTCAGCGTATGTATACGTGGGATCTTGTCCCACTTCCGTCTGGAGTTACTCCTATCAGCTGTTAGTGGGTCTATCGAATCAAGACCCGAGCCGATTATTGCGAAGGGAAACATGGATCCAGAATTGACATATAGGTGCAGGATTGGTACCAAGAAAAGCACTCGCCAGACTTAAGGAAAGAAGCATATTAAATACAATGATTATATTACCAAATGAAATTACTTGTATGGAAGGATTACATGAGTATTGGATGATTGTAAATTTGGAGATAGAGGTAGAGTAAGGAGGTTGTTATTGAATGACAGTGTGTCCTGGTATACAAGGTGTTCGAGAGAATGCCAGCTCACAAATTGTTATGAATTTGTTATAATCTTGTAATGATTAGCCTATAAAGGGAATTCTGAATGAAATGAAAGGAATCTTGCTAGTAAATCAATATTCTTCTCCACTCTTCCTTCTTCTCCTCTCTTCTCTTCCTCTCTTCCTATGCTTCTCATCTCTTCTGAGAAAACCTTCAGCCAAATCCCTTGAAGTCCCACAGATCTCCCATCAAATGGTGCTTTCATTGATCCATGACGGATGGAATGATGATGCGAGCACGCGCTGTCGATGAGCAACTATCATTCATGGCAGACCAACTCGCTCGTCATGACTCTGTCTTCTCCAAGATCAATTCACTTTGTTCTATAGTTCAACAACATTCTGAATCATTCGATCTCTTACAAAAATCTCACTCTGACTCTTTTGACATCCTCTAGAGCTCTTTTGCTGCCCAATAGACGGTGATGGCAGAGATGATGGTGAAGCTCCAACATCTCAACAAGGCATCCTCTACCTCGGCATCACCTTTCTCATCAGGCCAAATACCATTACTGCTACTACCCCTATCTAACCCAATTACTCCACTGCCTTCATCATCACCCTTAATACCTCCATCCCTCCATTCCAACACATCGGGGTCCCCACCTCATTCATCTAAGGTCGAGGTTCTGATGTTCTCCGGCGAGGACATCCTAGGATGGTTATTTCAAATTAACCACTACTTCCTTTTCCATCAGATTCCCACAGATCAACGTTTTGCCATAGAGGCTTTCTATATGATAGGACTGGCATGGCAGTAGTTCCTGTGGCTTTATTCAACCGACCAACTGTCTCACTGGGATGATTTCATCCGGAAGCTGGAATTGCGTTTCGGGCCATCTTCATTTGTGAACCATGAAGCTTCTCTGTTTAAGCTAAAGCAGACATCCTCTGTCACGGCATTCCTTGATGAATTCAAGAATCTCTCCACTCGGGTTACAGATTTGAGCCAGAGAAGCCTACTCAATTGCTTCCTGTCGGGCCTCAGAGAAAATATCTAGCGCGAGCTCTATATCCTCGAACCGAGCAATCTCCATGATGCGGTCGGCATGGCAAAGCTCGTGGAGGACAAATTCTTCGCCTCGAGATCGGTATGAATCGACCAATGTTTCCCTGGTCATCAGTAATGCTTCAACTGCGATTCCAAATTTACTCCAGGTCATAAATGTAACCCTGCTCTTTTCCTTTGCTTGATGATTGAGTAGGATGACTAGGGAGAGGGCACACATTCACCTAAAGAGGATCCCCCACCAGTCATCGTGCCAATTCCGGTGGATAGTGAACCCAGAATACCATTGAGAACCAACCTCCCTTGTATTTCATTTCACGCACTGATGTGGAAACTCGTCTCGTCTATACTGAAGCTCGCAGGATCCATCAATGGTCGGGATGTCATCGTGCTCGTGGATGGGGGCTCGACAAATAATTTTATCCAATCTCGTCTGGCCACCCACTTGAATTTGACTGTGCAACCGTCCGTCCATATGCGCGTTACTGTTGGCAACAGTGACACGCTCTCGTGTGGTGGCAAATGTCCAGAGGTGAAGCTCATCATGGGGGATTCATCATTTGCCATCAATTTGATATTGTTACCGATCTACGGTGTATATGTCGTGTTGGGTGTCTAGTGGATAAGGCAGTTGGGCCCGATTCTATTCGACTATAACAAATTGTGGATGGAATTTACACAACAGGGAAATTGCATATGTTAAATGGACTTAGCCTAATTCAATATGATGTGGCGCATCCAGCTTCAATTTGCAAATCGGGTGCCGATGTAAACCATTTCTTCCATTTAACGGTGAAACCCGTTAATACTAACCCAAGCCCAAAGATTGGTGCTAGCGCACCTGTCGTCTTCCACAACGACATCTCCTCTTTGCTTCATAAGTTTGGGGATATTTTCACAATTCTGAAGGGGTTACCGCTGGTCAGAGCACAAGACCACTGCATACCACTGTTGCCCGAAGTTGCACCTGTGAATATCTGTCCATATCGGTATCCTCATTTCAAAAAATTGGAGATCAAAAAGTTGATGGGGGACATGCTTGCGGATGGGATCATCCGGCCGATCACGAGTCCGTTCTCTTCCCCGGTGCTGCTCATCAAGAAAAAGGATGGTACCTAGAGTTTCTGTGTTGATTACAGAGCTTTAAACTCAGTGACCGTTAAAGATCGGTTTCCCATTCCAACAGTGGAAGAGCTTTTGGATGAGATCACTGGTGCTCACATATTCACCAGGCTGGACTTTTGTGCGGGGTATCATCAGGTCCGAATCCATCCTAGCGACTTTGAGAATCCTACGTTCTGGACACATTGTTGCGAAGGGAAACATGGATCCAGAATTGACAAACAGGTGCGGGATGGGTACCAATAAAAACACTTGCCAGACTCAAGGAAAAAACCATATTAAATACAATGATTATATTACCAAATGAAATTACTTGTATGTAAGGATTACATGAGTATTGGATGATTGCAAATTTAGAGATAGAGATAGAGTATGAAGGCTGTTATTGAATGACAGCGTGTCCTAGCATACAAGGTGTTCGAGAGAATGCCAGCTCACAAATTGTTATGAATTTGTTACAATCTTGTAATGATTCGCCTATAAAGGGAATCCTGAATAAAATGAAAGGCATCTTGCCAGTAAATCAATCTTCTTCTCCACTCTTCCTTCTTCTTCTCCTCTCTTCTCTTCCTCTCTTCCTCTCTTCCTATGCTTCTCATCTCTTATGAGAAAACCTCCAACCAAATCCCTTGAAGTTCCACAGATCTACCATCACCGATGGTAGTATTGAGCGCCATAAAGTACATCTTGTTTCTCGTGGTTTTACTTAGGAATATGGCATTGATTATGAGGAGACATTTGCTCTTGTGGCTAAATTGACTACTGTTCGTCTTCTTTTTGCTATTGCTGTTGCTCATCACTGGCCACTTCATTAGTTAGATGTGACCAATGCCTTGTTACATGGAGGTCTTTCTGAGAACATTTATATGACTCTTCCTCTTGGTTTATCTTATCCTTTTCAGCATGTCTGTCATCTTTGCAAAGCTATCTATAGGCTCAAACAGGCTCCTCGTGCCTGGTTTGAGTGGTTTCATGGCATGGTTCTTACTCTTGGTTTCACCGAAAGCTCTCATGATTATACTCTTTTCACTCGGCAGACTCCTCAAGGCCTCACTATTCTTCTTCTTTATGTTGACGATATGGTTATTACTGGTGATGATTTTGATACTGTTCTTTCCTTGAAACAACAGTTACACACCGAGTTTCAGATGAAAGATCTTGGCTCTCTTCATTACTTTCTTGGTCTTAAGGTTGCTTATTCTTGTCGAGGTTACTTGGTGTCTACCTGATCCTCTTTTGGCCCTCCGTACTTCCTCTACTCCTATTGAGCTCCATCACCAACTCTCCTCTTTTGATGGTGAGCCTCTGCCTGATCCTACTTGCTATCATGTAGTTGTTGGTGCTCTTGTCTATCTGACAATTACTCGACCTAATATTACATATGCTATTCGTGTTCTTAGTCAGTTTGTGAGTGCTCCTCGCTCTACTCATTACGCTTCCCTCTTATGAGTTCTTTGTTATCTTCGTGGTACTATATCTCGCTCTTTACTTTTCTCTGCCACACCTTTTCTTGAGTTGCGCACCTATTGTGATGCTGATTAGGCCAGTGATGCCTCCAATCAACATTCTACTATTGGTTTCTGTATTTTTCTTGGAGATTCTCTGATCTCTTGGAAAAGCAAGAAACAATCTACTGTTGCTCTTTCTACTGCTGAGGTTGAGTATGGTGCTATGTCTTCTACTACTGCTAAGAAGATTCTTTGGTTGCGACATATTTTAATGGACTTTGGTGTCACTGTTTCTGCCCCTACTCCTATATTCTGTGACAACCAGAGTGCCATTAAAATCGCTATCAATCCTATATTTCTTGAACATACAAAGCATCTTGAGATCGCTCGCCACTTTGTTCGTCATCATTATCTTGCTGGCAGTATTATCCTTCCTTACGTTGCCTCTACACAACATGTTGTACCCTGTCCTGATTTAGATCTCGGGCCTATTTAGATTTTTATGCTTGCATTAGGGGTAAAATGGTCATTTAGTAGTAGTGGCATTTTGCATGTTTGCATAATAGCTTTTATGTGAAAAAATCGGGGGCAATTCCGTCATTTGGATCCATTTTATATGATTTTTCTATTAAGAGGGCAATTAGGTCATTTCCTATATATATTAAAAAAAAAACAAAAACAAAGAGAAACCTGGCTTCTTCTCCTTCTTCATTTCTTTTCCTTCTTCATTTCTTGTTCGGCCGACACTAACCTTAGAAGAAATTTTTTTCCGGTGAGAATTTCCGGCGAACTCAAATACCAAACTCCTTCCTCCCTCACTCCTGAACTTGGTAACCTTTAGATCTAATGTTTTCATTTAGTATTTCTCCCGTATTTCTTGCTTTTAGATTTTCTTTAAAAACTTTGAATTCTCCATGGATTTGGTGATTTATAGGATCAAATTGAAGCTAATGATTTATGATTCATGTATGAGAATGTTGTTGAAGAAATTTTTTGATTTAGTGTTGTAAATTGGGAGAAAAACATAGTATAAGGGTCGGGGTTTACTGTAGCAACTTCGAAGTTACTGTAGCGCCAGAAAAAATTGAGTCTTTTATGGTATTTCTTTGGTCCACATTGAAGCTCTCCTTGCCCTGAACTCATTGGAACTAGGTTTACTCCATTCTGATGTCGTTTGGATCCAAAATGACGATGTTTGCCCTAAAACCCTAAGGTTTCGTATTAGACATGTATAATTGTATTTTCATGCATTTTCTTTTGGCCATCATTCTTATGTTCATTAGAATTTGGATTCCATGCTTGTGTTTAGGTGGCGAAGCATCCTCTAAGGGGAAGGAACTCGCCGAACAGTGAGCGCGTCTCTGGGCGAGACGACTGGTTCTGTGAGTGGTTAAATTTATAATTGCATATATTTAATAAGAGTACTAAAGTATTTCTTCATGTGTTTTATCACATAAATTTGATGATAAATTGGTTTCCTTGATATATATTTTGAGTATGAATTTACTTGAAATGGTTAAACCTAGAATGCTTATACCTATTTATTTTGAAAGAAACATGTTTACTTGCATTTCCGTATTTATATGCAAATGGAATATGGTTTGATGTATATTTCTGTATTTATATGGAAATGGAATATGGTTTGATGTACATTTTCTGGTTTAAACATTGTATGATAGATTCTTTGAATTGGAAATTGGAAAGAATTATATTGTGGCATTCAGTTTTGATGGTGACGGCAGACTTTAGTCCGACACTGCAGTGTGGGGTTCCACGGTCCGGCCTGATGGGAGGCGGCGTGGTTAACTCTGGTCAAGAGGTGCGCGGAGCCATTGACAGGGGGTTCTTTTATGTGAGAAACCCGGGGTCACCACACGGGGATCTCAGTGGCTAACACCAAGGAAAGGAAACCTTTTTAAATTTTTAAAAAAGTTTTAAAAACTCCTTGGTGGTCTCATAGCTAGTCGCGGCCACGATTAGCGTGGGAATTGTTTTAGGCCAGCCTGTGTTTTGGAGCTATGTTCACTGTGTTTTAAAATGTTATTTGCTTTTGATGAACCTTGTGTTATTTGTTAATATGTTGAATACTTGGAATTGATTTTATATGTTATTATTCATGTGGAATTACTATTTGAAATACTTTATCACTCTATTACATCTATACTGACACCACTCACTGGGTAACATCTGTTAATCACCACTCCTTTTCTTTTATCTTTTCAGACTGCGACGTTGGACAGAGTTGTGCTGTGCAGCAGTAGAGTGATTTAT
This sequence comes from Dioscorea cayenensis subsp. rotundata, assembly GCF_009730915.1. NCBI lineage: Eukaryota > Viridiplantae > Streptophyta > Magnoliopsida > Dioscoreales > Dioscoreaceae > Dioscorea > Dioscorea cayenensis. The sequence continues at coordinate 13,118,168 of NC_052473.1, forward strand.
CTGTACTTCTTGTTTAGGTTTGTTATAGTATGCATGTAAAATTTATGGATCCACTAGACTTGACCTTTATATGTTGTTTATGTATTTGTATTTTCTGGTTGTATCTGAAACCTTGGTTTGTACTGTTGTTGATGCTACTTGTGTTTAGGGCCCTTAGTATGAGGGAACCCTATTGTGATCTTATTATTATTTTGTTATCTAGCCATGTAATTGTGATAACAAGTTTATATTGAGCCTTACGGCGACCTAAAGATGGGCCGTTGTGGGACCCACTTCTTGTCATCGTGGCGGTTGCCACGTGCCCGGTTAGGTTCAGGGCGTGACACAACAGCTTGCTGATCTTTTCACTAAGGCACATACTGTCTCTTGGTTTCAGTTTCTAGTTGATAAACTCTCGGTTTATAACCCACCGTGAGTTTGAGAGGGTGTGTTAGAGTAATATATTTACTTGTACATGTACTGTATACTTATACGTATATACTCTTGAGTATACTTACTCCTGTATACATTATTCTTGTATTTATATGGGTTAATTTCACTCTAATGACACACATTCAATTCTTCTTTCATACCTTGTCTATCAAGAAGAAATGTTAATTTCGGCCTTAACAGACTAGGATAATATTATGTGCACTGTGCAATTAGGAAGAATGCAAGAAGATCACTAACTTTTGAGGAAGGTCTGGTACTAACCCAAGTGTATCAAAGAGGTAGTACCTTAAAGACCTTACGAGGAAGAGGTCTAGATTATTGCTCAAAATGGGCACTTATATACTATACCCCTTTTATGTGTAACCAAGGTGTATAAATAAATGACGTATCGGTTCTAGTTCTGATTTTGACTTAGTTCTACTTCTTCAAGTGCTTCTTTGATAATATCACAAAATAGAACTATAATCACATAATTTTATGTATCAATTAGATTGGCAAGTGCAACTCTTATATTTTTAATATGTTTTTGCATATATTAAGAATTATTAGATGATTTGTATTACAATCTAATGTCCTTTACTTTTTTTAAAAAAAGAAAGGAACAGACAAATAATATAGGAAGGGGAGAGGAAAAAAAAAAAAATTAAAAATTAAAAATTAAAAAATAATTCAAATCCAATCTTCAAGAATTGTGTTTCAATTGTTGTATAGTTTATTTAATTAAAAGCTTCTAATTAAGGAAGGTAAGGAATAAAAAAATTGTAAATCCAATTCTTAGTTTTACATGTATCAAAAATCACTTCATTTGTATATCGAACAAGTGAATTACAATCAAACCAAATTGATATTGCAATAGTGTCCTAAAGTAGCCTAAATTCTATTAATTAGGCTCCGCCTTGCCAGTGCATCAGTCCAAATTATATTGTTTTATCCTAAGAATAAGCACTGCTATAAACCATTTTGGCCTACCATAACGCCGTGCCCTATGTAACTAAACTCTATAATTGACTTGTGTTTACTCATTTATACACACATAGAACACTAATTTCAACCCTTATTTACATTATATCTAGGCACATAGCCAACTCTATATGTGTTGTTTTGACTCATTTACAAACATATACAACTCCAATTTCAACCCTCAATTAAATTATACCTATGTCCAAAGCCAAATTAAGTGAAATGTATGATCTAACATGATTCAAAACTTTGAATTGAGGAAACATTAACCAAAGAAATGTTTTAATTTTGAATTTAAAAACCACAATCTATAATCGAGTTTTGAGAAAGCTTTAGTGAAGGATAAGGGGTGATGACAGTATATAAAAAGGGTGAAGTTAAGAGGGAGCTTTTTCTATTTTTTTATGTTCATGTTCTTATTTATAAATTATCCTATGATGATGGATAATTGCTTCCTATGAGATGTCATGCAGCGGTATACTTGAAACTCGTTGATTCGCCTTTGAATACCCGTTAATAAGTTGTCCAAACCCTGTTGATCAAAGATAGCCAGGAATTTGGGAAGAGTAAAATCTTATTACTCAAGAAAATAGTGATAACAAAACTGATTTCTTTTTGCCCATAGGCTTACATTAAATAGGCGAAAATAGCACTAAGAAAGGAGATAATTCAAAAATTTACCAAAAATAGTAAATTCTCAAATATCAGAAAGAAATAAAAGATCTATCAAAATAAAGACTATTGCCACAAATGGCTCACAAATCAGAGATTTCTATCCTAAGATATAACGAAATCAATTATTACTAAAAATAGTAAAATTAGGGTTTTCGAGGCCTAAACGATGGAATTTGGCCAAATTTTGGTATGACTCATAAGTTTGTGGGACACAAACTATGACTTTTGTTCCTTGATCCGTTTCCCATCAAATAGACCTGGTACAACCATAAAAATCTCGTCGGCCATCAAATTACCGAAATACCCTTGCATCGTACTTCTCCATGTACGCACATGCCACGTCGTCTATGCGCCCGTCATCAAGATGGTATCAAATGCTTTTCTAAAATCAACTTTTGTAATAAATCTATCCCTCACTTTGGAAACATTGAAATCACTAACTATTTTATTTGTTAACAAAACTTGATTATAACAAGAAGCTTGCCAATAACAAATGTAGCTTGTTCATAAACCACTAAAGAAGATAAAAAGGATTATAGATTAATAGAGAAAATCTTGTTGACAACCTTGAGTTGTAAAAGAAGTTATGCTGGAAATATGTAGGCCTAACTACCATCTCACATTTTCTAAGTATAATAATGGAGGAGTTTTGGTTCTTAGCAGGTGTATGAATTTGAAGTGAAAATTGCCACAGTTACATCGTTCACATGCTAATATATTTTGAAGAAGCCAAGCCTAAATCTATTTGATTACAAGGATTTGTCGGCATTTACAATGGAGGCTACATCTCTAATATTGTCTCGAGAAGGCTAAAAATTCTATAGCTCTAGCGTTTGCTCCATCTAAAGGCAATTTGGAATAAGGCCATTTTAATATAAGGCTATTATCTTGTTGGTAGGGGTTCTTGGTAGAGTACAATTGGAAAGAATTTCGCTGTGTAATTAACATTGTCTTCCTATCTAACCAAAACACTCCTATTACATTTGATATTTTTGTGAATTGCATTTTGGATATGTCTTGTCTTAATTATGTTGCTGAAGAATTTTGATCATTTATCATCATTGTAAAGCAAACGTTCCTTTGCTTTTTTACTTCAGATTAGACTATGTAGATGACTTCTCTCCAATTTGAACAGTTCTATATCCCTTGGATAATTATCAAGCATCATTTGCAGGTCTTCGGTCCTCTACTTGGTCAAATTAGTGTTATTTTCTAGGTTTTTGTTTGTTTCTATGTTGCAAATCTTCATAGCCTTTTTTAACCTTTTAAAATTTGTGTAAAATATGATTTTAAATGGTGTGTTATTCATAACTGTTCTCCAGCATTCCTAGATAGTGTTTTTGTAGGATGTATCTGTGGGCCCCACATTTTTTTTTAATTATTTTATTTATTGTGCATGGATGGCAGTTACGGACTTTTATTTACTTATCTTTTAATTAGGTTTCAAAACCCTAGTCGACGTCTCTTTGTTTCTCTCATTATGGATCTTTGTTTGGATTAAGAAGAGGGAGAGATTAGTTTTTGCCCCCTCTTCTCCTATTTTTTTTCTTTTGATTTGGTGTGTGGTGCCTGCGGCGAGGACGGGGATAGGTCTCTCCTTCAAGGGTTTTGTCTCAAAGAAATATCGTAGGATTTTGGGGGTTTTTGAGCGATCGACAAGTAAGTAACCACATATAAATCTGTAAATATATGTATATGCAAATTCTGATTTTTGATAATGGTTTATATAATCAATGCAAATTCTGATTTTCGATAATGGTTTATATAATCATTTTGTTAATTTGGATTTTATTGTTTAGAAAATAAACATTTCTATATTATTTTATTTATAATTTTTTTTTTACTTTAGGAAAATACGGATTCATGGTGTGTATATATATATATATATTTTGAATTAGTATATTTGTTTAATTAGTTTATTTGTTTAATTCATGATTAATTGAATTTATTTGAATTACTGGGAAATGATATTTTTGTTTTAGTGGGTTATTTCCATATTTAATTATTATTTTTTATTTGTGTGGATTATTATGTTAGTTAATAATAGATTATTTGATATAATTGGAATACTTTTTGATAGAAAATGGGATCACAGAATTTCACTGTTTCTGCGTTGACAATAATTTTTGATGTACAGATATATATTTTTGTATAGAAATTCGTAGTCCCCAATTAACAATGCAATAACCCTGTCACTGGGGGTTAAACACTGACCGTGTCGACACGTACTTCTGACATAGAAACTATAGTTTCGCACCGTTCCGTCGGTGAAGAATAACGGCTTCTGATATTCTGGCTCGGGTCACCGAGGGTAAACCTATGAGTTCTGAAATCCGACTCGGGTCACCGAGTTTAAATAAATTAGTTATGATATTTTGTTTTGACATTAGTTGTTTGGGGGACTTATATGCTCGTTATTTTGGATAAATTAAATCTGTTTTTGAACCATTTTCGATTTATGGGTTCATTTTGATATTTATTTCATTATATTACATTTTGTATGTTTTTTTAAAGATTATTGAACATTTTGTGATCCCGATATTTTTTTAGTGGTTACTTACTTGGGCTCCCAAGCTCATAATCCTGTTGTTAATTTTTTCAGGTTTTGAGGCCTTGTATGCCTACTTGGTTTCGGCCTTGTAGGTGTGCAGCCGTTTGTCAGCGCACTGGGCCTGGCGAGCCGGGTTCGGGCGTGACAATATCCCATCCCTATGCATTAAAAATACTTAAAAGGTGCTGGTCTTCTTCTCATTCCCTGGAGTCCAACAAACACTAAGGGATATGAAATAGCCCTATAAAAAGCATGTACATAAAGCAAAAAAATAAGTAATATGTATCTTGGTCTTGTTCTAGTTTAGCATAACCCAAGCGGAAGTTATTGAGTATATCCCTCATTCTATTGTACATTGGGGGTGTTTGGTTCCCAGATTGGATTGGGAATCATTGTTTTGTGAATGCATATCTTTGTTTGGATGTCCATGAATGGAAAGTGAGAGAGGAGTGGGTGAGAAATGATGGGGAGATTCCAATTCTCTAAAAAATGGAAGGATTGCTCACTCCTTGTAATTAAAATGACAAAATTACCCGTGGCATTAATAAATAATGATTATTAATATTTGATAAATCAAGGTACTATAATATTTTAATTTAATATTTAATCAATTCTATATCTTCTTCCAACTATTTTTTTTTTATTTTTCCCTATCCTTTTAATTACTTATTTGAAATATGAGGGGCTTCTATATCCATGATAATCTATAAATTTTTTAATTATAACAATTTAATTTATTTATATTGGTATATCTTACCTCTATTCATTGACTTTTGATTTTAAATTTAAAATATATCTATGTAAGTGATAACAAGTCGTAGCAAATAAATAAAAGATTAACATCTTATATAGGTATTTATTAAAAAAAATTAAATAAAAATTAGTTTGTACTAAATAAAGTAAAGGCCTTATTTTGAAATTTAGCTTTAGGGCTCTAGGCGCTAGCTAAGTTGTGCTACCCCTAAAGTGGAGTGAGATCCTTAAGCATTTTAAGCCAGTATGATATTTCTATCTATGCATTAGTAAAGACAAAATCGAGGAGAGTTTGGTTCCCAGATTGGGAATGGGCGGAGTTGTATAGGAGTGGAAATGAGGGGAGTGAAGTAGGAATGGGAACGAAGAATGTGTTTAGTTGGTAAAGTATCAAAGGCCAATTTTTTGGGAATGGGAAAAAAATAAAAAAATATATCCTTGGTGCAAGTAAATAATAATATTTATATATATATATATAATAGAATGTTAGGTAAATGATAACTATTTTTCACTATAAAATATTTTGAATAATTAAGTATTAATTTAACAAAATCGAATATGTTAATTTATATTAATGAATAATTATTTAAAGACCTCTTAAAATTTGGGTCCCTAAAGTACGGGCTTTAGTGGCCTTGCCATTATGTTGCCTTGCTCCAATTCATGGGACCAAATTGCCCCTCCCTCACATTCCTCATTAGAATATTTGGAAAACTCAATCCATTGAGAAAATTCTTTAATCTAAACAAAATGAATCTCCTATTTTTGTATTATGAAAACATGTTTAACTATATTTTGAAAGTAAATTGGATTTCTCAAGCAAATATTAGAAATTGATAAGACTATAAATATAAGATGAATGCCCATACAAGGTTTTGGAACTCGGACTAGACGGTAAAATCGAGAACCGACCAGTAGTTAGATCCAGTTTTATTTAATTTGTTAACAAAAAAGTTTGACCTGGTCAAACCCTGTCAAACCCAACAAATAGGGACCAAACTGGGTAAACCCGGCAAGTTTTCAAATTAATTTTTTAATCTAAAAAAATACATAAACTTAGAATAAGGGCATAAACTGGGTTCTTAATGCTTTCTTCCATTTGATTGTTGTTTTGATTCTTAAAGCATCACACTATAAGAGGAAGTTTTGTTCACTTAGTCAGAGACCCCATCTCTAGATCTACCAACAATACTCTCCCTACGACCTCACAAGGTACTATTTTTGTTTAATGCTGGGCTTGTTTCTCTTCTTTTTAAGATGGAGAATGACTTGTGTTTCAATTGGTTTGATAAAATTTTAGCAGCTGACCATAGTCAACAAGGTGTTGTTTGTAGGTCAGGTGAATGAGATGTGAGGATGAGGCTGCTAGCTTGCTTAAGAGGTGCAGATCTGGGAATATTTTTGTTCTATACTTCTATTTGATATATTTATGTTTATGTTTATGTTTATGTTTCATGTTTGTTTGACTAGTGGAGTGTTTCTTTAAAAAAAAAATGCTTAAGCTTCGATATAGCTGGTCATTTGCTTTGAATGCTGATTTTTTGAGGGACTTAATTGATATTAAACACAATCTTTGCGTTGAATGTTGATAGCTTGATATAAAACAAAACTTACTTCCATCTTCCTGCAAACTTTGTTGTTATTAGAAACTGAGTTTTCACCTGAGCAAGAAACTTGGAAACCTTGAGCCTGTTTGATTCTACTTTTGTTTTATAATTTTATGTTTTTATAACAGTTTTATTAGACTGATTTTGAGAACAAGTTTTGTAATTTGAAAAAATAAAAAAAGAATTGTTTGGGTGAATGTATTTTGAAAACATATCTAAAAACAAAAAAGAGCATTTGCAAAAAGTTTTTAAAAATAATTAAAAAAAATATACAAAAACTTGTTTGATTCAATTGTTTTATGTAATTAATATTCCTATATATTTTTACAATAATTTAATAACTATATGTCTTTAATGAATTAATATAATAATATATTTTGTAAAAAATGAACTTAAAGTGAATATAAATAGAACTTAAGATGACATTATAATGCGTATGTTTAATGTTCAATAACATTTATATAAATAGTTCAAGCATAAGTTTGACATTTGGCATTATTATAATGTAGGTATATTCAATTTGTAATGTAATCACAATGTCTTATCATGTTAGCTGCCAAATTCTCCACGCCATAACCTTAGTTTCTGGAGCCTTCCACTTCTGTATGCCCATGTAAATCATATCCCTACTTAGAATCATATAACAATATGTAGAAAAGAGAAAAAAAAAAACTCACAAAAACAAATAATTGTCAATGCTCACCTAAGCTCGAGATGAAGCTAGATTTTTAAAATCGACATTTGTAGGCCAACAAAGATGGCAATGTAGAATGAGCTATCTCTACATTAAAAGAGGCACAAGAATAGAGAAAGTCTACATGGGATTAGACTTGAGGTTGTTTGTTTATCTTTTAATTATTTGTATTTTTTATAGATTTAAAAAATTTTAAATTTGTTCTCCACTTTTTGATTTGTTTTTAAAAACAAAAATTCAAAAAACATCTAAAAGTTGTTCTCTGTTTTTTTATTTTTTTAAAAACACTTTGCCGTTTTTTTAAAACAATTTAGAAAAAATCATTATCAAACAAGTTTTTTTATTTTTTTATTTTTCAAAAAACAAAAAATTGTTCTCAAAAACATTAATCAAACAAGCCCCTTGTTTCTGAATTCAATTCATGAGAAGCTGCTTCTTTTGATGTTCAGGTTTGTTTGTTTGGAAGTTGTAGTTCTTATGACTCCCTTCGGTTCAGGGATCACTTATTTCATTATCCCACTGTAATTATAATTACTTAGTTAATGATGAACTAACATAATTACAGAACCATATTACCTAGTTTTTCTGTAATCATGAGCTTTGATGAGTTTAAGCTTACACATACGCATGAATTTTGTGTGGATTTGCTGAAGACCCCTTCAAAAATAAATAAATAAATAACAAAAACAAAAACAAAAACAAATTGCATTAGGTTGATTTTGCTCCTAGACCTAAATAAAATTTTACTATACTCTTTAAATTAGTAAAAACAATTCTAAAATAAAGAAAGAAAAAATGACGAGCTTGTCTTTATTTTAATCTTTTAAATGAAAATAGTTGGTAAGGAGATATCAAAATAAATAATCATATTAGTTTAGAGACTTGAGAATGCATATTACACCCTTGGTAAATATAACAATTAGTATTTAATCCTAAAAATTTGATTACCTTTGAATTGTTATTTATCAGTGGTCAAATATACATGTTGAGGCAAACATAATATTTATAGATTTACATAATCACAAGGTTTTTACTAAGGGTAAAGCAGGGACAAGTAATTTTGCTTTTTACAAAGGATATAAATACTATATTTATCTTAAAATGAAGCGAGGCACATAATGAATTTATTAGTTGCATTATTAGGTATCAATTCATGTGTCGTGTAGTTTTATATTAAAATTTTATTTTTTTATTATTTCCAATTTTTTTAATTGATCTCACAACTCGATCGCTTTAACATTGCAATTAGTCCCTTGCTTCATGGTTTATTCATGTTTAGCATGCAGCAATATATGAGTTCTTGTTTAACATGCAATAATAATTATTCTGATTTTTTTTAATTTCTTATATTGATTATAGCAAGATGGATACTATTGAGTTGAGATCAACACCATCAAATGAAGTGCAATCCAATTCTATCAGTGTGCATATTGGACAAAAAGGATATTGATGGAGATATGTAAGTGAGGCACAAAATTCCTAAAAAAAGAGAATTTTCATTTGTAATTTTTGTCATAAGCAAAATGCAAGCAGAGGGATCATACGAATTAAAGAAAATATCTGTTGGATCAAAACGCAATGTTGATTCATGCAAAAATGACCTTCAGATGTTTCGTTTTTGATGCAAGGATCATTGAAAAAGAATACTCAAAAGGCCAAAGAGAAGAAGGGATGCTTTGATGACATCACTTTTTATGGTAAATCAATGCATAAATTTGAAGGTGATGATGTTGAAATATTTCTGATCAAGTAAGCAAAGTAGTGCTTGTGTGGGTGCAACTTCCAAAAGGAAAAAAGGCTTCTTGTGGTTTTGAATCATAATTCAACCATGGAATTGCAGATCCTATACCTAAACCTAGTATAATAAAGTCTTCCCTAAAATGTAAGGAGAAATGGCATGATAATAATGTGTCAATTGCTATGTGATTTATTATTCTTTTATCACATTGAATGTTGTTAATTTGTCCTTTTTTCCAAGTTGCAATAAGCAAGATAGCAAGTATGGGTTATGGGTATGCTGACCTTAGTTATAATGTATTAAAGTTAATTTATTCAAAGATTACAAGCAACAAGTGAGGCTAAATTTTTGGATAGTCACTTAACTTTAGTTTTGTATCAAATCAGTTACCAAATTTTCAATTTGAATCAATTTGATCACCGTTCTTTAATTTCATTTCACCGGCAAGTCACTACCCATTTTTCCACACCCTTTTGCTTATGTGGCAGTCGGAGAAGTCCAGTCATGCGCAGTTGGTGTCATGTGGCATTACCAAGTCATATGAAATGGCACATGACACCGAACTCTTTGCCATCATAATTCTCGAGATGTAAGGATTCAAACATGACCATCATCTCTATCTCGGACAAGCTTCATCTCCATTGTTGTGAGATTGTGCAAGAGTGAGAGAGATGATGAAGCAATGCATCCATCAATAAGAGTGATTGGAGAGACTACGGTCAATTGCGATGGCGGTGAATTGGAAGAGATGGCCAGCAAGGGAAGACGCACCGGAATACTAAAAGTTATTTCTTGAAACGGCCCTAACCCTAAAGCTTTTTACATTCTTTCTTCCAATATTGTAATGAACTGAGTTTTATGTGAAGTTGGAGTTTACATTAGAGGTTAGGGTTTTCACATTGAGAATGAGGGGGTGACATAGGGTTCTTTAATGTCTGGAAGAAAAATTTATATTATGCTTCAACTTTCCAATAACTTTGCATTATCTGATTTGAACATATACTGACAAAGGAGTTTTGTTCTTTGTTGTGGTCACCGGCAAGACAAACTTAGAAAAGTAACATTTTGTTAATTTAATGTGTTGTTATCTCTGTTGATAGTTTGTATTTTGGTGACCGAAATGGTAGGAAATTAAACAAAACACAAATGCCAATGCTCGTAGCTCATCTTGGTGGTTTGTTTTGTCGAGGAATTTTCATTTACTAGATAAGTATAGTTGTTATAATATTTTTATGATCTACATTTTTGGAAATACTTTTGTAGCTTAAAGATTTGTCCTTTTCCTTCATTGGATTGCTTATGTATATGCGTTACATTTTTTGAAGGATTTGTATAATGTCAAGTGTGTTAACAGTAATGAATTGTGAATTTTTGTAATGAATTTTAATCTATATGGTAACTATAGTTGTTGCCATATTTTTATGATCTCAAGTTTTGTAATTTTAATCCATGTTGTGAATTTCATATAAAGAAAAGACTGAAATAATTGTGCTCCTTAAGTTACAGTTCTTTGTTGCATGCAAAGGTGTGATAATTGAATTAATTGTGCTCCTTAATGATGCTATGGTCTTTGTTTTCATTTCCCACAACCAAAATAAAATAAATAAATAAAACCGGGGACTTTCATTAGGAATCTTAGTTTGATCCTCTGATTTATGCATTTTGGTTGGCGGATTATGTTTGGCACATAGAAGGCAATAATCCAAAATTTGAGCCTCTTATTTAAAGTATTTCTCTATGCTCCATGTTTTTTCTGTGGTTTTTGCTAATCAACATGGTAGCTATAGTCTTTGTCATATTTTTATGCTGTCAAGATGCTGAGTTTCTATGCTCCACTGTGATGCTGCTGAATTTTAATGCTTTATTGTTCTTGCCAGTTTTTTTTATATATGATCATATTGTATGTTATGCACTGAAGTTTTATGTTATGCTCAGTTTTAATGCACTATTTTAATGCACGGTTATAATGTATTGTTTTTGTTTTTGTCAGGCTTTGGTCAATTAAGGTTTTTTTTAATGTTATCATGTTTAATTGCAAGTAGATGGTATGTAGTCAGAGAATGCCTTTTTTTCCTAGTGCCAAATGTTGAGTTAATCACAATTAAGATGTAATATGCAATTGGTAATGTAGAAAGGTTAGTAGGGTTTGTTGATTTCTGTTGTATAGACCAAATATCAAGAACTGAGTTGCTGGGCATGGCTAGGGAATTCAAATTAAATGTTACAGATTGCAAAATATGGTGCTTGGATGTGCGCAGTGAACCTAGTGCTCTGCAGGAAATTATAGACGACATGGATGCACTAACCATGGCAAATAGTGTAGACTTATATAGGGAGATTTATGTGCTTGTCAGAATTGTATGTAGTGGCCCTGTAGAAACAAACAATTGTACCAGAAGAGATAGAGGAAGAAGAGGAAATGGTTGCATCAGACACTGACTCGAAGGAGCTAAGACTTTGTACTGACAGAAATAAGAATAGAAATGATGAAGACCTAAAATTCTATGATTCTAACTATGATTTCATCAATGAATGTGATGGAGATGAAGTAGATACCAATCAAACAAAAAGGGCCATAGTAGTTGTTACTGGAGAACCACTAAGATCAGTCCATGAAATTGATACTGAATCAAATTATGTAGATCCTAATGAACTACAGTCTTGCTCCTTTATAGATGAGGATGAACTGATTAGCAAGATGCCCAAGTACTCATAATTTAATGATCAATGTGACATGAGTAATCCACAATTCAAAATAGGCATGAAGTTTAGGTCCTTTAAACAATTCAAGGATGTTGTTAAAAATTATGGGATTAGGAATAGATATGTCCTAAATTTCAAAGCCAATTCTGAAAAAAGATGCAAGGCCTTCTACAAAAAAAAAATTGTCCTTTCTGCTTGTGGGCTTTTCCTATGGTAAAGGACAGTAAAACAATACAAATAAAATATGGATAGGTGAAGCATGAGTGTGCAAGAGACCACAACAACAGACATGTCAATGCAGAGTTGATAGCAAAAGCATATTTGGAACAATTTAGGGGCGATCCTAGTTGGAAAGTAGCTAGAATTATCCAAACTATGAAAATCAATCAAGAAGTTGACATCAGCAAGCTAAAGGCTTACAGAGCAAAGTGCATTGCCCTGAGGTTAGTTCTAAACCCCAATTCTATTTGTAATTAATTTTTTACAAAATGCCTAACTAGTTGGTAATTAATTTAATATGTCATGTTTGTCAATTTGTGTCAAGGCTCATTGATGGTGATGAGCACTCACAAATGACAAGACTTTATGATTACAGGTTATAACTCTTAAAGACTCATCTTGGATCAATAATAAAGTTCAAGTGTGATGTAGGAGTATTCCAATCGATGTACATCTGTCTATCACCACCCGAAAGGGCTTCCTGGCAAGATGCAGACAAGTGATCTCCATTAATAGCTGCTGCCTAAAGGGTCAATATAGTGGTCAACCCTTAACAGCGGTGGGGATAGATGCAAATGACTGCATCTACCCCATTTTAAGGGCAATAGTGGCAAGGAGAAACAAGAAAAGATTGGATATGGTTTCTTGAACATTTGGCATAGAATTTGCATATCAACAATACTAACAATTGGGCCTTCATGTCTAATAGGCAAAAGGTGTGTATTTTTAATTAGCTCTCCTCCTCATAAAATAGCTGCATGTATTTTTTATATCAAGTGTGAATGCATATCTTCAATTGATTCTCTAATTTCATACCTTTAATTAACTATCATTTTTTTTTTATATCTGCATGCATTGTTCTAAGTTGCTAATTTTTTTTTATTTGGTTTGATTCCATCTATGATTCTACAATTGGATGATTTTATCAATCAACATTTAATATCTCAATTAATCTGCTGGAAAGTTACTTAATGATCAGTTTCTTCCTCTTGAATTAGTTCTATGATTTCATACCTTTAGTTAACTGTCTTTTTTTATATCTGCATGCATTGTTCTAAGTTACTGAATTTTTTTTTTTAATTTGGTTTCATTCTATCTATGATTCTACAATTGGATGTTTTTATCAATCAATAATTAATTTTTTATATCAATTGATCTATTGGATGTTACTTAATAATCTTTTTCTTTTTCTTGAATTAGTTCTCTGATTTCATACCTTTAGTTAATTGTCTTTTTTTTTATATCTGCATGTATTCTTCTAAGTTGCTAATTTTTTTTTTATTTGGTTTGATTCTATCTATAATTCTGTAATTGGATGTTTTTATCAATCAGCAATTAATTTGTTGATCTCAGTTGATATGCTGGATGTTATTTAATGATCTATTTCTCCATCTTCAATTAGTTAAATGTCATTTTTCAGATCTGCATGTATGTTTTTAAGTTGCTGAATTTTTTTTTTTTTTGCTTTTATCTGTAATTCTATTATTTGTGTTTTATCATGTTTGTGGGCCTTGATGGTGTGCCATTCACATTTCCATTCTTAGGGTCTAGTGCCTACCATTAAGGAATTATTCCCAAATAGTGAACATAGGTTCTGTGTTAGACATATCCAAAAAAACTTTAGGGAAAATTTCAAAGGAAAAGCATTGAAGGATCAAGTTTGGGCATGTGTAATTGCAACATCTATCCTTGCCTTTGAAAAAACTATGGTCACTTTGAAAGACATATCCCCAGGTGCATATGACTATATGAAGAAGATAGACCCTAGGCATTAGACAAGGTCACATTTTCATTCCAAATTCAAATGTGATATACTATTAAACAACATGTGTGAATGTTTTAATAGTCATATCCTTGAGGCAACAATTAAAGGAATAGTAACAATGAACGAGATGATTAGAATTCAATAAAGAATGGGCTCAATGAAGAAATGCACAACTTTGCATTTTCCTAGAATAATGAAAAAATTAGAGAAGTTGAAGCAATCAAGTTTCCTTAGATACTACAACCTGGTTTGGAGGAGATCAATACCAAGTCCTAGGACATGATGGGCAGTTTGTAGTGGACAAGATTATGGCTACTTGTTCATGCAGGAGATGTCCGGTTGATTGGTGTGCCATGCTCCCATGTCATATCAGTGATATTCTACAACAATGATAGAGTAGAGAATTTCCTACACAATTGCTACAAAGTTAGCACTTACATGGACACCTATGGGCACACCTTATCTCCCCACTCATGATAAAGATGCTTGGCCCAAGAGTGATCAAGGGCCTATGATCCCTCTTGAACTAATTAGCAAAATGAGAGGCAGAAAGACATTGCTAAGGAGGAAGGAATCGGGTGAAGAAACCAAAGGCTTCACCAATGGTAGAGTCAGCAAAAAATGTGTGACCATCAAGTGCTCTGTTTATGGAGCTGCAGGCACAACAAAAGGTTCCATGGTGGTGTGAAGGTAAGGAACATGTGTCCCATTGTTATGGCAATTCATCAATAATTGGTAGTGTTTTGCCATGATATTAAGGTGAGCATGTCTCATTCTATTTGACAGGGAAAAATTCAAGTACATTGAATAAGCAAGATGCACAAACTAGTAGAGCAAGTCAAGACAACTCTATGGATGATATTGATAGCCAAGTTTTGCATGAACATTTCACAATGGTAACCTCTTTTCACTTTTAAACTTTTTTTTAAATGTTGATGACAGGATAAACTCTGCTTATTAATAACTGAAATAAAAAATTTGTAAGGTTGATGCATTGTTAGTGGGAACCAAAATGATCCAATACATTCCAATTTGATTACTAACATGTGAAATGTCATGTTTTAGGTAGTTTGATCATTATTTTAATATAAAATTCAGAATGTTAAAAGTTTGATCCAAACAATTTTTTTTTTTCCATGTTTGACTTTAAAGTATCACCAACAAAGTAGGAGCAACCAAATTGAATCAACTCAGCCATTTGAAGACCTTAACTTATAGGTCAAACAAAAATGATTGAAAATACTCAAGAGTTTCATATTGACTTTCATGAAAATTGTTTTGGTTTGGCTATTGGTTGCAGGTAATTGATGCATTTAAGACAGGTCAGGATATGGGCTCACAACTTGCAAACGAGATAGTCATAGGGAGGCAAAAAATGAAAATCATATGAGGCAAGGGTAGCACAGATGCAAAGCCACAACATATTGCCAAAAAAATTGCACATACTACTTCAAAATTTCCAAATGGTGAAGCCTCAAAGGAAAGATAAGGATGGTGACGAAAGACATAGAGAACAAGATAGTGCAATGAGAAGGAAATTTTTGGTATCACCTGGAGTAAGTGGTACATACAGTTGGAAGTAACACCTTCTACTACCCGGGTGTACCTCATTGTATGGATATGGATATCAAAAACAATGTATTCAAGAACACTTATCAACACTTCTTATTGGTTTTGTTTTACCAATTTTGTAAAAACATGCATTTCCTTTTTTCTAATGAAACTGAAAATCTTTTTATTTTTCTTTTATTTTTCTTTCTTTTTCATTTGAATTTATTTTCCCCCACTCAATGACTAAGTTTATGCTGCTATGATAAATTCTTCTCTGCATATCCCTTTCAGTTGCACAAAATTAGCAATAGTTTGAAATAAGGGACAAAACAAACAATTCCATCCAAGCAGAATACCATTCTTCCAAACAAAACAGTAGTTTGTATCAAGGGAATCAAACAAAGGCCTTGTTTGGATTGGCTTATCCAAAAAGTGTTTTTTTTTAGTTTAGTAGAAGTGCTTCTTCAGAGTAAGTTAAGCACTTTTTGTATCTTCTGTTTGGATTAGATTTTATGTAGAAGTAGAAGCTGTAAAAATAAGCTAAAAACAATTTTTTTTCATAAGCTGGTCATGACTAGCTTTTGAAAAAAGCTGTTTTTCAGCTTTTTTTTACAGCTTTTGCTTTTTCAGAAAAACCAATACAAACAACATTTTTGGAACCCAGAAGTGCTTAACTTATAAAAAAGCACTTCTGGGTTTTCAAAAAGCCAATCCAAACAAAGTCAAAATTAACAGCAGTATGTAACTACTGAAAAAATTGAACTCCATAATTTTTTTATGCCTTCTCTCATTCATCCAAACAACCGAATACTTCTAATCTACCACAAAGAGAATGGTAACAATGCATAGTCAATTAAAATTCATTTTAAACAATCCCCATTTCGATTGAAATCATCTTACTAGTTAGGTATTATGAACATTTCAAACGCATCAAAAGTGATATATGAAAACAGGAATTAAAACAATTCCCATTTCAAAAGAAAAACATCAAAAGTGATATACCATTTTAGACACATCAAAAGTGAACATTTCAGACTAATAAACAATCCAGACCATAGTTTCTTTGCGCATGGATAGAATATGAATTTAAAAAGCAGAAAGAAATTCATGCAATAGTACCCTAGAAGTTGATCCTCCTCCAATGTGAGCTCATGCGGGTAGGGAATAATCCTCCTTCAATGAGAGTTCAATTGGGTGCTTGAGAAGTCCTCATCAACTGAGCATATCCTAGGTACGCCATTGTTGTCTCTCAAGGTGTGTAGCGAGATGGGGAGAAGATGAAGCTGACATGGCGGCCATTTACAGTGATGTGGCACCCGCTGCTAACATGGATGCACCAACTGAGCATGTTGAGCTTCTAGTTTGAGCATGACTGGACTTCTCCGGCTGCCACATAAGCAAAAGGGACGCATGAAAATGGGCAGTGACTTTCCAGTGAAACAAAATTAAAGAACGGTGACCAAATTGATTCAAAATGAAATTCAGTGACCGATTTGATGCAACACTAAAGTTAAGTGACTACCCAAAACATTTAGCCCAACAAGTGAAGTTGATTATTAATAATTTTCAAAGAACTCGGGCGAAAAGGGGATGCACAATCATGGATGCTAGATGGATAGATACCAAACAGAGATCGTTGGTCAATTTTTAGGTGTAGTCTCCTAAAGGGATGTCATTCATTAAGTCAATTGTGCTTCAAGCTTTATTACAAGTGCAGAGATATTTTGCAATCTTTTTTCTGAAATCATTAAAATGGTTGGTGCTAAAAATTGTAGTGTAGATGATGACAAATAATGGGCCTAATTATAAGGTTGTTGGAAGAATGATTACAAAGAAATATGTTGACATTTATTGGTCTCCATGTGTTGTTCATTGTATAAAATTGATCATAAAAGATATTGTTGAAATGCCTACTATTCAAAGTTGACCATTCTTCCTTCAAAGGTGGATATTTTCGTGTACAATCATAAATAAGTCTTGAATCGGTTGAGAAAACAACCAAATGGGA
This sequence comes from Dioscorea cayenensis subsp. rotundata, assembly GCF_009730915.1. Lineage (NCBI taxonomy): Eukaryota > Viridiplantae > Streptophyta > Magnoliopsida > Dioscoreales > Dioscoreaceae > Dioscorea > Dioscorea cayenensis. The sequence goes on from NC_052473.1 coordinate 13,135,824, forward strand.
CAGAATTTAACCGTTAAGGAACTACTCACTTTGCCACCACTTTTATTGCATTTGAAGAGCTTGTATGATCAAAAAGATTACTAACGATCTTTGGTTGTTTCTTTAGACTTCAAAACATTTCTTAATATGCAAAAAGGGAAAAAAGTTAAGCAAATTATTTTGGATGAAATTTTTGGAGGAATTGTTTGATAGTGGTGAAGGCAATGGGCCCATTGATTCGCTTGTTGCAGAATTGTGCTTCTAATGAGAAGCAAGCAATAGGTTATGTGTATGATGGGATGTATAGGGCTCGTAAAGGTATTAAGGAATTGTTTAAAGAAAGAAACACTTGTACAAGCCTTATACTTCCATTTTCAAGTAGCGGTGGAGTAGGACATAATGTACATGGATTCATGTCTTGGCAAACTAGTTGAATCCTGCATTTTAGTTTGATGAGCATGATTTGTGCCAAAAATTGGAGGTTCAACAAGGCATACTTGATGTGATTGAGTGGCAAACATTATTTAAACCAAGTAAATTAATAGAAGAGATGAAAGCACTTAGGGAGATACAAAAGACTTTTGCCTTTCCATTTGCTTTAAACACTAGCAAGACTACTACCCTAGTAAGAATGAAATTACTTTATTTTAAATTTTATGATAATAATTAATTCTTACAATTATATGATTTTTCAATATATCAGCATAGTCTTGTTATGTAATTTCACAGATGAATGGTGGAAATTCTTTGGTTATGATGTTCCTCATTTGCAAAAGTTCGCAATTAGAATTCTTGGTCAAACTGCTTCTTCTTCTGGGTGTGAATATAATTGGAGTGCATTTGAACATATACATACCAAGAAAAAAAATACATTGGAGCGCCAAACAATAACTTGGTTTATATTCACTACAACTTATGTTTGCAACATATGTAATATTCTATATATGACATCAATTTAACTTTCTTTTTTTCCTTAGGCCGGCTTCAAAATATAGATTTTATGATCCAATTGATTGTATATTGATAAAATTGAATTTTGGGTAGTAGAAGATGAACCAGAAGGAGACCTTGCCTATAATAGATTGGAATCTATAGTAGAGGAGCAACAAAGAATGGGTGAAGAATCAATGGGTGAAGAATCAACAACCTTGTCTAGAGTTTAATTTTATTAATTTTTTTGAACTATTATTTTCTCCATGGTTAATGTTGTTGATGCTTAATTTTTATATGTTTGTTTAGGTGGTAATGAAGATGATATGGTCGCTATTGATGATGATGATAATGCAATGGTTGGTGTCGAACAAATGACTAGCAATAATTTGGATGAAGACGATATACATCCTCCAAAAAATTAAATTAAAATGCTTTTGTTATGTCTTGTTATGTCGTTGTTGACTTGATAGTCTTTTACTTTGTTGATTCTCAAAAAATTTGGCTTGTGTTTTTGTTATGTATTATGTTGTTTATGTTTTTGTTGTTTGTCAAAACATTTATCAGAAGATGTTTTGTTATGTTTTATTGTTTCTCAAAACATTTATCAAGTGTATTTTTGTTATATTGTTATGAAACACCTTCTCCAATATCGTTTTTGTTGCAAAATTTCTATAATAACAATCAGTTTATTTTGTTGCAAAATTTCTATATTGCCTTTTCATTAGTAAACAAATATATACTCATTGATTATGATCTCATCCTTGAAAAACTAAAATTCAAACAACCCTATTATTTTTATGTTATTATATATATATATATATGACATCATCTAGTCCGCTCAACTAATCTATGACTCAAATATGAGACTTGGTTCCTCGCTAATCCGGTTTTTAAAAACATTGTACCCAGGAGTTCAGAAGAAAGAGTGTTGGAAATAAACCAAAAGATAAAATTTGAAGTTAATGAATGATTTATCAATTTTTTTTAATAATTATTCCAGTACCAAACAAGGCCGGGCTTAGTTCCTAATTGACACAGACCATTATTCCTACAAAGGTCCACCAACCCCAAAACATTGATTTGTGCACATTTCTTAATACTATTTAAATAATAATAATAATAATAATAATAATAATAATATAATAATAATAATAATAGGCATAAACTTGCAATAAGTCAAGAATATTATTGACCAGAGTCATGGACATATATATAATAAAAAGATAAGTGCAAAATGTTCACTCAACAAGGATCACCCTCCCATTCAGATTGAGATTAGCAGGGCATAAACCTTCCCCATTTCATGTAACCAGGCCAGTTGTTTTACAAATGGGACACAAGTTCTTGTGCGTTAGCCATTGCTTGATGCAAGCTGCATGGAAATCATGCCCACATTCTAGTGCCCCAATATCTTCTCCTTCAACATACTCTTCCTGCAGAAATTAGGTAAAAAAGATTACGTCAAACTCAAGAAAAGAAGCCAAATCGTTTAAGATGCTCTACCTGACACACACAACATGGTTCCATTTCATTCGATGATTCCGTTAAAGGTATGTATACTCGTTGCTTGAGGCACTCTGAAATTTTCTCCTCACCAAGTCCGGTGCTTACGTTTCCTATTCGTTCTTCTAATGCCAATAACTCCTGAGAAAATGATGATGATTTTGCTCAAATGGGATGAACAATTTGGTACAACAGTCTTCTGAATATGTTAAAAATGTTTTACCTCATATGACATATTATCCACATCAAGTCGCATGTCTCTATGTCGGTCGTGCAGGTCAGCACCACCACCAATGAACGCTGACTGGTCAAGTACAAAAACGTCCTAGAAGATGTACCATGATTACAAGTTAAGCCCAGATACATGTGAAAAGAGACATTATAACTCTGAGATATTGATCAGCGTGAGCACAATCAACAGGAAAACAGTGCTAAGATGATGACAAGGGATGGGGATGAGTTGGAGAAAGTAATTTTATCACAAGTTTTAAGCAGATGAAATTAGTAAAAACAGAAATTGGCAATAAATGGGTTCAAAATATCCAGAACATGGGATTTTCATTTTGACATGTCTTAGATTGGTAGAACATCAGAACATGAGGTGAAATCTGCATAGGTTTTTATTCGCTCCGTGATTGAATAAAAAAAACACGCTTTATCATTTGTACTCCACAGAAAAGGGATGCTAATAAGATCAATAAGGACATCATGAAGTATGGGAAGAACCAAGCACATGATGCCACTGCCAACCCCTCCGGGGTGTCTTTGTTGGGCTTCTCATAGACAAAACAATAGAAATTCTGCCACAGCATTTTCTTGAGCTAAAAGGGGGAAGAAAAGAGAAAAAAGAGTACAGAAGAAAAAGGACCACACAACAGAGTAACTCCATGGCTTAGGTGAACATCCCTAGGAGCTTGTCACCAGCAAAGACCGAAAAGAGAACCTCATCGGTCTACCAATTATCAGACTCACATCCTATTCATATAATTAAAAAGTTATTCTAAACAAAGAAGTATGCTAACCTGTTCTGAACACCACAAGGTAGCATTCAGATTACCTGAACAAGCTAAAACACACCTACCAACTTTGAAAGTATCTAAGTATATACAATAGCTTTAGTTCTCAGTCTTTACAATGCAAAATCACAAAAAATCAAATTAAATGTACCCATATTTCTTTTAACATAAGACATTCAACCAAGCCAGATTGCAACATACTCAACTGGATCTTTTCTACATGAAGAGTCATTCAGATTGATAAAATTTATTAATTTGCAGAATACTTCAAGCCCATGTCTAAAAAACTCAACTTTAAACTCAGGTAAGGAAAATTCAATCTAAGAAAAAACCCAAAGCTATAGACTAAAATGTTTCTCTTTTTTTTTTAAATTGCTTTTTAGTACATTTTTTAATTTGGTTACTTTTTACTAAACAATTGCTTGGTTAGTAAAATGCAACCTGAACAGAACCTTAACCTGCATAAAAACAAAACAAACCCACACCCAAAATGCAGTCCCGTCTGATTCATCTATCTGGTTCAATTTAATTCTACACCCCAACAATGATTCAATCTATAAATCCATGTGTACATTGATGTCTAGTTCATGCACACTAAGCTAATCAATTTCTGACTTTTCATAACAGCCAATAATATAGCCCCATTTAGTTGAGCAGTTTAATTAATTTAACTCTGGTTCAATCAATTCTTAGCATTTTGCTGCTAACTGGCAACCAGTCTGATCTTTTTCTTTAGTGCTAAATTAGGCTAATAGCACTCTTAATGCAGCCACAATTGAGAAATTAGTTAACTAATTTCATCCATATAATACAGAAAATACAACCAAATGCAAATCGGTCGATGATTTATGCTTATTGTGATAATGAACAACTAATTTTGAATAATTCTTTTTTTAGTGAAGAGTCACTACTGCACATAGTACAATTAGAACTTTGTCACAGTATGCAGATAGAAACTTAGCAAGGGCGTATAAGCAATTTTGGATTCATAAGGACATATATGCATCCCTTTCATAGAGATCTTTCAATTTATTTATTTCAACTTTGTGAGCACAAGGGAGATTGAAAAGGTACAATTACAAGAGAGACAGTGGTGGGGAATTTAGTAGTGAGCTATAAGGCTGGGGTCTAATATAGATATATGTCCAACAATGAGGAACTAGCAACCAAATACCACCTGTTATGGAATAGTACAAGCAACCCTAATCTCCGTAAAGGGTAGATAAAAGGTCCTATAGTCACAAAACAGGCATATTAGCTCACTCCTTTATCTTTTTCAAATGGAACACAAGAATAATTTTATTCACCCAATTTCCCAATACATTCCTTCATCTTTTCTAATTTCCTCCTATCATTTCCCATTATTTACTATCAAAACGCAACTCCGTAACATGATTCTAATCTAATTACTTCCCCCTGGTTATACAGAGATAAGATTCATTGCTATTGTTTGAAAATAAACAACTATTCTTATTCAAATTTTAGAATGTTATCCACATGCTTATTCCATTTGCATTTCACTTAATAGGTTACTAGAAGATTATAATACTAATGAATAGCCTCCTCGAGAAAGAAGATTCACCAACAATGAGGCAGGAAGCTTATACCCACAGTTCTCAAAATAACAACCTTTTAAATATTGCACCATCCTTCCTTTCCCTGGCATCCTACATATGTGCCCTAGTTGCATTATTCTTTCCCACTCCTGCTCTTTAGGAAATGTTTCGAAGTCATTTTAATTCCTGTACTTTGGCATATTGTTCATTTTTGTCTTTGTATTTTGAAAATGTTCAATTGGTTTTAAAAGAACCCTTTTCTCTTCATTTTAATCCACATAGCTGGCTTATCATCCTGTGACATATGTTATATAATATTAAGTTTCATGATTATTTTATGTTGACATGGCAGATGGCATGGTCTTACCAATTAGAAAATAACGGCAAATCATTCTCCAGGTGGAGTAAAACAAGTCCATGTTACTTTTTTTTCCCATTGGGGAATTATAAGTCAGCGTTGCTTCAATGGCACCTTATGTCATATCATTATAAAAAATATATATATATATATATATATATGGTATAATCCGTGATTCCGTGTGGCATATGCCCCATGTTGGTCATCCCACATTATTAGCCATGCTAGCAAAGTGTGCCACGCCATTAAAATTATCATAAAAAAGCTAGAATGGGTGGCATGTCCGCAAAAAAAATTAAAATTAAATTAAATTAAAATTAAAATAGGCAAAAGTTCAAGGACAAGAATGAACAATACAATAAAATACATGGGCAAGAAATGGTGCATGTGACTAAATTTGAGAGGCAAAAGGCATACTAATTTGAGTTTGTCTAATATATTATTAGGCTAATCTCAAGACTAGGCCTTACTAGCAAGTTCTACCAACATCCCATTGCAAAATACATTTGCCACATCATTGGCAAAAAAACTTAACTGTATAGACAAATGAAAATGATGAAAAGGCTAACCTCAAATCGCAAATTCTCCCCCCTGCGCATTAGATCCAAGGCATTGCGAATCTATAAAAGGAAAAAGTTAACAGCATGCCACAATTAAAAATAGAAATGACCAAAAGATTTTTACTCAAACACGTCAATATAATACTTCCTCAGTGGACATTGTATACTGAGTAACAAATGTACAAAGGCTATGCATACAGATTCAGAAAACAGAAAAATGTATAGCATATCACTTAATGCATGAAGAAAAGTGTTTTCCTGGATGAATGGCAAGAGACGCAAAATTTTCAATTGCCATGAATCAATGATTATCATTGTGAAGCCAATGAGCATGTCGGAAAAATAGGGATATGATAGATGGTACATTTAAAAGTTCTCAATAAAAGTCCTAGAATCTCAACTTTTCTATGATATTGTGATTCTCCTTGATTTAAGGAGATAGAATAGTGAAATCAGGGAGTAATTAGGGCTACAACTTTTTCTATGTTTTATTCGCTAGTACACAAATTGTATCACAGAAGTCGAATGAAAAAGAAGAGCCCTCAGTTTCTATCAACAAAAAACCTAGGTGAATTACCAACAAGTGATACAGACCAAAACCACCTCTGCACCATGGGTCAATCAAGACAATAGTTCCAACGCAACCAGAGGAAACACAAACATAAAAAATCAGCAAACTGTGGATTTGGGACCATTGGTGGGAGGCGCTGCTACACATGGTAGTGGTGCAGATTTTTTTGGCTCGAATTCCTCCTTCCACTTAACAAGTATCAAATTGAATGGCCAAAATGATCTCAAGTGGGCCCAATCAATGAAACTGGCTATTGATGGCAGAGGAAAAATTGACCACTTAACAGGAGGAGTGGCAAAGCCAAATATTGGAGATCCGAAATGGCAACACGGAGTTCAGAAGACTCCCTAATTACAGCTTGGCATATAGCAAAATTCTAATCAAGTTGTTGGCCATACAATGTCAGTGGCATGGCTGATCACAACAAGAAAATTGTTAACGGAAAGAAATAGGAGCCTAGATGTTAAAAACTGATACAATAAACAATACCACACCCATATATGCTCCACTTTGCACTCTAAAAGTCCATACACCTAAAGCACAATCCAAAAAAGAGTTATTCACCAAAAAGTTTACACATTTATCCTTGGACATGACCACTTTTCAATTTTAAGCTAAATAACAAATATGCATTCATCAACCGAAACCAACTCATGCCACATACTAACATATAAATTGAGGTACCTCTGATTCAAATGCCACTATAGCACCATCTTGCATCAATTTAATAATTAAAAACTCTTAGTAGTTCTAGTTTTCAATATACTATTGAAAATAATTAATTTGAAGAGCAAAGGGAAAAAGACAACACAGGTTGAAGCAACAAGAGTGAAAGAATAATTTTTAAGTCCATATCAAACTTTGGTTAAGTTAGACGCGATGGATAAACAAGAGACACATGGCAAAAAAGGGTGCCATTTTCCCTTAAGCGAATGAAGAAGTCACTGAAAAGCTTGAGGCACCTTTCCAGAGTAGACAGTTGCATGAGCCATCACTAGTAAACATGAAATGTCCATCCTATTGCTACAAGATCTACAGCAGGGATAAGGGTTGAAAGGCCCATCTTTTGTAAACGTGAAAAGCTTGAGGCAACTTTTCAAAGTAGTGTATAGCTTCCCTTTGGAGAAGCACCACTTAGCCAGTTTATCATAGCAGTGGTCTCTGATTGTATGTCCATTCAGGTTTAATAAGACAAATGCAGAGCGAAGGAGAGACTTAGCCTACAATCATGGCCCACACATGACATCAATAAGTATTGTTCTTAATCATGCTTGGTGTTTGCTCTGTTCACCAATACTCTCATTGGTTTAGAACCACAATGATATTAGCTTTTCAATAATAAGCACAATTTTAAAACTCTAAAAGATCATTTATAAATCATTTGTAAAATAGTGAGCCTTAAATACTGTGTAAACATCCAAGTTATTTGACAACTACATGTTACTATATTTTGACAACAAGATATTTCATAATCTCTAGCAAATCTTTAGTAAATGTGATGATAAATTGTAATTGTGCACAAAACAAACCAGTTGGCCCGGTATTATGGGATGTCAGCATTCTTAATTAGACGAAATGTTCTTCTCCTTTAAGTTATTGTCATCAGCTATATATGTGAGAGTACATCTCAATCTGGCTATGATCATATAAGATTGAGGACTAATGTAGAGCATCCATGCTCTTCTATGCCACGACAAATAATGAAAGGAAACTAGGAAGGGCAATGGGAGAACTTTGTTGCAGCACGATTTTTGGTAATAAAGTAAAAAAATATGAGTTTAGCAATCTACTTCACATATACTATGCCAAACCATGGAGTGAGACAATATTTAAAGCTGATTATTATAGTGTAATATGGATATAAAAAGAAAACAATCAAGCATCTCTCCATTTATTTGTATTAAAAAATATATATACTCTGTAGGATATACTGTTATAGGACTGACAAATGATCAATCAATCTAGAACTGCTTCTCGAGCTTAGCAATCAACAAGGAGCTCATCTCCTATAAGGATAACTGATTGATAGAGATCCTCCCAAGTAATTATTTCTGAAATAATGAGTGAACTGATGCAGGTATAAAGTACTTTAAACCTATTAATAGCATAGTTCATACCTCTGATAGCATTCTGTATCTGCTTTCTCTCACTGCTGCAAGATTTCTTATTGACAAGGGCGCACTAAGAACACCATCATTCTGCCTTTCCGCTAAAAAAGCTGACCTCAGCAATGATTGATGGCTACCATGAAAACCAACACCAGAATGATGGTTTGTTTCATGTGAGCTTACCAAATGACTAGAAGGATGCGCAGGTACAATATTACTTCGTTCTCCACGTACAGAACTGCCAAGGTGAGGAGGCCTACGCACTGCCTCCAATAGCTGTTGCTGACCATGGAGAATGTGCTGAGGCACCCAAGTTGCCCCAACTGGTGAATGAGTTCCTGAACTTGTGCCAGCTCTTGAAGCAGGCAAAGTATTTTGAGGAACATTAGAGCTTACATTACCTATATGCAGATGTGTTGGATCTTGTCCTGTCTGCCTGATATCATATGGGTAAGCAAGCAGAGAATGCCCTGAAATACTGTTTCCATGAATGCTTCTTGAGCGAACTTCCTCTCCTGAAGAATTCAATCGCTCCCCTGAATCACCAGTACTAGGTTGGCTGCCTACTCTTGAATTGGCATCTCCATTCCATTGGCTAGAGTGCACATCAGGGGTTAATCTATTTAGCATTGAGAGTTGATGCTGTGGTTGTGAACTTGAGCCAGAGACGGCTAGCCTAGAATCCACTGAGTGGTTCAATGGAACAGCATGAGAAGATGGTTGATGGGAGGACCAAACATTAGACTGTCTAATGGTAACACCAGTGGTCGGTATATTAGATGGGCAGATATCATGCTGATGTGTAGGGTTGAACCTCATTCGGAAATTTCTTACTGAGTTCTCCACCCGTCCTACAGAAATGGGATATCTCTCAGATACAGTACCTCGCACAATAGCACTGGACCTTTCAGTTGACTGAACTTCAGAAGGATTTGAACCAGCTGCTTCAGTAGAAGAACCAGAGATGTTTATAACAGTTGCCACATTATGAGGCGCAGAAACAGAATGCAGTGAACTGTTTTCATTGTGGAAGGGGAAACCTGCATTACCACTTGATGAAGCCTGACCTGAAACACCTTCAATGTTCTTTCTCTTGCAAGACAACCTTCGGCTATCTAATGAAGCTTCTGATCTGCTATCACTATCATCTAATACTATTCCTGGGCATCCAGAAGAACTTCCAGAGGGATTTGGTGTCCTGCTTGTGGATGGCAAATAAGCAGATTGCATTAAAACTGTATTGTAAGGAAGAGACCTTGGCTCTGTTTCTGAAGCTGGACTTGTCGTAGTGTTATGACGAACATCCATATCTGAACTTTGAGGAACATCGCCAGAGTTGGGATCTTGTAAAAATGAATCTGCATCAACTACATGATTGCTATTAAGATTTATATTTACTCTTTCCAAAGAGAGTGGGCCAGTGGCTTGAAAATCTCTTTCTTCCAACGCCGGACTTTCTTCATCAATGTTCATAGAAGATGGCCACATATGTTCCTGTTTGGGTCCATCACAGTGACAATAGTTAACTGAGTGCCCACTAGAGCTAGGTTCACCAGAATGCCAGATGCTCAAGCTGGTAGAACCTTGAGTAGTCAGATTTTCATATGATGTATTTGCACTGTTTGAAGAAAATAAATAATCTGGAATATCCTGTGACTCCACTGGATTATGAAACACTGTATTACAGTAGGTTTGCTGATCCATGACAGAGTTAAATTCAAAGGCCTCAGGAAATCCTTTGTCTTTGCACTAGGACTATTGTTGTTCTCCCCTCTGATAGTATGGGAGTACTAAGGCATAATTAAAATTCATCCACATGCAATGCCTTCGCAAAGTGACCTGAACTTGCAGAACCTGTTGAAAAACTTCGAAACAAATTAAAAAAAAAAAAAAAATCCTAGTTGATTGATAATGTTTAGAAGATATAGACTGCCAAACAAAATAAGAAGGAAGAACCAGTTGATTACCTGGCATAAATAAAAAGTTAATCATATATGCAACAACTAAAATTGAAATCAGTTTGTTATGCACCAAAGCCTGCATTCAATGAGTAGCAATCTTTTAGAAAACTCCTAATCATCCGCAAACAAATAAGAAGAGATTAAACCAAGCAAAGAAAACTATGAAATATAAATAGAAAATTCACACAATTGGCATAAATGATAACTTTATAAACTTAAAAAGAGCTAGCTTTAAGTATTCTTTAAATTTAAATGCACTAGCATTATTTGCCATTATCCAACACACTATAGCACCTTCTGATGAATATTTCAAACCTAATAGATCTTGAAAGAAAGATTATCTAAACCTTACAAGAGTAAATGCTAAGGAGCTTCATATCCATTTGGCAAAGGTAAAAGTTCCTCACTAGCATGTCCTTAAACCTGGATAAGGTCACCATGGTCATGAAGAAAATAGCTAACAACAATAACCACCAAAAGAAACATATTCCTCTAAACTGCCACAGATAAATTATACACAGGCTATCACTTTATCCTCTTTCTTGTGCTTGAAAATTATTGGGAACTAGCAAATAGTTGTAGGAAATAAAGTGTGCAGGCTCCACACTATACAAATTACTGTGGTTGGCACGAATGCTAATATAGTGGGATTTCATATCATGACCAAAAAATAAAGAACCTAATCCACATGCCTAGATGACAACCCAATCCTAATTTTTCATTTTTGTCGTTCACAACCACAATGATGAAATTGTGAATAAAAACCTTTCTTGAGTCAACAATAAATCCCACTTTTGAAGATTAAAACAGATTAAAGGAAGTGTTTACACAGTAAAATTGTTGCAGAGCACCTAAAAGTTGACCTATTTTCCTACATGAAAAGTCCACTCCACTGGACTGGAAAGTGTGCTACATTATTAAGAAAAACTATTTACCCAGATAAGTCCCATATTGGCAAAAATTGCTCACAGAAGTAAATGAAAACTAATCTAAGCAGCTAAGTGGTTATAACTATTGCAAAGTTGAAGGGTATAGTATTCTTTTCACATATTGTGAGCTCTTGAGCAATCAACCACAATGTACCATATATAATCCACTTTCATGGAATAGTAGTTCATTGGCATTAAATGCTTGCACAGAAATTCTATCATATACAATATGCATAAATGATGTAAAATATACTGTTCATCAAGTTTTGCTTCTGAGGATAACAGCAAGCAAATGAAAACAAAATTTTCACCCAACCTAAGAAAAATGGAAAAGAGCATGCTAATTTAATGGAACAATGATGTAGGGAGAAAAAAAAACATGTTTTTTTGGAACAAATCTTGAGCTACCCTTAGGCATGTCTCCTTGTTTCCAACTAAACTTTGGTTGTGTAACAAGTTAAATTGTATAGAAATATTCTACTTGAATAGTGCTGATAAACATATATAACAGCTACCTTGTTTCAGGTACTCCGTAAACATGTATCCTCTAACATATTTATATGGTATTCTTGCCAACTTTGAACTTAAGCACATCCTGCATCTCTAAGTAATACTAATTAGAAGCCATTAAATTCCACATGATAATTTAGTACACAAAAATGTTAGATGTTCCCTTCACATGTGCACAACCTTGTCAAGCTTCATGAAGTTCCTTCCGCTACTTGACCATCACCACATTACCACAATATTGTTTGAGTTCTTGGTCATATTCAGACACTTAAAGAAAATTTTAGTGCAACTATTCCCACTTACCTCTGAAGCAACAATTCACAATACAATAAGAACCATAATAACTGGTTATTTCAATATATTCTGCTTTAGCATCAACTATATTGGTCACCACTGAATGAATCATCATGGAACTTGCTGGTTTAGCTGGTGTGCCAAACGCTATCTAATCATCAGAAACTAACCACCAAGATGACAACAGGAAAATTACAGAAATAAGAAACAAGCATCAAACAAGAAATTTTCAACCACAAAATAAAAAACAGCAGGACTTCCTACAAGCCCAGACATCAGAATGGCAATAAAATCAGTAACTAGAAATAGTAAGCATTTAAGAGGAACAGAAATAGCACATGTCAAAATGAAAGAAGTGGGGCTCCTCGGCGTGCAAAACAGAAAATATCAAAAAGCAGATCTAAAATATGCACAAAGAAAAGCTTAGTTTTTTTTTTCAAAAGATGAAATTACCACCAAGAAAAAACCCTGATTTTTGGAATTGGAAACAAATACCAAAGATGTAAGAAACAAAGGGAAGTCATCTACTAAACATCCAACCTCCAAAAAACACGATTCCAGTCCGCAAAAACCAACAATCAAACACCAAAAGAGAATCAAAACAAAAAGAGTACCCAGCAAAGCATCAGAAATCACCAAAAACCAACAAAACAAAAGATCAAGCAGCAGCAAGGAATTCACAAAATCAAATAACAACACATAAAATAGCAAAAAACCAAACAAAAAGGCAAAGCACACCTGAAACCAGAACAGCAACAGATCCAGATCCACCAATTCAAAAGATCATCAACAGTCCTCACTATCTATCCCCCAAAAAAATATATATATAAATAAATTAAAAAACCCAACTTTCCCCCAACCCCACGGGGATATTAAAGGAACCAAAAGGATCAAAACATTGAGAGCGATCGCAAGGAAGAGATCGCCCGGAGAATGAATAGATTAGATGGGAAATTGGGGAAGATAAAGATAATGAGAAAGCGAAGGGGAAAAGGAGGAAAAGGAGGGCGTTTTGAACGTTAATTCTTAATTCTCTGGTAATACGGAAGGGTAGTAAAGACATGTGTAATAATAATAATTATTATTATTATTATTATTTTTATTAGCGAAAATGAATTATAAAAACATCTAAGGCAACATCATATATAAAATAATATAATTAAATAACTCTTACCAAAAAAACTATTTTATAATTTGGATTTCAAAAGTTTTATGGACATTTATTACATAAATAATTAGGTGTAATTAATATTTTTAAATTATTAATATTATAAGTAATATAAATAAAAACTTAAATGTTATAAAAAAAATTTTAAATTATTCATTGAAACGCTCTCAGAGTAGATTATACATCTATTTTAATAGTATGTATAGATAACATGTATTTCCGATTTAATATTGTTGTTTTCATTTAAGATTGCGTGTTTACGTGTATGTTACAACGTTCCGTTTAAAATTATGTGTTTCTAATTAAATATCTGAGAGTCAATCCTATCAACATCAGTTACTTTTATGTCAACATCAGCCACCTTTATGTCAAAAGGTCTTAAAAATAACCTGTTAAACAAAAGAACCCTTTGGGAATACTCAAAGTCATGGATTTTTTTTTAATATTTTAACTTCAGAGGGACCAATTATTATTATTATTATTATTATTATTATTATTATTATTATTATTATTATTATTATTATTATTATTATGAGGAGGAGGAGGGGACTTTTTATCATTACCTAAAAAATTTATTTTTATCTCTAGACTAGTCTATACAAATTTCATTAATTTGATCATGAGCTGTACGATGTGAGATAAAAGAACTAAGACCAATAATTTTTATCTAATTCATTGATCAATCTAACATTAATAATGATATTTAAACTTAATTGATAATTCAAATAACGTGGATGCCAAGTTGACATCTATGTTAGTATCTGTGATACCCTATCCTGATTTTTGATCTCAGGCCTTTTTCAATCTTTGTGCATATATTAAGGGTAAAATGGTTATTTAGCACTAGTGGTATCCTTGCATGATTGCACAGAAAGTTGTGTGTAAAAATCAGGGGCAAAACGGTCTTTTGGACTCTTTCTTTCTATTTTCCATTATTAAGAGCATTTTGGTAATTTTCTTATTTTAAAAAAAAAGAAATTTGTAAAATTGGATGAAAGGACATGAAGCAACGTGGTTGCCTTCCTTTCTTTATCTCATTCTTTCTTCTTCTTCTTCTTCTTGTTTTCCTTCTTTGGCCGAACACCCATTTTTGAAAAAATTTGTCGTCGAGCTTTTTCGGCGAATCAACGCTCATATTCTCTTCCTCTCATTCTCCTGAGCTTGGTAAAGCTTCGATCCAAGGTTTTTTTTTTATATTTTCTTCGTATTTAATCATATTCGAAAATCTTTTGCCATTTTCTTGTATTTCTTTGGTCCAAATCAAAGCACTTCTTACTTGGAATCCATTGGAACTAGTTTTACTTCAGGTTTGAGGTCGTTTGGGTCCAAAACGACGTTGTTTTCCCCTAGAACCCTAGTGTTACATGTCTGACATGTAACATCGCATATGCATGCATATTGATTCTTAGTTTTGGTTTTGATTGCTTCTTGGGTTCCCTGCTTGTGTCTAGGTAGTGAAACATCTTCGAAGAGGAAGAAAATCACCGACCAGTGTGCGTGTCTCCATGCGAGACGACATGTTCTGTGAGTGGGTTATGTTGAGTGCACAATTCTAATTGAGTATCGAAAATATTTTATTTGCTTTCTGGAATGATTTTCATGTCTTTATCATATTTTAAACTATTGTTTCGTGGGTGAAAATAAAGTGAAGATGACCACGAGAGACTACGGTTTATTTGAATGACTTGTGGTTTATTCTCTGAAAATCATGAGAAAGCTTACTGAGGATGTAGTTGTGTTAGTTGAGACTGAACTTGAAGACATACATGCTTGGTGGATGAATGGGAATTGTTGATTATTACAACGAGTTCATTGAGCTTATGTGTTATAAGTGAAATTGACTATGTATGTTCAATGGATGATTTAATCTCCCTAGTGATGTATAATTTCTACAGTTTTGAGGCATGATGTGATAAATATGGTACATGGAATTTGATGGAGCTTTGAATGCTAAGGTATATAACTACACTAGTACATTGGAGTTGGAATAATTTGTGGAATCTTATGCATGATTTTGGGTAGTCAGTGAGGTTGACGCTAATATTTTCTTTACAATATTTGAGAACCATGGACGACATAATTACACTTATGCTGTAGGAATACCAAAGTTGATGAGGTTTGTTCTTATGATCATAGTGTAGAAGTGCTTAATTGTAGTTTGATCATATTGTGGTATCTATCAGATGGATGTCAATGATTATGATTATTATTTTTAAATGAAATTTCTTTAGAAGGTTGATGATGAATAGCTTAAGTTATATGTGACAAGTGTTGGATTGCAAAACTGAATATTCTTGTGAATTTCTAGTAATAGTTTGATTTAATGCTCCTAAGAGGAGCTAGTCAACTTTTGAGTATTTTGACAATGGGATTATTATAGATGAAGTAAATATTGATGTTGAGCTAATGGCACCATGATAAGGATCCATGATATGATTGAGTATAGGAAAGGGTTGAATAGTAAAGACTTGTGAAAAGTAAATACCTAATGATGTGTAAAGTAAGATTTGATCAATATATATATATTGGCATGTGTAAATATATGTGATGAGATGAACATATTTTCATGACTTTTAAAGGACTTGGATGTTGTGGTTGACTAGACTTTGGGGATTAATCTTATACTTGGAGGAAAATTTATTGAGCTGCAGAAAGAGAAAGCTAGAATGATCCCTAAGTAACTTGAGGTTTAACTAGACCAAAAGCCATGTTTGTTCTAATGACTGTTTGTTGTATTTCAAAACTCGATGTTTCCTTTCTACATTATTGGCATTTGCTTTTAGAAATGATTTGTAAAACCTTTCGCTTTTATAAGTATACTTTTGATACTTATGGTTATGAAAGGAAAGGGATTTCATTCATGAATGCCATGTTCATCTGAATTGTGGATATTGCAGTGTATTTAATATTAGTCGGTTTTATTGTCTAAAGCCATGTTTTACTCAACTTGAAAAGCATTATTCTTAAAAGGTAAGGATTTTCGGATTATTACTTGATTCGAAAGTTGTGCGTTGATTTATGTTAAAATCTTTGGATATGTTTGTGTTTATCGTTTCTGTGGGGAAATGACAGATATTTTGGATATTGATTTTTGTCCTGATTTGGACTCCTCGTTGTGAGATGCATGTTTGTATTGCTTGGTTGATGACACCCTACTGCAGTAGGCAGTTTTCACGGGCAGCCTGTTGAGGTGGCGTGGAAGACCGGCAGACTTGTTGGTCCTGTTCAGGTGGAAGTGTAGAGTTTCTGATTGGATATTCATCGGGAAGCCAGGGTCACCACACGGTGGTCTGATAGGCCAACGTCAAGGGTGTGTAGATCTTGACGGCTCTCAAATTAGTCGTGACGGTGGCTAATGTTGGAGAGTGTTTTTAGGCCATTGCTTATTTGATCGAAACGGAATTTCAGGATTTGAGAAGAATCATATTTTCTTGCAAATGGGTATATTCGAAACAAGGTTTCATATCTTGTACTTGCATTGTGTTGCAAATGTGAAATGTTTCCAGTTCATTTGTGTTATGGTAAAACGTGGTTATTGGATTGCATTGATTTGGTTTGATATTCTTTTAGATTTGTGCTAACCCATTCACTGAGTGACTGTGCTAACCCATTCACTGAGTGACTGTGGTTACTCATCCCCTCCCCTCCTTTCCAGGTTTTAGTGGTTTTGGGGCATCGTAGTAAGGCAAAGTGCTTGGCAATTTGCATCTCGAGTCAGATTTTATTTGTTTATTGCATGGTGTAATTTCAGTGGATCCACTAGTGTCCTTAACTCTGTGTTTGTGACTTGTATGTCTTTTGCAACTCGGTTGACTTTCTGAGTGAAAGTTTTCCTTCTTTGTATCTTCGTTGTGGTTTTGTTATTTAGCAGGAATTTGTGAGCCTTGCGAGGACTCGAGGGTTGAGTGGTGGGTGCCCCTCCTCGGGTTGTCGCGGCGGTTGTCATGTGGTGGCCCACGGGTTGAGGGCGTGATAGTATCCACATCATTTTTTTTTATCTAAAAACTTAATTTCCTTTTATCATCTTTTGGTTGGTCTAAACTCTAGAGTCAAATATGAAACTTCTTAAACTTGTTAACTAGACTTATATAGAAACCTAACACACATTCACATTTCCATAACACAATAAACAAGCCCCTATCATTCATAACCAAATAAACACATGCATCTGTGAAACACTAAGATATATCTTAGTAATAAATATATTAAGTTGTCAACTTTAAAATGATGCAATCAAACATATTATTATTACATATGTAAATATATATCTATGCATAGTTTAGATCATTCACAACAACAAATCCCAAGTGTTTAGAAACAAAGATACACAAGGCATGAAAACCACAACTATAAACAAGATGAACACAACAACAATAAACCCCATCATCATCCTAACTCAATTCTCTAAATTAGAGGTTGGTCAAAGACTCAAAGACAACCACATAAACACATGCATCCGTGAAACACTAAGCTGTCATCTTTAAAATGATACAATCAAACATATTATTATTATATTTGTTAATATATATCTATACTTAGTTTAGATCATTCGCAACAACAAATCCCAAGTGCTTAGAAACAAAGATACACAAGGCATGAAAACCACAATCATAAAATAGATGAGCACAACAACAATGAACCCCATCATCGTCTTCATAAGTTCTTGCTCAAGACCTACTATTGAATGGAATTGCTCTAATCACTATTTGGTGATAAATTGCAGCTCCAATGAAAGGTCCAACCCAAAAGATCGAAAGCAAAAACAAGCACAAAAAGTTATTAATCTTATCTTTGATTCATTAAATTGGGCGTATATCAAAATTTCATATTTTCCAAATCATACATGTTCAGAATCCATATTTAGCTAACATTCACATTCATATAACACAAATTAAAGAAAGCTCACATTAGAAAACCAATACATTACTATCAAGTTCTTGAACCAAGAATTGATATTTCACCTCAATTTCAACTAAAAACTATTTGAAACCCATAAATAAACAACAAATAAAATAAAATAAACATCAAAAGAAAGCTCACAACACAAAACCTAGTCAATGCCATCAAGTTCTTGAACCAAGAACGAATTCTTGATTTAAGCTCAAACCTAGACAATACCATTAGATTCTTGTTCAAGAATCTACAACCTTAACTTCAACTCAAATCCCAGCCAAACCCACAAAAAAAAGAGCTTACATCCATTACAACTAAGAATTCAATCCCAAAAAGCAAAAAGAGCTTACATCCATTCCAACTAAGAAATAATCTGCAACCTTAAGACAATCTAAGCCGGTAAACATGTTCTAAAGACAAATGGCATAAATCTTAGTAGGTACTACAATAAAAACATAAAAAACGAATTGAAAGACCAAAACAAGCTCAAATCCCTCAAAGATCAATCAATCAATCCACAGAACCAAATCTCTCGCAGTAATGAAACAATTGAAATGAGATCAATTTGAATAACCTTTAGAAGTGATCCGAGCTGCAAATTCCTCATCCGATGAACTAAATTCACAACTCCAAAATACAAAGAGTGAGAGTGAGGGAGTGAGAGAGAGAGAGAGAGAGAGAGAGAGAGAGAGAGAGAGAGAGAGTAGGATCTGGCAACAGTGGCACCGGCGCAAATGAAGGCGGACAAATCTGAGTGTGGGATCTGGCGCAGATGAGGAGGAAGAGGAGGGGAAGGAGGAGTAGGAGGCTAGAGAGGTTTGAAGAGGCAGCCTTGGAGATAAAGGAAAATTTTGGGAGAGGTTTAAAGAGGTAGCCTTGGAGATGAGGGAAAATTTTGGGGGTTAGGTTTCTATACCATGAACAATCTCCACCATTGATCATGACAATCAATGGTGGAGATTATTTCAAACTAATAATTTATCTC
The DNA here is from genome assembly GCF_009730915.1 of Dioscorea cayenensis subsp. rotundata. Taxonomy (NCBI): domain Eukaryota; kingdom Viridiplantae; phylum Streptophyta; class Magnoliopsida; order Dioscoreales; family Dioscoreaceae; genus Dioscorea; species Dioscorea cayenensis. The sequence goes on from NC_052473.1 coordinate 13,155,148, forward strand.
TTAAATTTTAAGATAATAAAAAACTGAATTTTTAATATTTATCAATTAAAACCTTTTACTTTGTTATTGATCACAATGTGCATCAGTCTTTTTGCACATGCTCTAACTAATAAATATATAATCTCCAACTAATATTATTGCTTAGAGTAGATAAAAAAAATAGGTTGATAAGAAAAACTCACTTTGATGATTTTACCTCTATTAATTTTCATGTGCATTGCCCCCATTAACCACTAGCAAAAATACAGGGCTCACCTTATGAAAAATTTGAAAAAGTAATTTTACACTAATTTTTAAGATATAGCTAATCAAATTAAAACTGGAAACAAAAGCTGTTCAACTTAATATTTTATAATTTAAATATTAATTTAACACTAATGATTAATATAAATTAATTATTAGTTTTTATTTATTATCATAAAATTATTTAAAGTTATTTTTTTTATAATAAGTTATATAAATAATAATTTATTAACATAAATAATAATTAATATAAATAATTTTTAGATAATAAGTATTATTAAAATACCGACAGACTTCCGTCAGTAATCCTAAGTCAGTACTACAATAAAATATCCAACGTAGTATATCGACGTAGTTCCGTCGGTATACTATTGTCGGTAATATTAAAACTTATTATTGACGGAATTTTGTAGAGATTGATAGGTCGGTTCTTATAAAAAATTTATACTGACACAATTCTGTTGCTAATAATATTAACATATTCGTGAGTTAAACTTTAGCCGTAAAAATTTAGCATGAACCATACAATACCAACGGACTTCTGTCGGTAAAAATCCCTTAGTAAAAGTATTAAATTAGACCAATGAAATTCCGTCGCTAGTAATTAAAAAATTGTGTCGGTAATCCTTTTGGCACCAAGAGAGAGAAAAAGAGAGAGAGAGAGAGAGAGAGAGAGAGAGAGAGAGAGAGAGAGATGTACTACCGGTACTGGAAAACCTCTGACCTCCGAACCTCTAGCGAGCATTGGAGACAACTGAGAAAGTTCTAAATATTAGAGCTCTTTGGTAAGAAGAGAGTGTAGTCCTTTAAGAGAGTGAAAGTAGATCCAGTTCATGTCTTCATCCAAAGTATAAGATATTCTTGCTCTCAAGATGAAAATCCATTGGTGAATCTAAGTGAGGTGCTTTCTACATGAGTTATAATATCACAAGAAGTTAAACTTTTGGCAAGGGGTTTTCTAAAGAGTGGGAGTGTAATAGAGGTAAGCTCCATGATCTTTTAAGGAAGACTCTTGAGGTGGTTGGTGAATTATCTATTGGATATTTCTTCCATTCTTTGCATTACTTTATCAATATGATCACGGGATTTCTTGAAAAATTGTGAGCCGGATTACCCAGAGTTGGTCGCTACTTCTCTCTTTATACCCATCTTCAAGAGAAACCTAGCTTCTCTCTTTAATGGCAGGCACCTTGACAGTGTAGTTTGTCCTACTCATCACACCAAGTAAGTCATCCTTCTACTTGATGGCATTGCCCTTTAACATGTTGTTGTTCTTGTTTTAGTGCCCTTTTAATGCTTGTTTATATATATTTGGAAAATGTTAAGTTTTCATGTTGGTAGTTTAGGTAGTACCAACACCCTTATGATGGTTGGTTTTCATGCTTGTTTGTGCACATGATCAGAATTTTATAGTGCAATCATGAGTATTTCCACACTCTTAAACTTAGGTGTAAATCCCAAGTTCCAACCATTCATGGGTTTATAGCTACTAGTTTTGTATGGGCATTGACACGACTAAATTGCCTGTGTGTACCGCAAGTGCACGGGTGGCAAAGTAATAAAATACCCGGTGAGATAATCCACGGGGAATGGAATTATAAGTAGTAACCATTTCTCAGTTATCTAGTCAAATTCAAGATTGTGATGAATGAACTTAATTGCAAGAATAAGAAAAATCGCAAGCAGGCAAGGGAAAGTAGAAAAACAAGGGAGATCTCAATCAATAAAGATGAGGTATCCGGGCGATGCTCCCCTAGGATCAAGACATAAAGTACAAGTGATAAGTGTTTGTGTATAAGTAATATGAAGTATACTTTTCTTACATTGAGCATTACTTTTATTAGATTTTATAGCTTATTCGTGTGTATTTGTGTTCTTTTGTGCATTTAGGGTTGTGGAGACAAATTTGGAAGAAATGAAGCAAAGTAGATCACGGACGTGATTGTTAATGAAGTTCTTGGATCGAACAAAGGTGAAGACACAAGTTGTACTCAAAGACATGTGGGTGTGTGCCAACCTCCATTGTGCTTAAATGAATACATAAAGTGGAAGAGCACAAAGGCAGTCACACTCATATGTTCTAACTTATGCAACATTGTCAAGAGTTTCATCAATGTGGTTTCATTGAAGATGCAATGTGATCTACCGTGTGGATGTGTGCCCATTCATGCAGCCTCGATAAAAAGAGTGAATTCGGGAGCATTCCTGTGAAGTACTATAGTAGTTTACTCTAGCAGTTACTATTCACATCGCTTAGGAAAAGAAGTTCTGGAAATCCACAAGGCCATGTGGAAATTCCACATACCCATGTGGATGCTCGATTCCAACCCTATAAATACTGCTTTGAGAGTTTTATTTGGGGATCTTCTTCCTATTTTGTGCCCATCTTTCTGGGGAGAGTGCTGCTAGGGTTTGGAGAGACTTTTGCTGGATTTTAGGAGTGGTTTTACAGAATTCAACATCGAGTTCATTTGGAGGAGAACTATTGGGGGAGTTTCGTCGGTATTGATTCGGCGAGGTGTGTCCTAGGTTTGACAAGGGAACCTTTGGAGAAGACAAGGCGGCTCTGCAAGACCATCGATACGAACTACAAGGGGGTTTTATCTATGGATTGCTTTCATTTATCTTCGATTTCATTGTTGATTTTGTATTGCTCCATGGAGAGCTAAACCCCTAGTGGGTGATTGAACTTGTAAACCTTAGAATGATTTTGTTTCATTGACTCTTATTATGTTTCCTTTAATTGATGTTTTAATTGAGTTTCAATCTCGTGAGCTTATTGATTTGATTTTCCCTTAGAGTGACACTAGGGTTGAGAATCTATCTAGGTAATGCTTTGAAGGGGTCAAAAATGAAGAGTGTTGAGAGGGTGAGTCGAGAGGTAGTGGAATATCCCCTTTCTCTTCCAATGTGATTTATCCTACCTCCATGTTCCAAGAGTTCTTTATAGTCGAGATAGAGTGAAGTGCTAAGAGACAAACTCCACTGGGGCTTAGTTGCGCAAGCAACAGAGTGGAGTGTTGAAGTAATACTTGGTGTTTGGGCTTAATCATGACTAGGGGTCTTTTGCCTGGACCATAGGGTTAGACCTATATTAGGGAATAGTGTTTATCACTTGGAATCCCTAGAGCTTCAAGCAGTCCCTCACAGTGTGAGATGATGAGAGTATTCCTTTCCACTGGGGCATAGTGCAGAGGGCTATTCACGGTTGATCATAGGTTTGGGACCATGTGTCTTTGGATTGCCACGACTCATTAAACTTCAATTAGGAAGCATAATATTAGTCTTGCTCTTGAAACAATAGTTGTAGGGTGAGCATTGTCTGAGTACCCCATTCTACCATCGATTACCTCTCTTTCCCATTCTTGCTCTTTCTCTTTTCTCTTTACTTTTTTTTGTATTGATATCTTTAATCAACATCACAACTTGGTTTTCACTATAGTTAAGTAGCAATACTTGTGTTTTCAAACAACTATTCTCTATGGATTCGACTACCCACTCACCGGGGTATTTTATTACTTCGACAACCCGTGCACTTACAATATACACACGCAAGGAGTGTGTCAACAAGACTTACTAAATGTTCCTAAACTGAGTTAGATGAGTCGAGGTAATCCAAGAACAATCGGTCCCTGTCTCCAGGCTACTGATACTAGTGCCCCACAAGGTCCCGGTGGATAAATCACTCAATCTCAACACCACACACCTAATATGACCGCAATAGACTATATGGATACCTAGGAGTGCAACCGATTCCTATAGATAGATCTATTTCTACTTCTAGGTGGAACATCCCTAACCTCCAACAAGGTCCTGGCGAGAAATCTCTCAATCTCACACCTCACACCAAATATAGTTGCATAACGCTTAGGAAATATGGAGATAGGAAGCAATCATAGGAGAGGAAAGGGGACGCCCTACTATCTCATGACTCACCCTCTCAACCCTCTTTAATCTTCGAGACCTCTCTCTCACCAAGGCAACAAATCATGCAACACCAATCAATCACAAAGATCAATATGACATGCAAACAATGAGAAAACAAGATTAAAACTCAAATAAACTCAAAATTAATAGGAAACATAAAGTAAATCAATACAAAAGATAAGATCCTAGGTTCACATGCCCAAATACTTACTAGAGTTTATCTCTCCATGGGGCGAATAACAAAGCAAAGAATAGTGCAAATAAAAGCAATGTAAACCATAGAGAAAAACCACCTCGAATTCGTGATGATGGCCGTGATGGATCGCTCAACGTCTTGAAGGATCCTTCTCCAAAGCAAGGTTGCCAAAGGCCGCTTTGATGCTATGACGGATGAAAGATCTATCAAAGTTGGTGAAGAGCTCCCCCAAATTAGCCAAAGACATCCTCTTCAAACCCTAGCTGCTTTGCCCTACGAACGCTCGTAAAAAGTCCCCAAAGAATAGGGCAAAAGGGCTATTTATAGAACTAAACCGCGATTGTCACGTGCCTCCATGTGCCCATGTTAGATTTCACGCGACCGAGTGAACAGTGTTTTTCTACACTAAAATGTTATTATTGAAATGCTACAGTGTTTTGCTACAATGTCTTTATAACCTATCTTTGCTTCTTTTTCTTCCTTCAAGGCATTCACAACCTAATTGCACAAAAGAACACCAAATACACTATTGAGACACAAACCATGGTAAAAATGATGCTTAAAGCATATAAAACATATAGAAAAATATGTCTACTCAAGCACTTATCAAGCATGCTTAAGTTTTAAGCCTTGAATTTTAGAGGTGTGTTAAAAACATCCTCTTTATATTTTGGCTTCCTTTGGTTTTGTGTTATTGTACTATAAACCTATATGTATATACTAATATATATATATATATATATATTTAGAGCATGTTGCATGAAGAGTTGCACCCCATTTTGAGGTTTATATGGGTTTATACTTGCATGAAAACATGCAGCCTTTGTAGTGTTTTGAACTCTTTAGAAAATACAATCTTGGGAAACCCAAGATTTAACATGCATGCTCTCATTTGGTGTGACTATATGCATGTAACTTTGGTTGATTTGCATGTCTCCATGTTTTCTTTCAAGCATGCTTAAGGGCCAAATGGTGCATGCATAGAAGAACACACTCACCTTCTAATTTCTGCTGCCTTAGAATGTGTGTTTTTGTATTTGAAAGTGACCATGCAGTCCTTGGGTGATCTTAGGTAGTTGCCTTGATAATGACCAATGACTCTAGTTTATGGTGTTCATTTTATGTTTTGATTGGTTCATGATTTCTTAAGTTATAATGGTTGCCAATCCGTGGGTTATAGGACTATTTGAGAAGTGACTTTGGGTCTTCGTGTTGTGTCTTGGAGGAGAGTAATTTTGAGGTAAGTAATCCACCGATAACTCTGTATTTTCATTATTTGAGAAATTATTTATTTGGTAAAATAATTATCTAAGTATTATGTTATTTTATTTCGAATACCTATTATTTTTGTTAATATTAAAATTATTTATCTTGAATATGTATTTTGAGGTATTTTCTTTAGTTAATTGTTTTTATTTAATTTTTGAAGGAATTGGTATTTTGAATAAATTTTTATACTTTGCTTGCTTAAATCTTTAAATTTCATTTCTAGTTTTCTATTTATCTTCACTAAAGTGGGAACTTAAATTTTATCATTATTTCTGGGTATTTATGAACTTGAGAAATTCTGAACTCATATCCTTGTAAATATTTTTGTATCCAAATGTTTTGGTCTCCGAATGAACAATATGCAACCTTGTTAGTGGGGGTTCAATCTTGACCTTGTCAAAAAGGAATTATGGAAAAATAAGACTACAGTTTCGTACCGTGTCCGTTCGTGAAATAATTAACGGCCATCTGATATTCAGTCTTAGGTCATCGAGGGTAAATAAATGACCTCTGTTATTCTGGCTCTAGTCACCGAGGCTTAACAAATGACCTCTAGCATATATAGTGAATTTGAAAACAAGCGGTAGAATATGTTACTTTCTGCTTTGTCCTTTAGATTTTGATTTTCTACAAAGACACAAACTTTTTGTCCTATCTTGAGGTTTTGTATTTCTGAGATAGTGTTTATGGGTTTCAAATTTTGGAGAATGACATATTTGGAAATATTCTTTTATTAAAATATTATACTTTGTATTTTGTGTAAATTATGATTTTGGAGATTAGTAATATTCTGAAAATATGGTAGACTCGAAATACACTCTTGAATTTTTTGGTTTAGTCTAATTATGCTTTGGCGGCTTATGCTCATATTTGACAATTTACTATATTTCTGATTTACAACTTTGAAATATGGTATTTCTATACCTACAATATTCTTGAATAGCAGCACTACTTGCGAACTATACATCTGTTGAATTATTTATTTTGCATTTGTTTAAACTATGTTTAAACTTTGAATTATTCTCAATATTTGAAACCTAGATTTATAAACCATGTTGTTTTTAAACAATTTCTATATTACTTACTAGGCTAGTGAGCTCATGAATTTGTTTTAAATCCTTTTAAGATCAAGAGTGATAGACCAGCGTGGATCTTGAAAGATTGTCTGTAGATGTTGTCTTGTCCTATTGTAAAATTTGAGTTCTTGTCGTTGTCTGACCCTGTATCCCTGTATTTGTATTTTTGGACTTCTTGTATCCATGCATTATATACTTTGTAGAGTCTATAATCGTGTAACCCAGTTGGTTTATTATGGTTTTGTTTATCCTGAATCAGGTTTTGAGGCCTTACAGGTTTACTAGGTTCACGACCTATGGATCAATGGTCGTTTGTCTACTTACCGGGTTCGGGGCGTGACAAGATGTGCTTACAGGGAGCAATATGAACCCTTAAAGGTGGTTGCAAATGCCATCCTGAGAAGTTTATGGTCCAGCACTTATGATCATAAGTTGGACCGTAACATCAAGATAGAAGACCTTATAGGAGGTGCTTATGATCGCAAGATGCCCATAAGGCATGCGACCATTCATCTCCAACTCCTTATGGCATTTCTCTTACTCCTGTAAGGATTCTATAAGTGGTTAGGTATAAAATATTCTGTTAAGGGTGTTTGGGCAATCTTTTGACAGCCAAGAAAATGTAGAAAGAGGTAGAATTTCTTCAGGTATTCTACGGTAATCCTACGGGGAGAAGAGTCTCACCCATTATATAGGACACCATTAGAGCTGTCCAGGAGCATCCTTGGCATTGTTTGTGGATGATAAGAGGGAAGTTTATTGGCATCTCAAGGGGCAAAGAGAGAAAAGGGGTTTTCATGTTTTTATTCATTTCTCTTATCTTTTTTGGATTGTACAAGTGTTCTCCTCTAATGAAGAACTAACTTGTTGGTGTTTCTGTGTAGATGGAATCTAGGGTTTATATTTTGATTGTCATTGGTTGTAGATCTTGAATGCTTTTATATTGATTTGTTAGTTGCAATCTTTTATTGTAAAAGTTAATTGCATGTTTCTATTATCTTTGATTATATTGTAGTGAGAGCCAAGAATCCATGTTTGATATACTTATTTTAGATGAATTGAGAGATCCACCTAATATAGATAAGCTGCAATTGAAGGAGGTCCCTAATTTGCGTAGAGATAGGGTACTTTGTAGTTGAGATTTCTTCTCTTGTGATCCTTCCAAGTTAACATGAAATTCTGTTCATAATACAATCATAGGAAGTAGTTTCAGAAAGAGATTCTGATTTTACTTCATATAGATTTATTAGCAATTACTTCGAGAGGAGAGTTGTCTATATTTTGAATGCTTGCATATTTTTAGAAAGAGTTCATAGAGTGTATTACGGTTATAGGGCTGCCTATATCAGCACCGTATGGGACTAGTTACTATTTACCTTGAGAAAGGGGGTAGTATAATTTATGAACTCTCTCGGTTCAACTAGATTGCAAGAATTTATACAACCATTATCCAGAACCTAACAAACCCTATGGGAACTCTATAATCGGAAACCCTTCCTTAATGCTTGTTTAACATAAGTTTCTATTTGTGTTTTGATTTTTAGCTTTTCTCTACTTTTCATTTACACTTACTATTTTGATAAGGTTAATTGTCAGATTTAGATTCAGTACTAGTATTCTCTAGATCCCTGTTGACCAATAACCTTGTTTTTCAATTGACTTTATTACTTGATCAACACATACACTTGTGTACAGAAGGTGACTTTGGTTTTATTATTGTTTATCATGTTAGGTGACACAGAAGATAGAGATATTGTATATGGTATAAAACTCTGAAAACTAGGTTAAACCTAATAGAGGGATTCATAGAGCATTATAGAATCATAGGATAATGTTCAATTATAAAATAGGATTAGTGTTGATTGATTGGACCAATGGGATCAACTACTTTAGGAGTCTCTACAATCAAAGAGTGATTTACCAATAGCCAATATAGGAAATCTATGCATGTGTCTTGAGAGGAGTAACTGGGGCACCATTCCATTCCCTAAATTTATCCTGATTTTTTTTTCTTTCTCAGCCTTAGTTCGTGATTTACCTATTTAGTTCTAGCAACAGCAATATCTTTCCATCGACTATATTATAGAGGGTGAAGAAGTACTAGTAGAGCTAGTCTCTGTGGATTCAACTACCTGATCTTTGAGTACATTATACTACTTATGATGATCCATGCACTTTGTGGTATATACACAAGGGGCGTATCACTCAACAAGCAAGTTCTTTATCAAGACCTCAGGGGATGTTTCCAGGTAAACCTAAATTTAAATAAAAGTAGCATTAACATGTGGTGACATTGAGGAGTAGTAGGCAATTAGAAATCTAAAAGTAGGCAATTATGTAATAAGAAAAAGTTGAAATGGAGCTAACAGAAAAAGCTAGGTCACCATGTGCTGAAATTGAAGACAAAGATAAGGGTTAAGACAATGAACATGAAGAACCTAAGTATATTCCACCAAAGCGGTACATGCTGCTTATTCCTTTACCTCAATGACTAGCTAAGGTCAAATTTGATAGAAAATTAGGTAAGCTTTTAGAAGTTTTGAAAATGTTATACATCAATATTTCTTGCCATGCCATGACCCTCAATGAGGCACGTAACAACCACCATGATAACCTAGGAGAAGGTGGTCCACTTCTAGCTCTAAGCTACTGCAAGGCTTACACACTTTGTATCATCACACTAAAACAAGGACACGAATCACAAATACAACCAAATAAAACAAAAGAGATACTAAACATGCATATTTAAAACACTGCAATAAAAAAAGCACACAACATAGAATTTGGTAGTCTAGTGTGATACGGCTAATTTAAATGAGAATGGCAAGAGAATAGCCTAAAATAGGGCCTGCCCTGAATCAAGGCTTTGATATGGTATTTTGTGTGAGTTGTCCTGGAGATGAGCTGCTAACAAGCAGAGTCTACCACCATTGCGGAGCTGCTAGATGGATACAGATTCTCAGTCACCATATGCCTTCTAATCCTCCAAGAGATAGAGTTCACCACTCAATGGTGGGAAGAAACCCCCATAGAGATACAGAGCACAGTAAAAGAAGAAGACAACACTTGGTTTTTTTTGGGAAAGTTCACCTCCCCTCTTATAACCACATACAAGCTATTTAAAACACCCACCACATTGGGAAAGAGAACAAAAGTAAAAGTAGTCAACTAATACGTATTATAATCTAATTTAAGACCTTAATGATACTTAGCACCAAACAAAAGGAAATAACTGCAGGAATTTAGAAATCTGCTAGTATGACCCCTTCATCTTCAACATCAATATCTTTTGCTAGAAAACTCCAATTAAGATGAGGTTTGCGGGATTGGAAACTAGACATCTAAGCCTTTCCAGCTATATATAGTACAACTCCGTTTGGCATCCTAGTCGCTACAGATTTTTACTACAATTTCCTCTGAAGTTAAGAGGTTGTCAAAATTCTGTTTTTCTGAATCAAAATGTCCAATCTCTGGAAATAAATGCCTTGCTCCTGCATCATAGTGGATCCAATATCCAATGTTGATTAAAATTCCTTTGTAATAATTTCATTATGTGGAATTTTTTATGGGTGAAAATTTTTTTATCACTAATAATTTTTATTTTAATAAATAATAAGCAGGGGCCAATTCATAAAAACTATTATAAATATAATAAATAAATTTGTGCCTATAATAGCTAATTCAAAAATTTGTCTCTAAAAACACATCTATAGTGGCTAATATAGAAATCAACAGCTACAAATATGATGGAGTGTTAATCTATAGTGATGAATTTAAAAATCCGCCACTATAGAGATTTACAGTGACAAATTTATAAATCCACCGCTAAATTTAGTCGCTATAGCCCAACATTCTTGTAGTGTAAGAAAGATAACATTCACTATTTGCAAAAATAAGATTTAGTTGATACTATATAGACCTAATAATAGGTCTAGGAGCTAATGCAACTACCCAGCACTGCATCTCCCCTCGCTCATGACTCAACCTAGGTAGAGGGAGATAAAGGAGGAGTGAGTAACATAATTACTTAGTGAGTGGGGCTGCACAGTCCAAAACGGATTTGAAACATATAAAAAATAAACATAATATCGTGTACACAAGTCTTTAACTCAAAATATATGGATCAAAATGTAATGTATAGAAGAATAATATCAAATACAACATCTACAAACTCCTCTTTTAAAATCTATACTTAGCTCAAACTTCCTTTAGGCATGCATGAGCAATTTAGAAATATCATAGTTGACCATCTGAAAAGTACAAGTAATATTTTTTTAAACCATTAAAGATCACTAGGCTTCTGAGGTAGGAATCAGATAATGGCAAGGGAAAATAGTTCCACAACAAATAACTGAATTTCATATAAAGCGTTTAGTAAGCCAATTTTGCAAAATGAAGGCCAAATAAACTAATACTGATAGAGTACAATTTGCTTGATATGGTATAAATTTCTAAAAATCAATTCAAAATGCAATAATTAGCTTTCGAACAAATACATGTAGCCGATAAGTACTTGCTACATATGTATACAAATTTATAAAAGATGTGTCACATAAATCTCATAATCTCAATCACGACTTTGGGTCTATCAAAACTATCCCAAAATAGCTGATGCCGCAACATAGTTCTAGGTTCGCCAAGGCCTTGTTTTGTGTTTATAAAATAAGATCCATCTTGGCGTTCTCTTGAATCCACCACTTTGGTGAGCATAGTGACACACCATTAGGAGGTGCCCCTTCTGTCCATCTAGGAATCTCCTTGCCAGACCCATGGATAAAACATACCCATGGTCATCTACGCTGCCTCTAGATAGGCCGGTCCAAGGGTAGATTCTCAGTGCAGTAGGTTGAGAATTCCGCTCACCGCTATCACCATTCAAAATACATTTGCCATATACATATATGGCATAATCAAAACTCAATAACATAATTTTAATAGTTATTTAATCAACTTAAATGGTGAGTGTAAATCAAATACAAAAACTAATCTTTTCATGTCAACATATCCCAATTTCAAACTATTTCCTTAATAACCTGGAGTCAGTATATTATCAAATTTATTGAGTAAAACCATATATATTCACACACACACATATATATATATATATATATATATATATCAACCCCTTGAAAAAGGGTTCCAAAATACATTTGAAATACTTTGACCTTAGCTTTGAAAAATGTAATGATATCTCATTAAAAAAACACATAGCGTTTGCCACAAGAATCTCATATCTCAAAATGACGAGCAATGTATTTCAATCTCAACAAAAACCTTAATAAAAAAAACTATTTCTAATCAACATTAATGCCATCAATTAGCTTTATAAATCTTTTCACCAAGTTCCTATTCTTATATAATAATTTTGAGAACTCACAACAATGCAACACATGGATTTCATCCATAGATAATATTCCATTCAAGATAATAAATACTATAAAATTCCATCATTAGGCAAACCTAAAATAATTCCCTTTGTATAAATCATCAATAACAACTAATTAATTTCCCAAGTGCCAAGTTTAGTGGATATGTTATCAAGAAAAGAATATAATCTCCATCTTAAGACAATGAGCAAAAAATCAATAAGAAGAACCAACTTTGTTTCTGTGTTGTGGTATAGTATTTTGCTCCATTAAAACATCCACCAAACATCACCCCTGACCAACAAGGAGATGTATAATTCTCTTAATGTAACTATTTTCCCATTTTATCCACATCATCTCAATATTATCTTTAGTATCTATCATACCATTGCTTAACTCATTGGATACAAACATATAAGTCCTTGACTCAATAATAAATTAATTCATTAACATAGATCATTCAAATCAATTCTAGCATCAAATTACATTCAACCTCGGTGAACCTTATTCAAAATATCATAAATTAAAAACTCTAACAATCCCATGACACAAAAGTAATTACGTCTTCAATGGATTAGATATAGCGCTAAATATGTTTCTAACGTCAACCTCATAAGAGTTAGCCCAATACTAAGCATCATTCACACCCATTGTTCCTCATCATTAATTTTATGATTTAGAGCCATACATTGAACAATTTGACATAATAATAAAACTCATCAAAACATAAGACCAACCCCATTTATACAAAAGAAACTCATCCTAAACATTATGATATTCCAACAATTTTCAGCTATCCAAATACATATACCCCCATAGTTCCAATTCAACCATCTTGACTCAAAGTTACTCAAGGATTATGAGGAACTTGATAAAATGTGTTCAAAATCATTCTGCACATAATGTAGCATAAAGCACCAAGGTTTGAAGGCATGGGTATATAAGCATCTGAACTATACATAATTTGTGAAATACATTTTTAACAAGTTAAAATAGGCATTGAGTAGAATATGCAACACTATACATATATGAGTGTATAAAACACCATATAACAAAAATTTAGATCATAATATATAAACTTATATAAGTTTTAAAATATTATAAAAATAATCTAACCTATTTTAGACTATGCAAATAAATTATAAGCCCCACTCACAACATGGGCAATTTTGGGGTTTGGGTTCCTATAAATCCTTTGCCATATCCCTTGTCTTTGAGCGGTGGTTCACCACATATACACAACCATTTAAGCAAAAGAGAGAAAAAACAATAGGCTTCAACTAGACAAGGCTCAAATCATGCATTTAAGGCCCCAAATGGCATGCATGATAGCCTTAAACTTGATCTAGCCCAACCTAGAAGACATAGAGTAAAAGGGAAACGCTAGAACATACAAATCAACCAAAAAACACGCATTTCTATAGGTAACCAATGCCTTAGCTACTGTAACCTTGCTTAAAACATTAGGCACAGAAATGAAACTAATGATTGAACAATGTTCATGTATTTTATATCAATTGTATACTCAATTGGCATGTATTAGAACCATATTGTGGAATTCAATGCTAAATATAGTGTGTTGTGCATTAGCAGCCTTAGGGTAGTGCTTAAAGATGAGGGAGAGCCAAAAAAAGCATTTTAGACCTTAAACGATGAATTTGGATCTCTCTCAGCATCATTGGAACAAGGACAAGGCAAACTAGGTAGCTTGCGGGCAGCTTAGTGTCGTCCTTACTATCGTAAGTCAATTTCTGAAGACCTTGTGGCCATGCTTATGCTCGTAAGGGTGATTCAAAGCCAATTCAAATAACCTTATGGGTAAGGTTTACGCCCATAATAATGGCCATAAGGACCATCTAGAGGAGCTAACGATCACATCATACACCCATAAGGGCTGTCATTAGGAGCAGAACAATGAAGCTTACGGTCTGGTGCTTATGGCCGTAAGCTGGACCGCAACACAAACAAAAGATCTTACGGACGAGGCTTATGGTTGTAAGTCATCCCGTAAGGCTTGCAACTATCTTCTCCAGCTCCCTTATAGCCTAGTCCTTAGACCTATAAGTAGTCGAGTATAAATAGAACTTATGAGGATTTCTAGGGCAATCTTCTATTCAATTCTTCTACTTTTTGGAGGCGATTCTCGGAGGCAAGGTTGAGGAAGATAAAGGGTGAAACTCTAGCACCCAGGGAGCAATTTCAAGGGGGATTTGGCTTTATAATCAAGGGAATCGAAGATCATAGCCGTCATGCTCATCTTGGAGAGGGTTCATGGAAGCTTACCTAGGGTTTCTCCGGTGATTTTTCATCGACGTGATTGAGAAGGGTTTTTCATAGCTCTCATGTTTTTCTCCATTATTTGTATCTTGAATGCTTACCCTCCATAAATGTGGGCTAATTTGTAGATTTTTGGCCATAGTTGAACTCTAGGGTTTATTTTCTTAACTTTGGTCATTGGATCTTTGATGCTTAATTGATTTCTTATTTGCAATTATATCTATTTAAGTCTAATTGTGTGAGTGAATGCTTGATTGCTAATGAGGCGAAAGCCCTAGCAACCATACTTGGTATTGCTACATGACGAGAAGAAATTTTCACCTAGCATAGACTTACCGCAATTCGAGAGGATAGTGGGTACACCTCTGGTTAGGGTATCCACGAGAATTTGCCTCCCACAATCCTTCCTAGTTGATTGATGATAATTTCCATACTCTTTGCAATCATATGGAGCGGATATTAGGAGAAATTGCATTTCTACTCTGTATTCAGATTAGGGGTAATCTCTCTCTTAGGGGAGAGATTATCTACTTAAGAGATTATCATTAGTCTATAATAAGATTTTATAGAGTATAATGTGATTGTGTGGATGTCTGTATCAGCTTTGCAAATAGTAAGTTACACTTCACCTGAGAAATTAGGGTTTGTATATTTTTGGAAACCTTTAGGTTCAAATAGGATTGCATGTTTAGACAAACATTGTCATGTGCCTTATAACCCTAGAGGGATGTTATGCCCAGACACCACTTTCTTCCTTGATTTCTCTCCTATTACCTCCAATATTTTCTTATGTTCTTTTGCTTTTACTTACACACACATCACTCAATTATTTAGGCTATTTTTCTGGTCTAGAGTTATTACAAATATTCACCTCCTTCCCTGTGGACTGACATTCTTCTTTATGCACACTTTATCATGCGATCAACACATACACTTGCATTCCTATCAGAAACCCTAAAATATAGGTTTCATCCATGGCTACAAATCATTCAAACTCACTTGGAAACAATGGATGTACTCTAGATAATAACAAATCACAACCAAACATGCGCAAAGATCATTCAAAAGATCTTAATAATCCCATGTGAATTTAATAGAATTCAAGAAGCTAAAAGAGAAGCAAAGAACTTCTTACTAAGGATCTTGTTGAAGAAATTAAAAATAATTAAACCGAAATTCTTAACATTGATTTAGAGAAGAAATAGGAAAAGAAAAGATAGAAGATGAAGAAGAAAGAAGACTTTGAGAAGAAATATATATAAATGAAGATAAGAAATGGATAAGGGTTTTCAAAAGTAAATACCTACGGGTTAAGAAAAATGGCAAATTACCATTTTGCCCTACTATGAGAAAAAAATCAAAATAAAGGGATTTTGACGAAATGGACTACTTTCATGCTACCTAACCTCAAATAAAAACACAATGGATCACTCACAAAAGATTACATATGAGCCAAACCCAACATGGCTCAAAATTTGTTATGCTATACCGACACACCTAACCATAGTTAGGAACTTGGAGATAAATATCACACCATTCTTAGAAGCTTTGTCACAAATGCCTTTATATGCTAAGTTCTTGAAAGAGATATTGTCCAAAAAATAGAAATTGGAGAATATGAAACTATGTCTTTGACTGAAGAGTGTAGTGATTTGATCGAGAAAAAATTACCTCCAAAACTCAAGGACTCAGGAAGCTTCTCCATTCCTTATGGTTTTGAAGGTAATTGCTTCCGGATCAAAGCACTACACTCTTTTGTGTCGGCTCATGAGATGTGATATGGCTAGGGTTTGGAGAGGAGGTCTTTGCGGCTTAGGAGATATTTCGTCACAAACTTTGATTGATTTCTCCTCCATCATAGCTTTAAGGAAGCCACCGGTGACCCTAGCTTCAGAGTGGATTCGATCAAGACGTTGAAACTATCCATCAAGGGCATCAAGTGCAGATATAAGGGGGGTTTATTTCTATGGCTTTTGCATACTTTCATTCATTGATTTCTTGTTTTGTATATTGCTAACTTAAGTAGGAAAGTTTGGTGGTAGTGAACATCGAAACTGTATGGAGAACAAAAACTCACATCGATAAATAATGTCTTAATATATACAAATGCATGACAGTAAACTTTATGATAGAAACATAATACCCAGCACAACATTAACACCAAGTCTTTGGATAGAGATGTTGCAATACCCTGAACCTTTGGATACCTATTAAAAATTTTGTTCAGGTTATTATCATAGTTGCAGTGAAACTATCTTACAGAGTAGTTCTATTGAGAAACTCAAGTGGAAAAGTTCAAGGACCTAAGTGTGAAAGTTTATAAACGATTTTGGGTTCACAAGTAATAAAAGGATTTGATCTGAAGTGTTTCCGAAGGCCAAGGACTGAGATTTAAGTTGGTAGGGACCTTTCTACAATATTGTTTTATGATTCAGGGACCATTGGTGACTTTTCAGGGAACTATTTATAAGAAATTTTATTCTAGGGGCTGAAAGTACATTTTAGTAGAAATTAAGTTAAAGAGAAAAGAAGAGTTGATTGGATTAGCTGAATCTTTCGTCTCCATTAATGGCCTTCTAAACCAGTGAAAGAAAAGAAAAAGAAGAAAAATGGGAGATTTTGAGGAGATGGGCTTGGTTGGTAAGAGTTTTCTTGGTTTGAATAATGCATGAGGTTTGGTTAAAAAGCTTGAGCAACCATGCTAGAATTTTAACATGTTTTTTTTATATATTTGGGTGTGGATTTGAGTGGCAAAAGCATGGTTTATTGTTGTAGATGATATGTGCTGCAAATTATTTTAGAAAAATCCTTGTATATATGATGGATCTTGCTTGGAATGGTGGAGGAATTCTCAGATTTACTGTAGATTACTGTAGTGACATGAATTAGGGTTTGTTTTGGTTAATTAAGTTGATGATGATGATTAAGATGGTGATGATAATGGTTGAAAATGTGTTGGTTGAGTTTAATTTATTTGGTTGAGTTGGACTTCATCAGATCAAGTGAAGTTTGTTTGATTTTGTTCAGTCAAGTTCATTAGAATGGATTGGAGTTGGGTTTGGATAAGAGTTGATGTGGTTGGGTTAAATTGAATTGATTTAGTCTAGGTTTGATAAAATCAATATGAGTTGTGGTTGGGCTTGAATTGTTTTGGCTAAGTTAAGTTGGTTAAGATTGATTTGGGCTTGGTTTAGATTTTCAGATAATGACTTTGGGGTGAACCAATTCAAGGAGAATTGGGCTCACTTGAACCAAGCTGGATCAAGAGATTTTGTATAAGAATTGGAATTCGTTCAAGGTTAGTTAGTTAAACTGAACTTGGTTCAAGGTTAGTTAGTTAAATTGAACTTGGTTTAGTGAAATTGAGGTTGGTTCCGAATGGTTTACCCCAAATTGAGTAATTTTAAGTGCAAGCTAGAGGCTAGCTTACTTATGTAAGGTCGTGTTTGAACCAGTTGGAGTGAGTAAGCCCAATTAAAGAGTTTGTTATTTTTTCGCGTATTTTCTTTTGGGTTTAGTTATATCTTTAGTTTTTTGTATTTATTTATTTTATTCCATTCTCCTGTTAGGTGTTGTTCAGGCTTAAAAGTGAGTTCCAGGTCTAGCGGGAAACCCAAGGGATATTAGGTAAGTTGGTAGTGACTACTAGTTTGAAATAAGTAATTAATGACTGCTATTTAGAAATAATTGTTTAATTATTTCATTTTATTATGTTTAATAATTTATATTGTTAAAGGATACTTATATTTATTTGTAGTTTGCTATGGCATAAAAACTGTAATTGTACATCTAGTTTTGTATAATTATTCATAGTTTTAACTATGGTAAATACATGTACATATGATTTAGTTATTCATTCATGTATTTATTTTATTGGTTCATATGCCTTGACTTTGAAATAATTTGTAAAATAATGTGTGTTTATTTATGTGATTTTAGCGTCAATGCTTGTGGAATTGATTTTGCATTCTTGGTATAGGGATGGTGTCCTAGATAAGGACTTTACGGGTATTATGCATGTATTGTGTTATTGAGCTTTCACTGGTTTTTTAATGGTGACTATAGACTTTAGTCCGACAGTGCAGTGGGGGTTCCACGGTCTGACATGATGGGAGGCGGTGTGGTCAACCTTGACTTTACCCCTAGTCAAGAGTTGCGTAGAGCTATTAACAGGGTCTATTTATGTTAGAAACATATGGTCACCACACGGGGATCTCAATGACTAACGTCAAGGTTATGAAGACCTTGACGGCCCTCAATCTAGTCATGACAGTTGCCATGTCCGAGAGTGCTTTTAGGCCAATGATTGGAGAATGGTTTTATAGTTCAATCTTGCAAAAGATGTTATTTTAGATTGTGATGAGGGGGTGAAGCCCAACTCTCGCTCATAGGATGGTTGGCTCTCTCAAAAACTTATATTCCCTTGGAAAATTGATTTAATGATCATTGGCGATGAGTTTATATTTTAAAGCTCTTAAAACTTGCATTTTGCCAAAATTCTAGTATTTGTGAAAATTGGGAAGTTATTTGAGAAATTAATCTTTATATAATTTATATACACTATACTTAATTATATAAAATTATTGAGTCACTATCAACCAAATGAAATGTGTTATAGTTGCAGAAACAAGACTTTATTAGATTGCATGTACAAGTATAGAGCTAGTCAAGGTTGAGTCTAGGATTGCAGTGGGTCCCCTTTCTTTCTATATATTGGTTTTGTGATCTTGTAGCGGGTGTACTCATAAATTAGAGTAATTATGTTTGTTATATTCATGTTACTTACAAAGGTGTCAGTTTTCTAGTTAAAATGAGTTTTTAACTGATGGGTTCAACATTTACCTCTATAGAAGGGGTGGATGTGCCATCTTTTTATATCAGAGCTATAGGTTGAGATATCCCTGGTTGGTAGAGACCCAGTGTTGAGATCTATGCCTAAGTTGAGAAGTCAAAGTCTAGGCTTAGAGGTTTAGTAGTGATTAGATTGTAAGGTAAGGGTGACACGATCGAATTGCTTGTGTGTACCACAAGTGAAAGGGTGTCGAAGTAATAAAATACCCGGTGAGTTGGGTAATCGAATCCACAGGGAACAAGGTTACTAGTCCTAACTTCTTCTCTGCTATCTACCCTAATGATAAATGGGATATGTGATGATCTAACGTGCAGAAAAATGAATACCGGAGACGAATATACAAGGGTAAAATAGAGAGAGATCTCAATCAATAAAGATGAGGTACCTGGGCAATGCTAAATGCTTCTAAACCGATTTTAATGAGTCGAGAAAATCCAAGAACAACCAGTCCTTGCCTCCAAACCACCAGTACTAGTCCCCTACAAGGTCCCGGTGGAGAAATCGCTCAAGCTCAATACCTCATACCCCATATGACCATAATAAGGTCTAGCGATACCTAAGACTAAAATTGATTCCTAAAAATATATCTAACCCTATTTCTAAGAGAAAGATCCCTAACCCCTTACAAGGTCCCGTGTAGAAATCTATCAATCTCATGCCTCACACCAAATATGGTTGCATAGAGTTTTAGAAATACGGAGATAGGAAACATTCATCGGAAGTGAAAGGGAACACTCCACTATCTCATGATTCACCCTCTCAACCCTCTTTAACCTTGAAGTTCTAATTCTAATGGAGACCTCTTTCTCATCAAAGTAACAATCATATATAATAAATCAATCACAAAGATCAATAAAACAAGCAAGCCATGGGAAGACAAGATTAAAACTCAAATCAATTCAGATTAAATAGAAACATAAAGCAAATCCATACAAAAGATAAGATCCTATGGGTTCACATGCCCAAATGCCTACTAGGGTTTAGCACTCCATGGAGCAAGTTACAAAACAAAGATTAATACAGTGAATGACAATGTAAACTATAGAGAAAAACCCCATTGAATTCGTGATGATGGCCTTGATGGGTCGCTCAACGTCTGGAAGAATCCTCCTCTGAAGCTAGGTTGCTGAAGGCCACCTCGGTGCTATGAAGGAGAGAAGATCGATCAAAGTTGGTAAAGAACGACCCTCAATCTTGCCAAAGACCTCCTCTCAAAACCCTAGCCGTCTCACCTCTCAAGAGTCGCATAAAAGATGTCGAAGAATAGGTTAAGAAGGCTATTTATAAGCACAAACCACATCTATCACATGCGTCCACATGCCCACGTGAATTTTCCAAGCAGCCGTGTGGGCTGTAAGAATTTCCACGCGGTCGAGTGAACAGTATTTCTACTACAGTGCAGCTACAGTACTTAGCTATAGTCCTCTCACAAACGCAATCCAAACACTCTTCTCTTGAGGCCACATAACCAGCACACGTCCATGCAGTAGGCTATAAGACTTTTCTTCATCGATTCATCCTTGAAAGGTCTTGCATTTTTCAAAAAGAGAAGGAACAAGAAGATGTGACTGCCTTTTTGCCCTTCCAACTAGTTAATTGGCTTGAATCCCTCCCTTGTAGCAAATTGAACTCCTTCCCATTTTTGACTTGAATCCCTCCCTTGTAGCAGTTGTTTGTTGGTTTTGTTAGTGAAAAATGCACTTTAATTGGCATGATTTGACACCAAGTCAAGGTGATATGGCATCCATGGTAACGTGGCATAGATGATAACCTGGATAGCATGGTGACATTGCAAAAGTTCTTGGCTTGGAGGAAAACATCTTGGGAGATCTTGGTGGAGCTATTTTTGGTATGTGTTACAACTTCAAGGCAAGATTATAGCATGACCATATATAGGAGATTTGATTAAACACTAAATATGGATGGAGGCTAATTGAAGAAATATCTATCAATAATTGAAGAGTTACTTAATTGGAGATATACCTATTGTTGGTATGATTTCAAGATCCATTAAATGTATGATTTGAAGAACCATAATAGTATTATTGAAGACTATTAAAGGATGATAAACGACATGCTAAATTCGAGAGGTACCTATTGTTGGTATGATTGGCATGAATGATTGAAGAACTATTCTTTGGAAGATTTGAAGACCAAACTTGGGTGAATTGAAGATCAAGTATAGAAAGTTTCATGAAGATGCACAAATTTGTGCGCCCCTTGCGAGGGGACTGCTTGGTGAGGAGCTGAGGAGGTAGGCTAGTTTCTGGTAGTCGGGATCAGGAGATCTAATTGCATCGACTCGGACTAAGATAACCAGGAGGTTGATGGGTCTTGAGTTCACTTCGCAACGGAACCAAAACTCAGTCAAGTCAATATTAAGGACCATGTTGCAAGTTTGGTTACAACAGGAGTTGCAATAGCCAATTTTGGAAGGTTCTAAAGTTAGTAGCCGTGGAAATTCTAAAAAATGTATGAGCTATATTTGGGACGTTAAGGTTTCTATATAAACTACCTTGCTCTGAGATTGTGTGTGGATGATAAGAGCTAGACATAGTACGGGTACTTGACAATCTAGTGAAGGTAGTGATCTTTATTTGTGAGTGTAAGTAACAAAGTGTTTCTACTCATGTATTTTCACCTCTGTTAGTGGATTGTTAATTTCCAGGCATGACCCCCCAGACGTAGGAAAGTTGACACCAAACTGGGTTACTAATTTTCGTGTGTCTCTTTCTTTGGTTTGTGTGTTAGTTTTTTTTAGAGTGTTTGAGTGCTCTCTAAACCACAAACCACACCAGTGGAGCTAACAAATCCTTTAAGCATATAGACGCCAAATCAATGTTTCTCTTTAGTATCACAATTCATGACAGTGAAAACCTTTTCCATTTCCTCAATCCATTCTTTAGCTTCATCAAGTTTAGTAGTACCCCTAAAAGGTGGCGGTCTTGACCTTTTATATTTTGTGATTGCCTTTTTTCTAGGAGCTTCAAAGGAATAAAGAAGAGGTGGTAGTGGTGGTGTTGGAATTTGGGACTATCTCTACTCCAGTGATTAGGGAATTTTTGGATATCTTTCGTAAGGATCTTCCTAGCTTACCTCTAGATAGCGAAGTAGAGTTCGTTGTAGATTTAATTCCGAGGACCAGCCAAATCTCTAAGGCACCTTACAGAAGAACAGCTTCAAAAACTTCTCAAGAAGAGTTTTAATTTCACCTAGCATTTTTCTTTGGTGTGCTCCAGTTTTGTTTGTAAAGAAGAAGCATGCTAGTTTATGGTTATGCACTGATATTTTATTTTGTTAAGTCATTTTTCAACATTTTATTCAAAACAAATATCTACACCTCAAAAAATTTAAGATCTTATCACTATACCATCAATCTGCTAAGGAATTTTAATTAAATATAGTAAAACTGGCCTTAACTTATAAATAAACAAATCCACCACAATAACATATCTAGCATAAGTCCATATATAATAGTATTCAGATCATGGTGTTAAATACCTAAAGGGCATAAACATTATGTGTTCTTCACAAAGATAACATTATCGCGACACCTAACTCCCAAACAAACTATCAGTTTTGGGAAACAAAAATAACATACAAAGAACATTGATCACACGAGGAGCAGAAAACAAAATAAAATTAAAGAAGAAAGAAGAAGTGAAGGGCAATCACAACCACAATGAAATATAGTAGATGATCCATTGCTAACTAATTATCTTACTTCTCAAATCAAATGAAGAACATGATATAGGAGAAACCTTAGAGATTCATAAGAAAAAGAATCATCTAAAAATAAATCATGTATACTATTTAAACAATTAACCTTCGAATAATAAGCACACCTATATTGATAATAAGGAAAACGCACCTCAAACAGTCCTGGACGAGCACCCGAGGGAGGGTGAGTTTGGGGCTTCCCTTAAAAATAAATTAGATAGATATAGAGGGAAGTAGCTAGCATGATTCGTGGGAGGGTTAGTTGAATCAATAGGATCTACAATTGCTGTGGACGAGGATAAATCACAACTTAATCTAAAGAGATCTAGTGATTAGGATTTTATTGAGGATGGGGTCCACAAAATCTTCATCATGATGCATGTCATAAATAAAAGTGGTAAGTTGATCCTTAAGCATCATGCGTTCAGTCACCAAGAAGTCTTTTGTATAAAGCTCCGTAAGACGAAGTAGCTCGTAGATATTAAATTTGGAGAACAAATCCTTTAGATCAAAGTATGACACGGAAAGAAGTAACTCAGTACTAGCTTTTGGGGAACAGTTTTGCATTTCCAATCTTGTCCACACATCTTGATGATTGAGAATAAGAAGGGCCCACATATAATCAAAGCCATTTAAAATTTGCACAACCAACAACATTACCAGCCAACCAAAACTCAAATATCAAGACTTTAGCTCTCCACATACAGCCACAACCATTTAAAAATAGGGTAACCAACCACACTTTTAATCTTCTCTCTATTTGCTTTTCCTTTGTCTTTCTCCAACTAGTCCCTCTTTCTCTCTCTTTTTTCTTTTCCTTTGTCTTTCACCAGCAGCTCTCACTCTCTCTCTCTCTCTCTCTCTCTCTCTTTCCTCTTCCTTTGTTTTTCTCCATCAGATCCCATTAAATTAAGAATAAGAGAGATAGGCATATCAGACTGCACCAATCCCCCAATCCCTTTAGTTAGTTTGACTATTGTCCATCATTATGCTCTTTTCTATTTTCTTTAATAACAATATGAGTTCATGAACTATTTGGGGAATGGTCTTGGATTTGGAACTAAAGCATTGAGAGAAGAAATATAAAAAAGAGAAAAGGCATTGTGTTTGGTTTAGATGATCATTGCTATTGCTTTATACCATTTCTAACTAATTTGTTGATTTTTTTAATTTAACTTTTATTAAAATCTATGTATTAAATACTAAAGAATAATATGCAAGTTGGTTAGATTGAAGTGTGTTAGTCTTGATCTATCTAAACTCCAAATTATGGTGAACAAATTTTAATCACAAAATTTAGTTATATTCTGCATTTTAGGATAAATAAATATAAAATTGTGAAGTTTTGACACTTTGCTTATGTTTTATATGCTTCCATAGTTAATGTTGTTGATTTGTTCTTCTTTCATGCTAAGTTAAAGTGCCTTTTGTTTAGTGAATTGAAGTTTTGTTTGTTAATTTTATTATAGAAATAGATAAACTACTATTTCATTTTAAAAAAATTACAAAAGATTATAAAATTTAAAAAATAATAATTTTTTAAATACGTTTTTGGATCAGGGAAGTGTATATCCACTTGGAATAGTGCTAAATCATCATCAAGTGAATATATTTTTAAAAATAAAATATTTTTACAATGGAGAATTAAAGTAATTCCACTAAAAAAAGGATCAATAAGGAACTTGGAAAAGTTTGAGGGACTATCCAAAAAGAAACTCTAATTATTATTTATGTTTAATTAATGGAGATTCACGGGTGGGCTCGCCAAGGGCATTCAAGTAATTTACCATTCACAGGTACGGGTTTAGATAATTTACCATTCATGGCTAGGGTTTACGAAGGGAAATGAGTTAATTTACCATTCACGGCTAGGGTTCACCGAGGGCATTCAGGTAATTTACATGTCTCACATAAATGGCTTTAAATAGCCTTTATCGTCTTTATTTCCTATCTACGGTAGGGATTTTCTTTTAAAGCTTAATTCAGAGTAAGCCGAGCTTTTCCGAGAAAGTTATTCCTTTTTTTAATTTTTTTAGCTTATTTCTATACTAAAGTTTTTAATCTAATCTATTTGCAGATGAACCATCTAGGTTTTGGGTTCCGAGTTGCTGGTTGGGTCCGCAAAACACCACACACTCGCTAAACCCACTACTCCATCAATGATGCTTGCAAGAAAGGAATCTAGTTAATTGCGAACTGTCTACTAGTCTATCTATTCATCTCCTTCATGATCTTCCCTTCAGTCTAAGATCCTTGTGATTTTCCCTTTCTCTCCCCTTGCTATGGCAGGTGGGGACCTCATGGGTAGCCATCACAAGGGCTCTCAATAAGTAGAAGAAGAACACCTTATTAACTCAAAGGGAAAACTTAGAGAAGTTAAAGGACATCATTACTGAGTTTATTTGGGTTGATTTTGAGTATAAGCTCAGAGCGAGTGCTAAGTTTTAGAATGCCCTTTATGACAAGTTCTTCAGAAAATCTCCACCTATGGACTATGTTTGAATAGTACCAAGGGATTGCGGAAGCAATAGGGTGAGGTGCAGATAGCCGATCTTCCCAATGGATTTTTCCTCATAAGATGTGAGACTCATGCGATGGTCCAGAAACTTTTTTTTGCAGGGCCTTGGTCTATCAATGACTTGGTGCTCCAAATGACTTCCAAGAAGGATCATTTTTAACTAGCTTTGAAAGCCTCTCTTCGGCAGCCGTATGGGTTCAACTTCACCATTTACCAGTCGAATATTGGGAGGGAGAATGATGAGTGCATTTTATATCAACATTTTACATACCTCCTATATATGTTTTGTTTGTCCTTTGGCATTCAATTCATTTATTATGATGCTACTTTGGGTATTTGTGTGCATGTGTGCAGGTTACTAGGTCTTAGGACAATAGAACAAGTTTTGGAGCAAATTCAGCATCAAAGGAATTCATCTATAATTCTTCAGGTGAAGCATGGGCGTTTTGAAAGTGTGCTCCTACCCTATGTAGATCTCAGGACTTGAAGAAATTATCTGAAGAAAGGAAGCTTGGGGACAGAGCCCGGAGCACAGACATGCAAATGGAAATATGACATAAGCATGGGCGTGCTTTCTGCTCGTGCAAATTATTGTCTAGAGAATTTTAGAATTGATGCAAAACCCAAGACCAACTTGTAAAGTGCATGGTCAATAAGCACGGCCTAAGCAAGGCCATGTTTGTGTCGGGAATTAGTTTTTAAACCCCCAAACTTAGGAATTGAGGAGACTTCACCACAATCTGGAAAGGGAAAAGAGCTGAGATTCTAGAGAACTGATTCGAGCAGAGCTAAATCTGCAGGAAGGCCCTCAAAGCACGATTGGAAGGATTAGAGAAGCAAAAGGAAGTTCTATGAATTCTTACTTGTTGGTTTCCTCTATCTTTTTGTCATCATGTGAACCAATGAGTTGGTAAACCATTCTCCGACATCCCGGGCTTATGAACCTCGAGATTATGCGTATTTGACTTACTCTTTTATATTGGCTATGGAGTTTTCTTGGATTCTTCTATGTTAAATCTTGTGTTGCCAAACTTGATGTGCATGATTACCATAGTTGTAACATAACTGATTAGAGCACAAATAGGAGTTTAGGATCAAGTACATTGCTAGAGATAGGGTGTATACTGTCAAAACTTTTGATCTAGGATTTACCTTTTGGGTCTAAGAAGATGTACCTGATAGTCATTATAAGAGAGTCAATACAAGTTCCTCAAGGGGATTAGTCCAAGGTGTTGCTTCATATCAGTGTTTCCAACCTAGTCTAATTCCCTACTTTTCTCCATCCTCCTTCCATCCTTCATATCCATTTTATATTTTTAGATTAAAATATTTCACCAATCATTTGAACTGGTTAGATATTAGAAGAGCAATTAGTTTTAAGAGCTTACTAGTCCCTATGGATCAACTACCTGATCCTATTGGTTTCACTTTATTATTTGTATGATTCATGAACTTGGGATATACCAATAGATTGCGTATCAAAGAACTTATTGAAACCATGAACAACCACCTAAGGAAGATGCTAAAAGTTGATGATCATATTAGCTCATTAGAAATGGGCAAATTTGCTAGGGTTTGTATTGAAGTCGATCTATCCCAACCTCTAAAGTGAGGTTTTTGTGTTGGAGATGAGAATTATTGAGTTTCTGTGGCTGTTTTATATGAGCAACTTCCTAATTTCTGCTTCAAATACGGAATGGTCATGCATGGTGCTTTGATGGGGTAGCTCCTTTTGACTAGCCGACCACCATCTTAGGGAGAGGTGGAGGATGGAGGATATGGTTTAACCAGAAGTGACTAGGGATTGGAAGGTTAGGTATGAGGTTGCTGGTTGTTCGGCCCTGTTAGACAGAGCAAAGAAGGAAGAGGAAAATTGATATGGCCTGTGGATGCTTGTCTCATAGTAGCACAACAATGGTTGTGGCCAGCGTGCTTCCTCGGTTCTAGGGTCACATGCAGAGCAAGTGTGGGTCATTCAAAAAGAGGTGACCTCTCACCCGACTCAGCAACATGTGGCAAGGGAGTGCCTCCCTTTGGCGCCACATGGAAGTAAGTTGTTGAGGGGGCGTGGTTGTCATTATACCTCGCATACCCATTATACATCTCTTCATGGTGATCATAGAAAGAAAGACTTAATGGATGTTGTGATGCCTATGGAAAAAGATGATGTGGACACAAGAGTGGGTTTTCAACTGATGAAATCTAATGGTCTTCAAGATAAAGTATGTGAAATACAAGTAGATCCAACCATTTGTTATAAGAGTATGGGATGTTAAGAGATCTAAAACTCTAACCCGCCGTAAGGAAAGGAAAAGGAGTTTGGAGAAGCTGGAAGACAGGAGAGATCGACCAATGATCACGACGTCAATGATCACAACGTCAATAATGGTGATTTTGGAGAGAGGATTCTGCTTGCCCAGATCCATATGCCTTGGTGGTGGATAGGGTGTTAGATGCCCTCTTCACTGTCCAACCACCTTCTATTGTAGGAGATTATAATATGGAGGATATTTCTTCTAAGGAGGAAGATGAGAGGGATTTGGAAGAACCGAAAAACGTGATGTGATAACTTTAGATGAACATCAAATGGGTCTCAAGAATGAAGCCCATGCTTGTCGATGTACTCAAGCTATAATGGTAACCCACAAGAAACGAATGATGGAGCTGGCACCGGGGGGTTGCTGACCCAAAGGGCACAATCTCCTTATTTTCTGTTTACATTGGGGATTATCCTCTTTATTTTGATATCTTCTATCTCTAACCTTTTTTTAATCTTTTCTTCTGTTCGGATGTGCTTTTATTTTTATTTTCTCATGACTTCTACTAACATTCTTTGTTGGAACTGCAAAGGTGTCTACAGTAAAGACACTGTGAATCGAATTAAGGATCTAATGACTAAACATAAACCTACACTAGTTTGTCTTCTTGAGACCAAAGCAAATGAATTTCAGGCTATGAAATTTTGTTCCCTCTTTTAGGTGTCATGGGAGTGGGCATCACTCACTGTGGGAGGCTATTCGGGTGGAATTATTATCTTTTGGCTAGGAAACCTAAGCCTATTACTCCTATGGCCAAATCTCATTTTTGTCTCCATTTGGTAATCTCTTTTATCTTCTATGCATCTTGGTTAGTTTCGGTGGTCTACAATGACCAACGCATCAAAGAGCAAAGAAACCTCTCAGGTGAACTGTTAGGTATCACCAATTTAAATCTTTCTTAGATCATTATAGGAGATTTTAATTTTATTATCTCTTCTTCTGAACGTTGTGGGGGATCCTTTGCTAGTTATAGTCAGAAGTCCTCTTTATTTTCTAATTTTATTACCTCTAATCTTTTACTGGATATTAGCTTCATTTGGTGTAATGGCTAGCTTGGCTTGGCTAGAAGGTGGGCTATACTTGACTGCTGTTTAGTTAATCCTGTAGGGGTCTACAACTTTAGGTCTTATACTTTGAATAATTTCCCTAAAGTTTCCTCTGATCACTCTACTCTTCTTACTCCAAAAGCAAAGTATTTCTCTTTGATAATTATTGGCTTAATTACCTACAGTGCCACCATTTGGTTATGGAGGCTTGGAATTTCTCTTGTAAAACTTCTCCAATACATGATCTCTCATCTGGAAGCTAATACTAGATCTAGGCTCATTCAGTGGAGAGTCTTTGGCATGAATTCCCTTGAGAGTGACCTTAAAGATACTAAGCTTAAAATTAGGTCTTTGGAGCAAGAGGATCTTTCTACTCTCTTTTCCTAATCTTTCTAGTCTATCTAGTCTATCCAGATCTCCCTCAGGTCTATTTACAATTGATATAATGTCTTACTATGTCAAAACTCTTTAAAATGGTCCCAGAGAGCTAGGGTCATGCGGGTTTTGAAAGGGGATTCCAATTATGCTTTCTTTCCTAATGTTGCTCTCATTCGTAGCACAAAAGTCTCATTTCCCATATTTATGATCTTGATGGCTCCAACCATACCAATAGGGAAGGTATCGAGAACTATTTTCTGCAATTTTATGCCAATATTTGGTTAGACCCTAACCAGAGCTCCTTCACTGACATTCTTCATTCTCTTCCTAGTGATTTGAAAGTATCTCTGAGAAGGAGAGTAATTATCTTATTAGAGAGGTGTCCAAAAGAGGAAATCTATTGCACAGCTGATGTCCCTTCCTTGTGGCAAAAGCCCTGGCCTCGATAGTTTAATGTTGATTATTACAAGATCTTTTGGTACGATATTGGTGACCATCTTTTTTATGCTATTAAATATTTTTTCACTACTACTTCTATACCCAAATCTTGGAGCCAAACCTATGTGGCCTTGATCCCTAAGGAGGATAAGCCCAAGTTAGTTTTTCATTACTGCCCTATTTCTCTTTGCAATGTCTATTATAAGATAGTCACTAAGATCCTTGCTAATAGACTAAAGCTTGTGCTTCCTAATCTGATCAGTAGAGAGCAATGTGGTTTGTTCCTAATAGAACTCCTTTGAACAACATATTTGCTATTCAGGAGGTTCTTCACTTTATGTGTCAAGACTGTAGAGTTCCCCCAAGGGTGTTAATTAAAGTGGACATGGAGAAAGCTTTGATACATCAATCATTCAAGGTTTTGGGGAAGGAGGGTGTATGTTTTCTCATTACTAATACTAACTTCCAATTCTATACTATAAGGTCTTACAAAATACATGTTGGTTTGAGCTTTGAAGTAGAAGAGAAGGCCATTGTTATTGCTCTTAGATATGCAAGAGACAAAAGGATAAGAATAGACTTTGTTTTCATTGCTGTACTAATTTCTCCATCCTGATAAACGTGATAATCTGTGGAAAGGGTTGAGGAGGGTATTTGAATTACAACAACTGCTAGAGCTAAATGAAACTCTGTTAAAGTTAATTCCCAAAGACTAGAATGTGATCTTAGATAGACTAGTAGCAATAGGGCGAATGAGCCATAAATTATCTCTATATCACAAGGGGCATGAAGCTCCCCAAATGGCTAATAAAGAAATTATATCAAGAGGGGTTCTTTTTGTAATTTGCTTTATTTTTACGTTTGTGTTTGTTTTTTTCAGTCTTTCTGTTGTCCTTGTTTTCTATTTTTGCAGTCTTTGGCCTAATAAATTAAGCTACTGTTGTGGCTTTTTTAACAAAAAAAAAAAATGATGTTTGAAAGTAGTTGCAAGAGAGAGCTTGTAAAGAAATAGCTCAATAATGTATGATGAAGCGATCACATTTAATGCTACTAAATATTCTCAATTTTTCAGTAATGATCGATACGATTGGTCAATATAGTATAGGTATGAAAGGACCTATCTATCATGAGGCCAAGATATTATTGCTTAATAAAGAAGTGAAGGATGCAAAAAATATGCTACAATCATATGAAGAAAAGTGGGCACATTATAATTACTCTATAATAGCATATGATTGGATGGATTAGAGGAATAGCACTTTGATCAATTTTTTAGTGAATTCTCCAAAAGGAATAGTGTTTTAGAATCAATTGATGATGCGGATTACGGAAAAAACTATAGAAGAAATGTACGAATTGCTTGATTGAATGGTCTAATGGGTTAGAGAGAAAATTGTTTTACAAATGATTATTGACAACCCATTTGCTAATATCTTGGCAAGTATCAAAAAATAAATCTATCTTATTAATTATTGTTAGGTTATTTTATTAATTCTACATATTTGATAATTTTTTTGGGATTTATTTTTAGATAAACGATTGGAAGAAAAATATGAAAGCTTGTTTTGGACTCTTTATGTTGTAAATTGTTTGGATTTAATTTTGGAAGATATTGCTAAGATGCCAAATGTGAAACTAACTGTCCAAAAAGCAAATAGCTTAAACTCATTCATTTATGTTCGACCTAGCTTGGTGAATATGCTGAGGAGTTTCACCAATTAAAGAAAACATGATAGCCTAGGTGTTAGAAGATTTGCTAGTGTGTTTCTCACACTTCAATGAATCCATAAAGAAAAGAATAGTTTGAGGAAAATATTTACCTCTAATGGAGAGGAAAAAGTAAGTGGCCTAAAGAAAGTTGTGGGGAAAACATAGAAGGATGACAATTAGAATTTGGATAAGTTATTGTTTATATTTTAAAGATTTTTGGTCCTCTAGTTGGTGTGCTTTGATTGGTTGATGGTGAGAAAAAAACCACCTATGGGTTACATTTACGAAGCCATGGATAGGGCCAAAGAAGCTATAGAAAAGTCATTCAGAAAGAATGAAAAACAATACAAGGTTGTGTTTGATATCATGGACATATGATGGGAATGTCAAACTTCATCGACCTTTACATACAGTTAGACACTATCTTAATCCATAAAGTTTTTATACCAATCCGATAGGGATTATTAAGAATAGTGTAATAATTTTTTTGAACACGTATAAACTATTCATATATCTTCTATTGTTTTACTTTTAATATTTGTAGATTAAACTCTAACAATATAAGTATATAATGTCTTTCTTTTTCAGGTTCATACTAGAGAAAGAAATAGACTTGATCAACCAAAGTTAAATGATTTGTTCTTTGTGAAATATAACTGAGCATTAAAGTGTCAATATGATGATTGTGATCACATTGACCCTATTTCTTTATAAGATATTGATGACACAAATTAATGGTTGATGGGTAAATTAGAAAGAGCAAGGAGACGAAGAACAAGTATTTGGTGATGATGACCTTTCTTGAGGGTACAGTCAAAAGAGATGTTGGGGTTGATAAAAGCACAAATATTACTTAAGGAAAAAGAACAAATGTTATTACTTAAAGTTCTAGGTCATCACCAGGGAAAGCATCATTTATTAGTTTGAGAACCCCCTTAGTTCTTAGAGATGATGATGATGAGGAAGAAAATCTTTGAGATGATTATTAAGATGAAGATAATAATAAATTTAAAAAAGGAAATTGATGATGTCGGTGGTGAAGATAATGACGGACTTGATGATTTTGATGATAGTCACTATATTTTACTATACAAGTTATGACTTGGACTCTATGCATGCATTATAGCATGTTATTGCATTTTGTATTGAACATTGGACAATTATTTTGCATATTATTATGTATGTTTTTTTTTATCTTCTATGATATTAATATTTAGGACATACTAAAAATTTAAACCATATAACATTAAAACTATTTTTCAAATTTCTTTAGCGGTGCACCTAGTCCCGATTGAGCATGCACCTGCGCCTTGCGTTTAGGCCCCAGGAACTCCCTGAGCCTAGATGTGCCTTAGGTCTCTGAAAACCTTAGTTGAGAGGGCCCAATGATCCATCATCTCCCAATTCTTATCCTTCATCTTCATTGCCAATTTGTCTCAGTCGAATATAGAAGTCTTCATACCCACTACAAAAGTTTTACAGTTTTGCAGCGGTCGAATCCATTGAATTCCGATGCAACTATACATTTTGTAATGGCCTTGAAATGGATTTATGCCGTTGCTTTTTTGCTCGTAGTGAATTTTTATGTTAAGAACTAATCCGTTGCAAAACTTTTGCAACAAATTGGCAACCCTTTTGTAACGGATTAGCATTAGATTGGTTGCAAATATATTATAAATTAGTAATGGAATTGTAACGGACTTGCAACCATTCCATTGCAAAGTTTGTTACGATTGGGTTGCAAATTTACAAGGGATTTGCAACAAATCTTTTGATCCCAGACAAATCCATTACAAATGTGTTGCAAATTTGCAATGGATTTGCAACAAATTTCCCAAATATGTGCCAATTCCATTATGACGGGGTTACAAATTTGCAACAACTATGCAATGGATTTATAACAAATCGGTTGCAAATTTGTAACTGATTTGCAATGGATCCATAACAAGTCCCTTACAAATTAGTTACAAATTTATAATAGATTTGCAACAACATTTTGGATCAACGACAAATCCAATACAAATTCACTAATTCCCAATTATCATATACATCAATGAATTCTAACATTATCATCTTAATAAAAATATAGCACACAAAAATTCTAATGTATTTAATAAAATATAACATAGTAATAAAAAGTAGTCATAGTAACATGCACAAAACAAAAAGAAATATATATAGTAGTAGCAATGTGCACAAAGACAAGTAAAAAGTATATAGAGTACTAATAATGTTCACAAAGCCAAATGAAAATACTAATGCTATAACTATAGGTCATCATCATCATCATCCTCATCCTGATCCTCCTCATCCTTATGAGGCTGCGATGTTTGGCCCGATTCATCAACTGATAATCAAGACTGCATCATCATTCACATACTACACTTCCACTAACGGCGCATCGTCTCATCATGTTCTGGTTTTGTTGTATCAAACTTTGGTTTTGCTCTTCCAAGTCTATCATTTTCTTTTTCACGCCCTCCATCTCAGACACAATCTATAGGGGGATCAAAAATACTGAAGATGGTGGAGGTGCTGCTGTAGCACCACTATAAAAATCACTCTTGATATAAGTTTAATGCATGAGAACCAAGACCATAAACTCTCTTCTTGTTTTCTCTATTAGAAGCCTCCAAGTACATAGCATCCATATCAAGTGGTGAAGGTTGTAAACCATTTGATAATATTTGAGAAGCAGTCTCAACCATCTTCTATATAGCATTCTGTAATTAATTATAATAACATTAATTACAACATGTATGAAATAATCTACAAATCAATAAAATAATATGAGATAAATTTTGAAAATTACATAAACCACCTATACTCGTGAATCAACACCTTTTCCTTCTTCATTCATATGAGTCTAGCAGAAAATATCAAATGCAGTAGGTGTCCTTTGAAGTGTCTTACTCTAATAAAACAAAATCATAAAAAATTTAAAACAAGTTTACTTAATAAGGACAATGTACAAAATTTAAAATTAAACCATGAAATTTTTTTGAATGTTGAAAGGAAAAAAACTCAAATAAATTTTAAAAATATTTACCAAGTCTATAGCATGCTCAACAAATGACTTAGAGCCTCTTAGATGCCTACTAATTCAACCCCCGTTGGCTCCTGTCTCAGAACACCGATTAATGGAGGCTTGCTTGGACTTATGCTTAAACTCTTCTTTGTTCCAATGCTCCAACCATTTGTTCCAAATTTCATCTTCAACCCAAATAGACTTCTTACATGATATTCTAATAAGACTTGTGCCACCTACATAAATTTCAACTATAATGGTCTCGGCAAACTTTTTCCCAAACTGCTTTGATAGCATCCTCTTCTTCTATGGGCCAATAATAATGTTTATGCAGAAAATCAAAATAAGAAAAATAACAAAAATTATTTCATTCATAAAAAAAACCAATAAGAACTAAAAATAAAATAATGCAACAAAAATAATATTACAATTGCTAAAATTGTACTACATAAATTAAAACATAAGTGTACCTTAAACATCTCCAATAACAATCATCTGTGTGCTTATCAATTTTGGACCATGTGTATCCCTCTTAGTACTGTCTCTCCATTTTCTTAGTAATAAATATAGAAATGCCATGAACATGCGGCACAAACCTAAAAACACAATACAATGAATGTTAATGAAGATTTGTATAATTTCAAAATACAAAAATGCGCATGTAAATTTTTTATATTTTATTTTTTGCTTTCTTGACATAGATTCTTTTTACCTGTCAGACAACACATAAATCCAAACCCGGTGTGAAGAGCCGTCGTCACCTGCAAATGCACCCTAAATAGGAACAAAAATAGTTGAAAGGGGATGCTGCTGTAGTAGGTGCAATAGTAACTAGAGTAGTACTACTTGTAGGAGGAGGCACAGAAGTTGTAGTATGAGCAACAGTAGATGGCATAAAGATAGGAGCAGGAGTAGTATGGGGAGTAGTGTCGCTCTATATAGTAGTAGCTGAAGATGACGTAGATACCCATGTGGGCTCAACCTAAGATGTAGGCATACTACTTCCCCGACAAATGGACGAACGATTTCTCCCAGCCATATATATAAAAAAAATATGAACTCAAGACTAACAATACAAACTCATAATATATAACTGCCAAGCATTTGCAACAAGGAAGAAAAACGTAGACTACTTGTAGTCCTTATGATGTGAAATGAAAAAACTAGTTTACACATCACATTATATTTTACTATTCATCTTCATCATGAAAAACATCTACTTCGTCTTCCTCTTCTTTATCTTCATCATCTTCTTCACTCACTTCTCCTTCTTGACTTATTTCTTCTCCAATATCCATACCAGCAATGTCAATGAATGCATCGTTGGAAGAATTTAGAAATACTTCTTCCTCATGATTTTCAATTTCATGTACTTGTACTTCATCTTCTTGAAAAGCAATATAAATTGATGATGCATGCAATCCATATACCTCCACAATAGATCTAACCTTAATTGCACAAACCACCAACCAATCATTTTGAGATCTTCTTAATGAAGGATATGGTGAGTAAAAAACTTGCGCAGCTTGAGTTGCAAGAATAAATGGTTCGTATTTGTTAAATGCTTTATTCTTATGAAACATCAATGAGCTTACATTGTGGGTGAATCATAGTACCAATTGGTAGTGTTGGATCAAACCAGGTGCATTTAAACAATACGACTCTTTCATTAGACATCCTCCATACTCCAATTTCACCACCTCAACCAACTTCCCAAAATATTCAAGCTCACTAGCACATAAATTGGATCCCTTAATGCACACTCCACTATTCATTGTGCTCTTAGAAGATCCATGGTTTTCTTTATGGAATTCGTAGCCATTTACACAATAACCATTGTATGTTTTAACCTTATGCATTGGTTGGGCGGAAAGGCATTTTAACCATTCATTCATGATCCTTGAACTACGATGGCGTGCCCTGTATATCATATAAAAACATTAAAACATAGCAACTTATTAATAGAAAATTAAAATTTGATATGCTTTCTATATGATTAGGTCGGGGCACTAACATAATTATCAAACCACAAAGCAAATTCTGCTTCCAACAGATAGTCAATTTCATGATCTTGAATATTAGGTTGATTTGACCTTACCCATTCTTCATATAGTTTAAATCGAAGAAAATAAACTAGATCATATATATGAATTATTAAGATCAATTGAAAATGAAGCAATACAACATATTATTATCACTTACTTGATATATGGTTGAACTTCATCACAGTTTAATAAAACATATGTCCGAGCAACATGATATTCCTTTTCATCCAAACATCGTGTTTTTCCTTGACCCAAATGGCTACCATATGGTTTAAAAATTGAAAGCATTCTAGGATATGCTTGCATATCAAAATTAATATTGTCATCGTTCCTTCTCACTTTTCGATGTCTTGTGTGAATATGTGACTCGAAGTAATGTGCACAAAATAATGATATTTCTTCGATGAGGCATGCATTACAAATTGATCCTTCAACATGAGCTTTATTTTTCACGCTATTCTTCAATCTACGTGGATATCTGTATATTATCATGCTTAAAATTATATATGACTACAATTAAATATTTTTAAATTTAATAGGAACTCCTGAAAAAAAAATCATATTTATATCTTTCAAAGGGATACATCCATCTATATTGTACCGGTCCAGCAATTCGTGCTTCATATGCTAAGTGAACTGGGAGATGTTCCATGTAATTAAAGAAGCTTGGAGGAAATATTCTCTCAAGCTTACACAAAATTATTGGGATTTCCCATTCCAATCTCTGCACATCCTCATCTTTAATGACTCTAGCACTGAGATCTTAAAGAAAAATGCTCAACTTTGTCAATGCTTTCCATACATTTGGTGGAAGTAGCTCTCGAAATGCAATGTGTATCAATCGTTGCATGAAAACATGGAAATCATGGCTTTTCATGCCAAAAATTTCAGTTTGCGTTGGTCCACACATCTACCCATATTTGAGACATAACCATCTAGAAATTTAAGCTCCCTTAACCAATTGCATAATTCTTCTTCTTGTATTCTATCAAAAATGTAACATGGCTTTGGAAACCTCTTTGCTCTTTCATCCATATATAACTCTGGCAAAATTCCTTCAAACCTTCTCTAGATTTTGCATTGTCTTTTGATTTTCCAGACACATTCATCATAATGTTAAAAATATTATCAAAGTAGTTCTTCTCAATGTGCATTACATCCAAGTTGTGCCTAATGAGGTTTGCCATCCAATAAGGCAAATCCCAAAATATACTTCTTTTCTTCCACCCACATTTGTTACAATGTTTTTTAATATCCGAATTTATTTCTTCTCCATCTATTTCTGTGACCTTTTGAAGCCCGAAGCTCTCAATTTCTTCAAGTATTTGAAGTCCAAATTTCACTTGAGGTGTAGCTTTCTTTACTGATTTTCCCTTCAAGAACCACTTTTTGTTTCTTCTGTAAGGATGATTTGGCAATAAAAACTTGGAATCTTCCATGCAATATGGACATGCTAGTTTTCCCATTGTACTCCAGCCAGACAACATTGAGTAAGTTGGAAAATCACTAATTGTCCACATCAATGCAGCTCTCATCTTGAAATTCTATTTGCTTGCGACATCATAAGTCTCCACTCCAATCTCCCACAAATCTTTTACCTCAGCTATCAAAGGTTGTTGAAACACATCTAATCTATCCTTTCGATTTGATGGACCCGGAACAATTATAGGGAGGAACATGTACTGATCTTTCATGCACATCCATGGTGGTAAATTGTATGGTCTGACTATCATCGGCCATGATGAGTATTGTTGACCAGATTGCCCGAATGGTTGGATTCCATCTGTACATAAACCCAATCTGACATTCCTATATTCTGATGCAAATAATGGGTGCATGTTATCAAAGTGTTTCCATGCAGGAGAATCCGAGCAATGCCGCATTACGCCATACTTTTCCACTTCATGCTCAAAATGCCATCTCATGTGCTTAGTAGTAGCATTAGATGCATATAACCTTTGAAGACGAGGGGTCAAAGGGAAGTAGAACATTTTCTTATATGGTACCATTGTTTTTCGGTTTCCAGAATTAGTTCTACCTCTCTTGTACCTATCATGGCCACATAATTTGCAACTCATAAATTCACTATCTTCACCCCAGTATAACATGCATGCTCTTTTACAACAATCTATCTGCTCAACCGGTAACTGCAACCCTCTAACTAACCGCTTCATTTCATAGAATCCATCGACCATAACATTATTACTTGGGAGGCATTCTTTAATCAATTGACAAAAATCATCATATAATCTTTCAGAAAAATGATGTTCTGCCTTCAAATTCATTAAGCGAGCAACAACAGATAATTTTGATATTCTATTAGGATTATTAGGCCATAACTCTTTCTGTTCTGCTCTTAACATATCATAAATATGTTGAATTGATGTAGTTGGGTTGTCTTGAGTATCATGTGCTTCAAATGATGGCCCTACAGCATCATGAATCATTGTCCAAATGCAGACATATTGTCATCCTCAACATTTTGCTGGAACACGTCTCCCACCACATGTCCTCGAAAAGTATCACCATCATCACTTTCACCATGATGGATCCAAGTTTCATAATTCTCCACAAATCCATACTTAGCAATGTGCGCTTTAACAGTATCTTCATCCAAAAAATTCCGATTCCGACATTTCTTATGGTTGCATGGACATCTCATCAAATGACCATCAAGAAAATTCGGGTGAGCTTTAACAAACTCCACAAATGAATTTACCCCATCTATAAAAGTTGGATCAATTAATCCTCTTGTTCTCCTTTGATACATCCACTGTCGGTTTGGGCGCATTTTTTGTACCTCTAAAGTAGCATTAACAAAGATAACAATGGAAGAATGTATTAATCACACGAGAATTATAATTAACAAAGATAACAATAGTCTCTATATATAGCTATTTGCTAACACTGATCCGAGCACTAACTAGAACTTGTCTAGTAATTTATATCTATAAAAAAATCTTCACAAACTTTACAACATCCATGTTCATAAGAAACAATAAATATAATAAAAAGATAGAAATTAATATTAATCAATAAAGAGATAAGTTTCACACACTCACTTCCAAATGATCACTCTCGATCAAAGAGATTAAAAAAATGAGCTTTTACGCCCCAATCACCAAAAATCCACCCACTTCCAATAAACACTGTTGAAAAATTAAACAAATAAATTAAAGATGATATTA
Source organism: Dioscorea cayenensis subsp. rotundata (assembly GCF_009730915.1). Lineage (NCBI taxonomy): Eukaryota > Viridiplantae > Streptophyta > Magnoliopsida > Dioscoreales > Dioscoreaceae > Dioscorea > Dioscorea cayenensis. The sequence continues at coordinate 13,194,743 of NC_052473.1, forward strand.
GGTAAACATTAATGCAATTATGACTATCATGAAAGTAAAATATTGATATACATGACCAAACAGTGCTAAAATTTCCAGTTCGGCTGGCAAGATTTTTGAGAAGCATGTACTTTCACAGTTCGCTCCAGCAATGCATCAATGCTACACTATACTGCAAAAGAAACAACAATTAGGACAATGCATGAAATAGCATTTGTGAAAAATGTTGTTGATGGAAAAGATGCTGATGGACTCAATAATTCATCCACTACCAAATTTACTGATGAAAACATATATAATATAAAATAGTCTTGGCTATTGGCATGTGTCCCACTTTGATCACATGTAAAAATATATTCAGGTTCTATTAAATATTTAGTAATTTTTAGCATGTGCCCAACTTTTATCACATGTTAAAACATATGGCCCTTTCAATATAGCCCACTTTGATCATATGGTAATTAAAACATGTGGCCCACCTGATATATATATATATATTTGACAATTTATTTCATTTCTTTAATTTTTTAATGGAGTACACGTGCAGGTTCTATCTAATATTTAGTAATTTTTGCTTGATTTATCCTTTGTAAATAATTTTTATTTATTGTAATAATACAAGTTAGTTTTATTATATTATATATAATTGTATATATACACCCTCATGGCAAACAATAAAATAATTTAAACAAAAAAACATCAGTTTTCTAATGAAAATATATTCAAAAAGTAAACATAAATAGTATTAAATTAATTTTCAATCATTAGATATTAGTGTTTTGTGAATGTGTACATATTAAAGTGCATCAATACTAAATCTATTTATTTTTGGTGATGGAGAAGTGAATATGTTTTTTCATGCATATTATTATTAAATTAAGAAAAATGATCCAATAAAAAAGGACAATTGGTAATTATGAGAGACTAAAGAAATAATTGATTAGTTACATATGCAATTTTTTTTGGATAACAATAAATATGAACTATTATTAAAAAATGGTGTTTCACATGCATGTTATATAAGCATTCCATAGTGGCCCAGAAAACTTGAAATATTTGTTCTAGAATTTTTTGTTACATGTCATTTCACACTATAAACTATTGATTAGCACTTGTATAGCATGCCTAAATCACCTCACTTCTGGAGAAACAAATCAGAGATAGTTTAAGTTAAAGAATTGATATATTTGCACAAACCTAGCCAAACCGAACACATACAACTTGCACAATATCTCTAAAATAAAACTATGAAAAACCTTCTCACACAACATGAACACAATAAATGGATTAAAAATAGTTGCTTTCATGGAATAAGTACAACACTAGTGAGTCTCCAAACACATTCACGAACCAATTCACGAGCCATATACAGAAAGAGTTCCAACTGAGGTCAAGATGTTGGAGGCTTGTGATGTTAAACAGCCAGGACGGTATATATACAGTAGAATTGATATTATTGTTTGAGAGATCAAAGAGAGAAAGAATTGAAATTGACATGATGAAGAGTGGGAGGTAGCAGATATTCAGGTTGCAATGGCTTAAAGTTATCTTGATAATGAAAGGTAGGGAATTCAATGCATGTACCCATTGATCATATGCATCTTTTTCAAAAATCACATTGCTCATGTCAAGATCTTCCAATGCATGGAGTTGAAGAAGAAATTTGGCATCATGCATCTTAAGAAGAGAATTCTCTAACTCTAATAAGTAGTACATTCTTGAGAGATCAAGGACTTGCAACTTAAACGATGCATGTACCCACCAAAGCGGGCATATGAGAGCTGGTTTAAATATGTCAGCTTCTTAAATGAGCCAATGAATTTTGGGATGGGTGAAACATTGAAATTGTTGCCACTAAGATCCAAGTGGACCAAATATTTGAGGGAGAGTAAAGACTGATCTTACCTCTGAAGCCGGTATTGTTGTTGCGCACAAGTGAATAACCGAAGATAAATATTTTGTATCTATTATATGCTTTGTATTTCTTTGCTTTGATAAGGGTTCAAGTGTCATATTATGATAAGTAGAAAACAAACCCCATACTTAAAAAGGCATTGATCATGAAATCCAACATTAAGAATGAGAACACAGTAAAGAAACAAAATTATGAACTACCTAATTGCATGAATTTCTCAAAGGTTTAGATTCATGACTCCTAAATCAGTGAAAAAGCCATACAGATATGAGTTGAAGACAAAAAGAACAATATAAGATGATGATAAAGTTCAGATTAAAAACACCAGAATTAAAATCACTAGTAAATGACCATCTCTTCCATATGTCTCAATCCAAAGAAATGGACCACTGTATCTAGAATACACTCAAACAAAAAAGATGGACTATTGCATCTAGATTCACACTTCATCATTTGCATTTTGCACAAACATTGAACAGATTTCCTGCACACTAAATCTCTAATTAAGTGGCAACTTTAGTGTGGGGTCCACTTGAATCATGTTAGTGGGGTCCAACTTCAACGTGTTCCACATCAAGGCACATTAAATCTCTAATTAAGTGGCATTAATCAATAACAATCTTCATCACTAAGGCTCAATTCAAGTAAAAACATAATCTAAAAAAACCAAGAAAAAATTGAGAGAAATTCCAAGACACTAACTTGGAGGGGAAACCAGAGAAACAAACATAGACAATCAAAGAAAGAAAAGAGTGGAAAACAAAAGAACAATATGATAATACAATCATTATTGTCTAAAACCACCCAAAAATTTTGACATTCCACCTAAAAACAATCCATCAAACTAGAGAAATCAGAAGAACATTGACCAAAAGTAAAACCCCAAACACTCAATTGAAAGAACAACTTCGACATTCAACCTGAAAGAGAACCGGCGGCTGAGGGTTGTCGAGAGGTTTGTCGGAGCTTTCTGGTTGCTGAGAACCGCCGGCTTTCGGTTGCCGAAAATTTGGTCGGAGCTCGGCCGGCGCTTGGTCGAGAACCCTAAAGCTTGGCTGCAGTTTGTGGGCACATGAAAATAAGTTAAAGTAAACAACTAATATTAAGTCAACATGAAAAGAACTTAAAAACCAAATGTTAAAGTAAACATGCTAAGGATGACCACACCACACTTAACTTGAATTACTAGATTAGACCACACCAGACCCAATAAAAATATATAAGACAATTGAGATAATTGTAATAAATTCATTTTTTATTTAATTATTTATTTTAATATTTCTCTTCATAATAAATAAATCCATTTATTTTAATAGTTTAATAAGTGTGTTTGAGTTTAAAATTTAAATTACTTTTAATTTTATCTAAGTTTTATAATATTATGTATATATAAAAATGGTTAATAAAAATTGTGTAGTTATAATTAAAAATTTAAAAGTTTATGTGGCTAAATACAAACTAATTGTTTTATGCAATTATAAATATTTTTTTTATCATGATTGACAATAAAAATATTTTGTTACATCTTGAAAATATAAAGTCTTGTACGCACAATTATAAACATTAATTATATACATATTAGTTTCTTTCTTTGTACTTTTGTCATTATAAACTAAAAAAAAAAAATTTAATTTTTATCCCTCTGAAATCAATTCCTTGATTTTAAATTATTAAATACATTTAATTTTTTTTATAACAATAAGTAAAATCTAAGAGAAATAATTAGAATTAATTAATATATCAAATATATATTTTTATCAAAAATTAGATTTTTTTTATGATATATGTTTATCTTTTCACATACTACTCAACTCATAATAAAAGGAAATATTTAAAATTTGCGAATAAAACTCAACAAGTAAAAATCTAACAAGAAAATTGTAACATTATAAACACTACAAAAGATTTTATTTATAAGTAAAAGAAATAAATATTATATTAATTTTGGAGAAATGAATTTTGAAAAGTTAGTTAGAGAAGATATGATAAAATAAAATATTTAATATTTTTAAAATCTAAAAATTAACTCAGATTAGATTACATTCACTAAATATTAAAGTAAAATATTTTTTTATTATAGAAATTACTGATAGTCTTTCAAATTTTGATTTTTTTTAATTATTATTAAAAATATCTAAAGATGAGGATTTTAAAAAATAAAGGGCCTAAAGTAATTCCTTCAATAGCCATACTGATATTGTTCTAATTTATAATTATAAAAATATAGATCATATTTTAGATTAAAAAAATTCTCATTTGCATGGTATTTATCTGAATTCATTCAACTGAACATAATTCATTCAACTTTTATATAAATTAATCATAATTTAAAATAAAATAATTTATTTACTAAATAAAAGCTTTAATATTTCTCAAATCCCTAAATCAATGCACATTAAACAATCATACATATTTTTACAAATTTTCTCAAAATATTTAAAAATGGCAAACTCAACAAAAACATCTAATAAATGGGAAATAAAAATAAATAAATAAATCAAATCATTCAACTGAATAAAATAAAAAATAATGAAAATATAAAAATATATAAAGATAAAAAATTTAAAATTATAATATATATATATCTAAAAATAAAAAATAAATAAAAACAAAAACTTTGAAATGGGCGGCTGAAGGGGAAGGTCGGAAGTGAGACGGAGGAGCGGAAGGTGGGCGAGCGAGGGCGGAGGGGAGGGAAGGAGCAGGCGGGGTCAACAGACCCCGCCAGAAACAGGCGGCGGCCACCCCCTGTCACTCCGCCCATTATATCACTCTTTACTCATCTTTTTATTTTTTATGAATAATAATAATAATAATAATAATAATAATAATAATTCATATTTAATAAATTGTTTAAGTTAATTTTTATTTATAAACATATATATGATGAATGGTTGCAAATGACCCAAAAAGTTAGTTAATTTTTAACACACCATTGCACTTATATGTTGCAAATTTGCAATGGAATCATTCGGTTGCAATTTCTGTTGCAACATTATAATGTTGTTGTATGCGTTGCAAGTCCGTTGCAAAGTCATCGCAAAGTTTTTCCCGCACTCTTCCCTCCATATTTTTGTAGCAAAACTTTATGCCATCGCAAATCCGTTGCAAACTCGTCACACAATAGGTTGCAAATCCATTTCAAAATCACTCCTAATATGTTTGCAACAAATATTTTGCCTCGTTGCAAAGACCATTGCAAATTCTCATTGTTGT
>NC_052473.1:13200852-13251579 GCF_009730915.1 Dioscorea cayenensis subsp. rotundata
ATTTTGTCTCTAAATGAGTTTATTAAAAGCAACTGTATTAGATGTTTCGCTATAATATATTGAAATAATTATATTGAAAGTAAGTGTATAGTACAAATTGATTTACGATTGTCAATTGACTATTTGATTATTTATATATGAATAATTTTTTTATCTATGATTTGAAAAACAATTGGATTGAAAGACATCATATGATGGTGGTGATTTATATTAAGAATAGTCATGTTATCTATTATGGAGGTATTTGTTGAATAACAACATTTGATGTAACATTGGAAACATATTTTGATTACTATTGAACTTAACTTAGCTATATGATGGATTGGTACATTGGAATTAAACAGTTTACTTTGTAACATTTACACCATGACCTCTACGTAATATGTATCATCATAAAAGTATTTTATAACAACACAAAAGCACAATTTTAGTCACACCAGTAATAGTAAATTTGTCATTTCCATCACAATACCAAATGAAGAGGATCACTTTAGCAAATGGTCAATTATTTATACTTTTATGACTAATTACCACATTAATAACAATAGGTATAGCATGGCTATAATAATCCACGACAAATAATTGGACATGTTATTAAGAATTTCCACCTGACTAATGCGGTCACACCTGTGTTTTGTCAATTTTGTCCGGCGCATAAGATGCTAAACTGTAGCCGAATAAGACATCACACATCTATTTTTATTTGTGAAAATATTGTCAGCATAGATACAATAGAGGAAAATATGGTTTTGGTCAATAGAGAAAAGCTTTTATTAGTGACCACACCGCCAGCACGATGTTACTACAGAGATATTGTTATGTGTTTAGAGTAGTCACAAATACAAATTATTAAATTATAAATCAATGGTGTCAGCCACTAAAATAACAATTAGTTACACTTTAATTTTTGTCACTAATATAATACAACTATTTGTGATTAGTATAAAAGTTAGATACGATGTTTGTGTCCAAGACAAATTTTAGTAGTAAAATATTGTCACACAAGCAAATAAGAGTATTTAAATCTAAGGAAAATAAGCACATATCACTCAAAATATACACTCAAAATTTGAATATATAAAGTTGAAAATATTTAGTTTCAACACAATTATAAAATTATCCTTTAAAAAGATTATATGTTATCCAAAATCTGGAGATGAAAGTACTCTTTTGCTTAATACTTGAATCTTTCTCTTTTGCTTTGATCTCCAACTCACGCTGTAGTTCTGTTGCTGAGACTTTTAATTTCTAAGTCCCTTTTCTTGATTCTTATTATGCAAAATTTAGGGAAAGACAATGAAATAATTTTATTAAAATTCTAATTAATTACAGTGGTCATATCATTATTTCTTTTCAATTGGAGACAAGTTCCATAGTTTGCATTTGGCATTTTGTGATTTTCAATAGATAGATTACCCACATAAAAGAAAAATTACATAATCTGTATCTAAACGAAGTCAAAATCGTATGATGAAACTAAACGTAAGATTCAAAGTATCGAAAAAGAAAACACTAATAAACAATCATCATTGAAAAAAATTCAATAAATCTCTTCAAAGATTGAAAAAGATAAAGCAAAAAAATTAATTATCTCTTATCCATTGCATAAACTAAGCAAAAGAATTTAAGAAAAAAAAAAAGTAAATCTTGCAGCCATCAATAACATGTACCTTTAAATTAAGAGCTAGTTGAGTTACTTTAATTCTCCGAATCAAATGAAATAGAACCGTTGCCATCGATCTCCATAGGCACCTAATTACTCGAGGCTTCACTTCTTTTATATGTTAAGTTCATTTAGGATATATATCTTTTTAAATTTTTAATTTTTCAAAAAAAATTATATTATCTAGATTTTGTTTTGTAGGATTTGGTAAATCTCTATTTAATTTTAATTTTTAAAATCTTTCTCTAATAATATAAATCTTTGGTATAATCTAAATTAAAAGATTGTTTTCTATCCCTTAAAATATCAATTTTGATGATTGGGTAAACAATAACAACTTGCAGAACAATGAATTTGAAAAATATTTTCTTACATCAATTTTTATCTGATATTTTTACAAAACTTTTTAAAATTTGAATAGTTTTTTTTTTAAAAAAAACTTTTATATATCTATCGACACAAACATATCGAATTTGATTCTAAAATATGTTAAACATACTTTAAGGTTATTTGTGATAATATTTAGTAGATATTAATAGTTGAATTTTTTGTGACAAAAAATGTGATCACAAAAAAAATAAAATGACCACTGGTGAAGAACACATTTGTCACAACAAATTAAAATATTATTTACGACACTATAGGTATATTAATAGTGACAACGTAATTGTGAGAGATCCTAAATCATCACAATTATAATAGTTTTAGTGACAAAAAAAGGCATCACAATTAACTGAAACAATAGTGTTAATTAAATTTTTTTATCACAAAAAACTTCATATTTGTGACAAAATGATTTATAGTTACAGGAAAATAATCATAATGTCATAATTCTTGTAGTACAAGCATAATCGTCACAGATTGAGCTTGCACTACATTTTCTTTTTCTGTTACTTTTGGTATTTTATATGAAAAATAGTTGTTTATTTGGTAAATTATTGATGAATATATATATATATATATATATATATATATATATGTATATGGAATATTCTTCTTCTCATTGTTGATACAATTCTATACCAATGTGATGATGATGATTTAGTATTTGGGCATAGTTTCTTTTAAATGTTTTAATAGGTTAATATTTTGGCTTTATAGAACAAAATTTTTTAGTATCTAATAGGTTATTTTGAAGTATTTATAAATAATAATTTTGTTTGATCGATAAAATTATGTTAAATTTTAATTTTAAAAACCTTTTAAATTTTATATATAATTACTTAAAAAACCTATACATAACCTTTGAGATTGGGTAGGATAAAATAGACTTTTTAATATTTTATTAACAATATAATTTTACTACTATATATACTACAAATTTGAAATTTTTTTTTCCAAAATTATCAACACAAAAGGTAAGATGTTTAATTGTGATGGATACTAAATTGTCACAATTGAAATTGTAATAGTGACAAAATAATTAGATGTCACAACTAATCGAAACTATTGTGTCAATTAACTTTATTAGCATAAAAAAACCCAATAACATGGTTAAGAAATTTAATTTTTTATGGCAATATTTAGTGGTCACTAAATGGTTGAATTTTTCCGTGACAAAATTATTGTAACAAAAAATATATGTTAAGTGATGGAGAACACTTTCGTCACAATAAATAAAAAATTATAGTGACCACAATATTTCTTGTCACAATTACACAAGAAAATTTGCCACTGTTACTATATTATTAGTGACAATTTAATTCTGATATATACTAAATTGTCACAAATTATCACTATAATAGTGACAAAAACATAAGTTGTCACAATTAAGTTAAACAATAGTGTCTGTTACCTTTTTTGACACTAAAAACCTAATATTTGTGGTCAAAATAACCAAGTGACAGAAAAAAGTTGTCACTAAAAATTTTAACTCTTGTAGTGAATGTATGACCATTATATTGTGAAATTAAGATTTTTTTTTTTTTTAAAGATGATATGTTTACAAGCAAACATAAAAGTGCCTATAATATATAATATCAAAGGCACACAAGTGTCACTAAGAGTAATTATTAAGGGCAAATATAGTCGTTTTCAAAAGGTTATATAAAGGTCAATAAATTGTTGCTATAAACTATATCCAAAGACATTTAAATTTGTCTCTGCTTATGTAATATTAGAGGCACATATTAATGTCTATAAAGTGGTAATTAAAGGCAAATATATTTGTTTATCCTTACATTGATTGAGGCAATATTAGAGGTAAACAAATATGTCTATAAAAGTATTAATTAAAGGCAAATATATTTTCTTTTAAAGGGTTGTATAAAGGAAAATAAATTGTTGCTATAGAGTATATTTAAAGACATTTGAATTTGCCTTTATTTATGTAATATTAGATGTGCAGATATTTGTCTCTAAACGAGGTGATTAAAGGAAAATATATTTGCTTTGAAAGCTATGTATAGAGTAAATCAATGGTCACTATAGACCACATTTAAAAACTTTTGAATTAACCTCTATTTATACAATCAGAGGGAATTATTTAATTGCCTTTAATATGTTGCTAAATATATTTAGTGACTGGAGTATCTAGGAAAGATATTTTAAGTGCCTCAAAATCATTTAAAGATAAATAATTAAGGTTTTAAAACTAATATATATGCCACAATATCCTCTTTGTGGTGTAGTTGGAGTATATTCTTTCATAAATGTAAGTTGTAGTCAAAATTGTCCACATATTAGACAAATTGCCCTAACCATAATATTGCTTAAGAATTGACATAAACAAATCTTGATTATTTGTGTAGCCTTCAAATAGCATAAACATATTAGATGAGGATAGGATTTCCATTTTTCTTTTTTACCTTTTAGTCTTCTTCTCGGCTCTGTCACAAGTTCCTAGACCAGTTGGTCTCTACTAACTTTAAATTTATTTGTTTAGTACTTTGTTTCTCTTCTTTAGTCATGTTAAGTGAAGTAAGTCAACTTTTCCAAGCCGCATTTTTCTTTTTCTTTTTTGTGCTGTTAGTTCTATCATGTCATCTCCTTATTTTTCCTTTGTAAACTCTTTCCTTGAATGTTGGTTGGGTCATTGCAAAGCTTTAATTCCTGTCTTGTTTTCCTTTATTATACTAAAGTTAATTCCTAAGATGGTGATAGAGATAAACGTTTTATTCCAGAGGGCCCATCATGATCCTTTTGGGCTACTTCCTTGTCTTTACTAAGTCTGGTTGATTTCTTGCTCATTACTTCATCTCAAGGTTATTCAAGCAAGTCACAGGTTTGCTATCCAACTTACTTTTCATAATAGGTTCTCTGGTATTGATAATATGGTTGATTCTCCTTATTCCAAGAGTTAGCTTTCTAGTTAGCTTTCTAGTTGGAGTCGTTTTTGAGTAAGTCTTCGGCTTCTAATACATAACCTTTTTTTTATGAGGTACTCCACCCCTTATAACTTTATTTCTACTCAACTAGTTCCAAACTCATGGGGAATTCTCTGTGATTCTTCATTGAATTCTCTCTCATTGGTCCCAAGCCTAGCCTTTGATAGTTATAGCTCCTTTTTACTCTAAAGAATAACTTAGGTCATAGGCATTGTTATTATTTTTATCCCTGACCTTATTGGGCCTTCTTGGGAAATCTTCCCTTTTTCATCTTTAAACAGAAAATCTAGTTCTTTATAGCTTGTGATTCAAGGTCATTTAATCAAACATATAGGATTCTTGCAATTTTAATAACTTCTTGGACAAAAAGGTATCTCCTGCCAAAAAAGAGCAGCTCAAATTCTTTTGCACTAGGGATCCTATTCGGCTAGTATATTTAGTCTCTTCATTAAGATGTTGCAGCATGTCAAACTTCTTCCTTCAATGGAGATATCTATTTCTTCTTTGTTACCACTATTTGAATTCAATTTTTCACCCTTTAGCACACATGCAAATCAAGTTAATATTTATCACTAGCTAGTATTACACAAAGATAAAGGATAAATAAAAAAGGACCTAGCTCTTCTAGCCCTTTGATCTCTTGATGTTGGAGAGACTTTTTCTCAAAAGAAAAAAGAGAAGGTTTCACCTAAGAAATCTTCACCTCTTGATGCTATTCAGGTGGAAGAGATGATGCCTAGGAATTTGATCTTTCAAAAACATTGTAAAGTTTCCCTTTTAAAGATTCTAATGGTAAAGCAAATCTCCTATAGCTTCTGAAGTTCCTTTGGCCATAAAAGTATCCTCTCTATCTTTTGCTAAGTGATGTGCTACCTGCAAGTGTACGAGTCGCACACAAGTAATACAGTGATTCCCCATGAGGGGTAGGGTTGTTGAACCACAGGGACTATACTCCTAGTACTAGTTGATCTTCTAATGTCTAACCGGATTGCAAATTTAGGGTAAGTGTGATAACTAGATAACCTACAAGAGGGAAGGATGATAGGTAAGGGCTGGAAATGAACTAGATGAGAAACGAAGAGATAGAGTAGTGCCCCAGACTACTCCGCTGAAGAAATGTGTATGGACTTGCTTCTAATGCCTACCAGGTACGTTTTTAGATTCTTGCGAGTGCTCAAGAGCAATGTTGCATCTATGGTTCTCAAATATGCCAAGGTTTGCTAAGATAACTGTGGGTTTCATACACATCAAGTTTTGCAATCACACAAGGTAACCACAACTATGACATTCCACACACCAAGTTTTACCTAAGCAACTGTGCAAATCAAACACATCAAGTTATGCAACACAAGATTAAACACAAGAAACCAATAGAACTCCATAGACATCAAAAGAAAGTAAATCAACATAACACATAAACATCAAGTTCATAGATCCAAGGCACCGGAGCATGGTTAGCCCCTCATAGTTTTACAAATCAGCATAAGACTAAGGAAAGCAAAAGAAATAGAAGTCATAAAAGACTCACCTCTTTGCTTCTCAACCACTCCGATGGTGCTCCGATGAAGTCCTGCCAGCTAAGCTTTGCTCCACTCGCGCTCTTGGACTATAGCTTCATTCCGGGCCCAGAAATGTGAAGGGGAAGACCATGGCAGCCGGTCCCAAGAAGAAGAAGAGAGAATGCCCTCAAATGACCTAGATTTGGGATTAAAAAGTGGTTTTCGGGGTGAGCACGGTCGTGCTTAGGCCGAGCTTCTCCCCTTGATTATCTCAGGAAAGTGTGGGCAATTGAATCAGAAATTCAGTATAAGAACACCCCTGCGTTTCAAAGAGCACTTCCGTGCTAGGAACACACAAACCGCGCTTTTCTCAAGACTTGTGCTACAGTAATTTGCTACAATAAATTCTACAGTAACTCATCTACAATGTTTTTACTACATTGTTGATGCCTCTCCTGTTGCAGAATTCCATGGATTATCAAGGGGAGGAGCACCCCCCACCTAAAACATTAAGTTTTTATTTCTTTTCACATTGTAATTATGCCGAATCCTATTCTTTTGCACAGGAACCTGTTTTCCTGCACAAATACACAATAATACTGATAGTAGCATTGAATCACAACAAATAAATGCTCAAAGACAAGTAAATACATGAAAAGGATATAAAAACATCTATATGAAATACACTCATCACTAAGTTATGCTCTCTTTTGAGGTGAGCACTTCTATTATGATAAAGATCATTTCTATCCCCTCATTATGTACTTGTTTTCATAGAGTCCCCACTTTCTCACCTTGTCAGGCAAGGGAGATCATCTTTATTAACCCAATGACTACTCATAAAGGAAAAGGGTTCTAAGAATGGCTTCCAATTTATAGACTTAGACCATGACACCATAAACATGTTATCTGAGGACATGGTCAAGTGGCCAACTTTAGCTTTGTTGATGTATTCTTCTTTGTTCCTAGTTTTCTTTTTTTATTACACTTTACGAAATTTGAGTTCTCATTTTTCCTTTCATCTTCTAGGCTTGTATCCTTTAAGTGTTTATTGTTCAACTCCTCAGGTAGGAAGTACCAGTGAAGGCTCCTGAAGCTAAGCTATCTAGATCTTAAGCTTAATTACTAGAGATTGAAGCCGAACTTATTGAGTCAAGGATAAGGTTTACCGAACTAAAATCTAAGGTAAATCAATTTGACTAAAGGTTGTTTAATTTGGATGTCAAGGCCTAGTTTTTATAGTTTGAAGCTTAAGTGAAGAGGAATGTGGTAGAGGTAGCATGACCATGTTGAATTCTAAGTCCAACCTAATGTTTTGTTGCCCAAAAATTATGCTGACTTCTTCATGTCCACCTTTAAGATTGAGAATAGAAGGGCAACTTAAGAGGACACTAATAGTATGATATCAGGCTTTCAAATTCTATACTAGTATGCCAATAAGATCTCTGCTCTTCAAAGAAGTATGGTAAAGGAGTATAACAATTCTTCTGACTTTCGAAAAGAAATCTAGGCTCACAATACTTAGAAGAATTCAAAGGTTTAACAACTCCTATAAATTAACTATTGAGGTTGGTTACTAGGATGCTGTTGGGACCGAAAAGGTGTTCAAGATCTACCAAGATATAATGCTAGCAAACCCTGAGGTTGAAGATCTCCTCATGAATTTCACAACAATCCTACCATACGTCCCCTAGAGCATTGATTCTTCTGGAGAACTTGACCATTGCTAGCACCTCATCCTTGGAACTTGATGCTTCAACCATCGGCTATACTAACATTCCGTCAGTTTTGGTTGAAAATTTCATGACTATACTAAATGAGCCTCCTATCGTTTAGTGTTAGAGATTTTTCTAATATATTTTTTTGGTTTTTCATTAAGTTTCCTCTTTTTAAATTTTTAATTTTGTCCTTCAGTGAAATAGACTTTTAACTTTGTATTTTATAAAAGGTGTTTTATAGCATGCACAATGTACATATGCTTCATATAAATTCTTATATCTTGATTGACAAAGTGATTGCAATTATGGATTATAATTATATTTTGTGTTTTGTTGAATAGATTTGAAATTTGAGCCAAAGTAAGCTCAAAAGTGGAAATTTGGCAAACAAAGGGGCAAGATTGCAAATTATGGATATTCATGGATATTTTATTAGTGGACAAAATAATTGTCTAAGTTTAAACCATGGGCACACTTTCTATGACATGAATGATCTTGATCTTGTGTGCCAAATCAAGTTTCCATCGCTCAAGATATACCATATAGTCGTAGTTATCTTTCTTTTATTATGTTTAGGAGCCTTATTAGAAAGGACTTATTTCAAAGGGATGAGATAGGACTATTTAATTTAGCTTTGATTTTAGTTTTTCTTTTTTAAATTGATAGGATACAAGACTTTTAAACCTCCTCTTTAAAAAAGGATAAAACCCTAAGGAGAGACATCAAACAATCCTTTCATCTTCTTCTTATTACGTTTCTTTTGAGAACAACGTGAAACTAAACTCTCTTTTCTAGCCTAATGATAATTGGGGTTTTTTTGTTAAAAATTATGAAATTTAATTTTTTATTCTATTATTCTTTTTTTCTTTAATAATTATGTATCTTCTAAGTTGATGAAAAATATTATTTTGTTGGTTGATGCAAGGGGGCACATTACTCAATTATCAAAATAGTATATTGCCAATTATAAAATTAAATTCATAATTAATTAATTTTTCTAATAATTAGTGGTAAAATAACAAGGTTTAATAAATGATATTCTACTCATGTTATGTGGATATATAATATATTTTGTAAATTAACTAAGCTTATGTGTTTGATGGCTACAATTGGCGGTCCTCCACTAAATTTAATGTTACCAGTAGATCAAATCCAAAATGCTTATTTAGGGTTGTTTATTGATAGGAGAAGTAATCAAAAATTTTGTTTTGGTTATCAAGCTAAGGATAGATAGGTTGTTAGAGCTTGTTAATAATGATAACCAATTTATTAATGGATAAAAGAATGTATCTTTGATTTAATAATCAATGTAATAAATCATCAATGAAATTTTAGTTTGGGCTAGATACTTGTATTATTGAATTTCATTAACTTGTATCGTTGTTTGTTTACTTTATTTTATTTTGACTTTAGTTTCAAACCTATTTTTTTCTCCTTATTAAAGAAACAAGCTTTACCAATGCTTGTGGACTAGACCCCTTCTCACTATGTTACATAACTTATTTGTGATAACAGGGCAAAAATTATTTTTGTTGTGTTTTGGTTTTCCAATCATTACTCGAACACATGACAACATTGGTCTTTTCACTTTTGGTCACGGACCTCCTTCGAATGGCTAAAAATATCCTTACATTGAATGTTTTTGAAGGCAAAGCTTATCTTGATTTTTTAATGACTCCCGTCATGAAGATTCATTTTTGGATAATCAAACTTGCCATTTTCCCTAGATGGGATTCGATCTTATAACTATTATGTTTGAATAAGGTTTTATGTCATACTTAGATGGAACAAAATGGAGCTTATCAATCATAATAGATTTCTTCTTCCTTTGGGTACAATAGGATAAACGCTACTACAATAATTTCACATTCCTCAGTCAGTTATAACTTAGGGTTGAGTAACTTCCCTTAGGTACATTGGTCTCTTTGAAGGTGCCTCATTATCTCTTTAACTCGAGCCTTGGGCTTCCTTCGTAGCATTTCATCTATGTGTAGATTTTTCCTTTTTAAGAATCTTTGCCATTCGTTTTTCTTCAACTATTGGAGAAGGTGATAAAAGATTAGGTAAAAACCTCAAGCCTTTTAGAAGCCCAACCCAAGATATCTTTTCTCTAGCAAACCTACTTATTGCTCTCACTTGTGTAATTTATCTTAGTAATAAAGTTTTTTCCTTGACCTTGTAATAGATATATTTAAACTGTATGATCTTATCATTAAAATTGGTTTCTTTCTTGTTTCTATTACTTTTTATGTATCTATGAGATGTCCTACTTGTTTTTGCATTTCTAGCTATTTTGTCCTACTTATTCTTTCTCATTGATGACTCTCACAAGTTTGGTACAATTGCAAGTGCATCGGTCTTCAAGTAATAATATACGAAGTGCAAGGATCTTGTCCATGTGGGCTGAGCAACTACTTTTACTCACTCATTGCCCATTATCTATCCTACTAGATGAGGTTAATGACTCAACTAAAAACAATGAGAGATGAACAAAATAAACAAGCAAGAAGCGAGCAAGTAAAATACCACAGATGCAAGAGAGAGAAATCTATGAATAGGCTTCTTCGTACATGGATACGGGATCTCGTTGAGACTTCAATTGTAGAAAGAATGATTAATAAGGCCATGCAATTGTAAATCAGTCTATGGAGATTCTAAGGCAAAGTAGCCCTAATCTCTTGGTGATTAGCCCTAATGACATACATGACTTCGATTTAAACCTCTTTCTAATTGAGTTACATATGATCATAATAAGTTCTAGGAATCTCACTATTAGGTTCTTGCCCCAATCTAAAGAGTGAATTAATACCCGATCTTGTTGTGCATTAATACCCACTTTTCAATCATTGCACGACCTAACACTAAGGAAATCTCTTTCTCAAAGTTTCATTCAAGCATGAATCGAAGAGATCTCTTTTTTTATAATTCATGGCATCAAAACATTCAAAAATTAAATCCCAACCACAATAATGCATTAACAAAAATGAGAAAAATTCTACAAATCCATACTGACACTCACCAATATCAAAGATAAAGATTCAACAATAGAAAAAATGAATGAACTCAAGAACTGTATAAAAACTACAAACTCCATGAAAAACTCCCTTGATGTTGCTATGCTCTTGATAGAGAGAGAGAGAGATAATATATGCTTCCAAATCTTGATGAAAATAACATCGTGAATCTCTCCTCGATGCCCCTGACATACTCATGAACCTCTCTCCTCAAAATCCCACTTTTCCCTCAGTCTAATCCTCAAGAATGGGAAGAAACTCTCCCTTCTCTGCCAAAAGGAACCTCCTTCACTAAAAACCTAGTAGCCTTTTATATCTAGATCACAATGAGTGATGCAAAGGCAGTTATGACTCTCTAGATTCTCTTGGGCCGAAGTGGAACACTTTAATGCCCTTTAGTGTAGGTGTTTAGAGCTGCCATTATAAAGATAATGATGCTTGTCTATTTGTTGTGACGAGCCATTGTATCATCTTTTCTAGAAAATAGCCAAGTAATTTTGTAGATAATGGCCATGGTGAGGTTGTTGTCTTGCATGTTGTTTCCCCTGAAGGATTTTCTCTCTAGCATGTTCAGACCACAATTATTGTGAGACCTTTGTGTTTCTTTGAAACTCTATTTCTAGTCCAATTGGCTCCCAATTGCCCAAAAAGGTACAACTTTGGCTCCAATATACAAAATAATTTCCCTATGATCAAGAGAATGCAATTAAGTACCAAATAGATACTTAATTCATCAAAAGAACATGCTAAATGTGCTCAAGATGATGTGTAAAATAGCTATAAACAAGTAATTATCACTCATGACTAGTCTCATTATGGACTTGATTTTTCAAAGAATAGTAGGACATTGTCTGGAATATTAGCTTTAACCAGATTAATAATTTCTTTACCTTGCTTTTCCATCTACTAAGTCGTCAAAGAAACACCTTTGTCTTTTGTTATTCTTATAATCAAGCTCAAGCTCTAAACATGGTTATAATAGTGATATCTCTTAAACCTCTTTGATTCATCCTTCATCAATTGATTTTAGTGGGAAAAGGTCATTACCTAACCTTAGCTAGTTTATATCTTGCAGACAGTGAATTTTTTTAATTGATTTGTCTCTTTTGGACTCTAAATTGATCAAGATGTAATAAGCCTATAGCAAGTGATGTACGCTTTCCATAAGTGCACGGATCATAACAAGTAATAAAGTGGTACCCCTTGAGGGGTAGGGTTGTTGAACCACATGGACTGGGACTTCTTGTACTAATCTCTCTTCTAATCTCTAGTCATTCAATAATGGGTTGGTTGTGAATTAACTAAAGTGAACTAATCGGGAAGGATGAAAGGTTATATGAAGACAGATAGGGTGTGCAATCTATGAGAAGTTATGCCCCAGACTAATTCCCAAGTATATTAGTGTATTGACTTGCCTCTAATATTAAAGATTATCAGGTACATTTCAAGGTTCCTATGTGTGCTAAAAAACAATGTTGGTCTATGGCTTTCCAATACGCTAAGTTTTGCAATTGTGACTATGGGTCTCTTACACGTCAAGTTTTACAATTACACGAATGCAACTATAACCACGACAATCAACACATGTTGAGTTTCACAATTACAACTAGGAAATTCAAGCACATCATGTTATGAAACACAAGGTTTAACATAAGAACAAAATGAAGCTCCATAATCATTGAGAAAGCAAGTTAATCAAAGTACACTAGACAACAAGGTTCATAGTCAGGGGCACCATAGAACAGTTAGCCCCTCATAAGTTCATACATCTGAGAAAGGAAAAGAGGTACAAAACAATAAGAAAACATGACTCCCTCTTTCTTGCAAAATCTTCTCAATTGGACTCAAAGAACTCCTTATATTAGCTAGCTCCATTCCTCAATTGTTGCTCCAATGCTATCTTGTTCTCCTCAGAATGTGTCGTGAAGTCTAGTCTTGACCTTTGGAGAATGCCCAAAGATGAATCTCAAAACCCTGGCCAAAACTCCAATGAAAAACCCTAGATCTGAGCAATAAAAAGAACTTTCAGGCTCAACACGGCCTAAGCAAGGGCGTGCTTAAGCCGTGCTTTTCTTGGGGCTTTGGTGAAAATCGACTAAGTGTCTAGGCAGAGGGATGCACAGGGACAACACGGTCATGCTCTGCCCATGCTCAGCCTAAGCACGCCCCTGAAAGGTGTAAGGAACCCGTGCTTTAGTTGGATGAAGAGAACCTAAGAATTGGAGAGAAATGGACAAGGAAGAAACACACCCGTGCTTGCCCTGGAGCACACCCGTGCTTGCCCTGTTGCTCAGCTCTCTTGAAGACAGCAATAAGCATGGCAAAGAAGCATGACAGTGCTTAGGCCGTGCTTGCCTGAACACTTAGAAAATGTTGTTCTTCAACCAATTTTTCTTCTGATTTCACTCCTATTGCTCTGAGCCATAGAATTCTTCACAATAAATAAACTATACCCAAAATAGCATTAAATATTAACAAAGAATGCTAAAAGGCAAGCGAAAATTTTATTTGGAGGTAGATAAAACATGATATGAAATGCACTCATCAGCAAGACCAAACATAATTTTGCTACAGTCTCCACTGTCTCCATTGTTTAATTTCAAATAATTGGAATGTGATTAATTGGTCTATGGACATGATCTTTTTCACCTAGATCCTAGAGTTGATCAAAGCATTATTGGTCTATAGACTTGACCTTCAAGTTGACCAAAAATACAATCGATCTATAGACACAGTGTTATTTGATGGTCTAAATAT
The DNA here is from genome assembly GCF_009730915.1 of Dioscorea cayenensis subsp. rotundata. NCBI lineage: Eukaryota > Viridiplantae > Streptophyta > Magnoliopsida > Dioscoreales > Dioscoreaceae > Dioscorea > Dioscorea cayenensis. The sequence continues at coordinate 13,214,830 of NC_052473.1, forward strand.
GATTAATTACTCTATGAACATGACTTTAAAGTAAAATAGTTGTGGTCAGTTTACAAGCATAACCTTCTTTGCTATCTGATAGGCATATGGGCCTAATCAATATCTTCTTGGGAATACACATATTAAATTCTTCTACATCTCATCTATTAGGCCCTACATGGAATGGAGATAATTAATGACTTGGATATTAAAAACTAGACTTCCTTGTACCCATAGTGATGGTAGAAAGAGTGTGTCTTCTTTTCTTAGGTTCGCATTATAAAAGAGGCTATGCTATCATCGAAGAAATCCCTATTTGATCAGTCAGAGGTCATGATAATGACTAGAGCCTCTTGGATGATTTTTAACCACATGAGGGTTAGATATGACCAGCTTCTTCTCTCCTCAAACCTGCTTATAAATGGAGGTTATAATATGTTCTAAAGTATTGGTTCATAATGTGGATTGCAAGCGCATGGATCATTCAAGTAATAAATAAAATATTATTTCTACGAGGACTTTGTTTCTAACTACCAATTTCTTGCAATTAGGGTTATCTAGGTGAATCGATATGTATGCCAATTGTAGAAATAATAAGTAATGAAAAATTAAAACTAACAAAATCTAAGGCTGCCAATAGCTTAGGTAATTAACTTAGATGCAAGGGCTTCTAGGATTAATGTCCACCACAATAATAGATAAAAGACTTTATATTAACTCTTTCTTGGTTAAGTTTAATTGCTTTGAAGATAAAATATCCTAGGATACTCACTATTTTCTTTCAGAATATAGCGAGGTATCTTACTTAGAAAAACTCCTCCTTTCATGGTAATCAAATCTAATTAAATCCTTTGTGTTCTATGACATCCAGTAATCATCGAGACTAGATAGTCTAGGATTTCAAATTCAATTCTAGGGTTTTCAACACCTTAGTTTACCTTCCAATCCTTCCTTTGGTGTCTAAGCTCATGTAAATATGAGGAACCACACTCATTCACAAGCATTTAGTACCATAAAATTGAATAAAAAAATAAACATTAACCAAAATATCAAAGTTAATACATAATCAATTATCTAAAAATATTGGGTTAATCCCAACCCTAGAACAAAATATCTACTGGCTCATGTTCGATGTATAAGACAAAAGGTTCATATCAATTATATATTGAACCATGAAATAAATCAAAGTAAAAGAAAGAAGAAACTCTAGATTCTCCACTAGTGATGTTTTTCTAGATCGATGATTCTCTCCCTCGATCTCTGTCCTCTTTCTTCTTTTTAATAGCTTTAAACAATCCTAAGCCCTTGGAGAAGTCATATCTTTCTGATCATAGCGAAAACATTCCTTGAAAATCCTTTATTTTTGGTCTTATATAGAGGTGGCTTAAATTAAGGTTAAGATGGTGGCAAAAATCCATGGCTATGTTAGCTAGTATGGGCAGGTCATGATTCTTCTAGGGTTTGAGTCTTTTGAATTTCCACACCATGATCCATGAGTATGGTAGCTACCATGGGTCACACACGTTTTGAATATAAGTCAAACTCCACTTATCTGCATGGAAATTGATTAAGAGCAGCAACTTGAACTAAAAGATTGAAATTTAATTAAAAACATAGGGAAAGATGCATGATTTATTATGAAATGAAACCTAAATATATTAAAAATATACTATAATTTAGTACTTATCAGTTCTCCCTCCTCTATGAGCCCAAAATAAAGTTGAGATAAAAGGTCCCTTAAATCCATCTCCATGAACGCTTAGAAGTGTTAAGTTACGGAAGGAATACCATTAGATCACATCTTTCACACTTGAAAGTGGAAGGCCCATCTATTTCTTGGGAAACTTATTATAGAAAGTAGATGACTTTGGGTAATTCCTAAAACTTATTATAGACCAGATCGATTTGGTTCCCTAATAAATCCTTTTTCAGTTTGGTATGGGGAATGGATAAGGAGATCTTGCAAGATCATGTTGGTTATATCTTTTTTGGCCAAATAAAATAGTACAGAGTTTACATAATCATTATGGTTTCTCTTTAAGCCCTTGTTGAGGTACTATGAAATGATACTATATATGCTCTATTAGACAATCTTCTCATGCTTATAAATGGGTGAAGATGACTTGTCTCCAAAGTATTTTCTTGAGACTTATTCAGTGATCATCGTGAAGTAGATGCACGCAAGCAGACACGTCAATCGAAGCAAGGTCGAACCCATGGAGATAGATAGTACTAATACTAACCCTATATTAGTTAGCTAACTAAAACAAGAAACAAGATTTATCTAGAGCAAAGAAAGGAAACAATATGAACAAGTAAAAGGGCCTAAACAAAAGGGAACTTAAGTAATTGAACTCAATAAAAGAAGGCGGTGCTTGAATCGATTGTACTTGAGATGATAAAGTTTAGGAGATTGCGATTTAATCAAGAATAAACCTTAGCTAGCTGGAACGAAGGAAACCAAAAACACACCAAGTGCTCTCTCAAAACTCCCTAGTGTCTAATCCAATACTAAGGCATGAAGTGAATATCTCCTACTCCTACCCTCACATGATTGCAATGGGTTATAGGATTTCCATGTCAAGAAATAAGGGATTAACCGTCGAGATCACATTCAAAAGGTACATGGCACCCTTACTGTATCTAGCGGCCATCAATGATACCTATTTGACCAAATGAGATCTAATTGCAAGGATCTATGTTACTTGAGCAATAACAAAATGGAAGAGTCACTCTCGTTACACAAATCCAACAAAAAAAAACAAGTTTAAATCCGGAAGTGAAAAGCCGATCCTACAATAAAATTAATCAAATGATAAAGCAATCCTAAGCTACATCAATCCAAATACCCAAGGAAGTTAGCCCTTCATGGGGCTCATGTTCATCAATACAAGATAAAACTCAATCACTAAATCCTTAAACATGCAATGAAAACCCCCCTTTCTCAATGTCATGTGATTGGAGATGATGTGAGCGCTATCATCACCAAGGGATCTTCACTTCAGTGATTCCTTCAAACTTCTTCTTCAGTCCACCAAACCCTCCTTCAATCATAGGCAAAGATCTCTTAACTTTTCTCCCCAAAATCAACCATAACTTGGATGCCCTAAAAACCCCTTAGGATTTCTATTTATACTGGCTAGGCCAGACCATTACACGGGCACATACACTAGCGTATACCTTGCCCTTGTAACTCCCAGGAGAAATCTCAAACACCTTGAATCTTGATGTACATGGGCCACTGTACACAACCGTGTTCTTCTAAATTTGGCCATGTATCTCCCAGGACTTCTTCTTCTTCAGCTCATTAGTTACATGCCCCTTTAACCATTCCTCTTCTCGTGCTTTATCTAAGACGAGCTCTATTCTCATTCAAATGTACACAGGCATGTACTTGGTCTACATAGGCGTGTTTTCTTTGGTAAGACATGACCGAGGGTCTCGCGTTTGATCCCACATGGTGCTTGAGCAGCTGCTTCTACCGAGATGTACATGGGCCAGTACACAAGCGTGTGCCCTGGCTATGTATTCAACTATTTGCTTGTTTAAGCACCAAAATACAACATAATTGCTCCCCTTATCTCTTGTTGTGCTTCCTTTAACATGTGTAACAAAGTGAACAAACAAAAACCAGTTATCTATACAAACAAAACCTAAAACAGTCGATTAAGTGCTAAACAACATAGATCAATTATGTACAAAATAGCAGTTATCATTAAGATTATCATGATTAAGGGAATAACTCTCATGACCTTTGCTTTGAGAAATCATTAGTCACAAATTCTCTAACAAATTTTTTAGGAAATCATCTAACATCTAATAAGAGTTCTTATTTTTCATGTGTATGTAATAGTTGAAAATAAATTCAAAGAAATCAACTTGAATTTACTGATAGTACATTTTCAAGTATTCAGTGATGTATAGCCTCTTCAATCATCTGCCTTCTAGGTCAGCATTTCTATATATAGCTTCCATATCGGATGGTTTTGATGACCATAGATGGGCCTTCTATGGTAGGATTAGTTTCCCTATCTAACTTTTATTTCTTAAAATGATGTTCCCTTGGTGTTATGAAATTCCATTAGTCTAAGTCCCGCTAAGCTTAATATAAGTCTGGAATTAGATGTGCTTTGTATCTCGGACTTCATTCTCAAAAACACCTAGGATTTCATAAGTTAAGTTTGTTGTTTGGTGATAGGTTGGAATGCTTCTCCTCCAGACTTGGTTCAATTGATTGAACAGTGCTTAACCATTGGGTGTGGTCTACTAGGTCCCAAAATAACATACTTTCCTCCTCTATTTATCAATTCTTAAATCAGAATCTTCATTGGTCTGATAATTGGTTGGGTTGGAAAAAGCTTTGGGAGTTAAATGTGGCCCCTCGTGTTAAACATTTTATGTGGCTCACTTTGAAAGGAAGGCTCACTACTTCTGACTATCTTTTTGCTATCAATTTGGGGCCTCGCAGTCTTTGTGCCATGTGTGGCCTTGAGTATGAAACAATTGATCATTTGTTAACTTTTTTTGTCCTAAAGCCCAAGATGTCTAGCATTAGATCAATCATAAGGTTGGAGTATTGATTAATATTCAAGAGGGCTTTGGATCTGGAGCCTGGCTCACCAATGGCAATTATTCAATGTATGTTAAATATGTTATTGTTGCAGCATCTTGGTTTATTTGGAAGAATCGGTGTAATAAAATTTTTAGAAATACTAGTATGAATTGTTAAGTTATAGTTTGCAGAGGCTTGACACATGTTTTGGAATTTTCCCGTGTTTTTGATGAGTAACTTGGCAAGAGGCTTCTCCTTAATAATTTCTCCTTTGCAGATGCGCTTTCCTCTTCATCTCTAGCTCTTGGAATGTAGCAACTAAGGTAGTTGGTGCAGGATTCATTTGCTCTAATTCTAATTATATAATCTTTTTTACAGGTACCTGCTTTGTCCAAGCCCAGACTGAAGAAGAAGTTGAGATGCTTGCCCTCAACTTTGCCATTCATAGTGTAGTGAATGATGGCCTTCATGTCAGCCACCTCTTCATCAATAATCATGAATCCTACAGATCTGTGTCTCTAATGCATTTCACTGTTTGCAACAGATTGAATTCCTGGATTCCAACTATAAATCAGCTTCTAATTTTGGCGGGTAATCCTCATATTGATATTATTCCAAAGAACTGGGTTTCTCTTGCCTTCAAATTAGCTCTTCATGGTGTAAATTTACAAAGTTTGGCTCTATTCTATCAAGGCCATGATCTACCCTATTGGGTCATGAAATGCTTTAAAGCTCTGGCACTGAGTTTTCATTGTAATCTTTTGTTGTTTAGCTTCTTTGTTTAAGTCTTTTTTGTAATTTGTATTGTTCTTGCTTTTAATAAAATAGCTTCCAAGCTCCTTTATTCAAAAAATGATGTTCCCTCTCAACATCAAGTCCTTCAATCAGAATTTAATTTCTTGGACCCTTATGTTATGAAAACAACAAACCACTGTTGGTATATTACCATTTTGACAAGTGCCTAATCTCTCTCTCTCTCTCTCTCTCTATATATATAGAAAATCTAAATCTCCAAGCAAAGCATTCTAATTTTCCTCCAAATTAAAGGTTTGAAATTCAATATGCAGCCGTATAGATCTTTTAGGAATTACTTCCTCTACTCCAAAGGTTAAACTAAACAGCGCTTTCCTTATCAATGTCCTACTGGTGGGTCAGTAAGCCCGTAGCATACTCAATAGCTCCTCTACAAAACATGATCCAGCTTGTAAGACTTTGGTCTTTAAACTTTATAGACTTGTTCTATTTATAACCTCTGCTTGCCCATTAGCTTAAGGATGAGTTACCGAGATTAACCTTACTATGCCTACCTCCTTCCATTCTTCTAATTGTCAAACTATCTGCCATTATTCATGATGATTGCAATAAGATTTCTGAACCTACAGCAAATGATTAACCTCCGTACAAAATCTTAGTAGACCTCAGTTATTCTTGATAGGAGTTAAACTTTTATCCATTTATTGTAGTATTGCAGTAGCCTACATTGTTTATAAGAAACTTTAGTTGTCAAATGGTTGTGTGTAAAATAACTCTACAAGTACATGTGCATGTATTATCAACAAATAATAAAGTGATAAATAGATTCTCGATCCTATACAGAATTGTATAAGTAATCTACTAAGCACTAAAATTATCACAATTTAATCTTATTCAAAGAATATATTAATTTGTTGTTTTATTTATAAAAAAACTAAAAATAACCTAGTAATGGGCAAATGGGAATGTGTGAAAAAATAGAATTTCGAATCCCCTTGACTCTTATTTTTCATCTATCTTATTTTAATGAGTGAGTTGTTATTCTAAAAGCTCTTATGTATCAAAAGGACCTCGCAATGACAATTAGCTATATCTAATCTCATTAATTCATTGTATTTCTATGAGAATAATCTGAGATTACATTCATTAAGTATTACTCCTATTAAGATGCTCAAGGTCTATAGGTATATTCATATCCTATAAACAAAAAAATATTAAATTGGCATACGTTTTTTGACTAGATACATCTAATCTCACCAATTTAATATATTCCTAGAGAATTACTTAATATTAAATTCATTTAGTACTCGTATTAAGATAGGCAAGGCTTACAAGCATATTCATTATTCATATCCTATAAACAAATCAATATTAAATCGTCTTCTTTAAAGTTTCTTACCTTAATTCATCTGGCTCCCTAATCAATTTAGATGATGACCAATGAATCATAGAAAGCATTAAGAATAGAATCACATAAATAATTTAAAATGATTAAGGACAAGAAATATTTAAAAAAAATAAAGTTTGGTTATAAAATCAAAGTAGATCACAATCCCAGAATTTCCATTTAATTTATAAGATTCATAGAAATCATTTTTGAATATTCAATAAAGTTCAAAAGAAGAAGCAATGCGAAAGCTCCCTCTCAAATTTCCCTTCTATCTTCAAGATCCGTCATTTCTATATTATTTTAGCCTTGCTCAAGTTCTTCAAAGTTGGTGGATTGAGTGGATGATTCACTATGAGGTAATCCCCTTAACCGGGTTCACCTTTTTCTAGATTAGATGGTAACCTTTTTTTATTAATAACCTGAAGTCCTAGTTATACATGAATATCTTATTTATATAATCTTTGTTAAATTTCAATCTTGCTTAAGCATCAGCTCTTTAGATTTTATTTACTAAATAAAGAGTTCTCTAAGTTTAAATCTTACTTAGGTATTATCTTTGTGGATAATACTTTTTGGTACAAGTTGTAATAGAAAAATAAGTTCAAGTTTGTTAAAAATTGGAAGCAGAGCACTATAGGTTTGTTTTGAGTATATCTTAGTTATTTAAGATGAAAATGAAGTGATTGATAATATGTTATAAAGCTAAGAATCAAGTTTGTTTTTATGATGTTTCCAAATTCTAATTAATCCAGTAAATAAATTATCTGACAATTTGGTAGTTGCTATTAGGACTACAGCTAGGTCTTCTTTGTTTCTTATATAAAGGCCTTCAAATTATAGAAGAGAATATTAGATTAAAGTTTAATTTATTTAACTTATTTTAATAATTAAATTTTAATAAAAGCTAAGGTCAAATCTATAAAGGTAGAATTTATGTATACTATACACAAAACAACCATACAATTTTTTATTTTATTTTATATGATAAACTAATATAAAACCTAGTATCAAATTCCAACTAACGCATAAACCCATGTGACTAAAGCTCTATTATATGATGTCATAAACTGACGATTGGAAAAGGTCCTAGAACATCTATCCTCCATATTGCTAAAGGATGTGGGTTTTCTATCAAGATAAGTTGTGTTACTAGCTAACCTTAAATGTATAGTAAAATTGGCGTGTTTCATATCTCTAAACTAATGTTATGGCATAGCATGTTAAAATAGGCTACTATTACTCTTGCGTTAAGATCGATCTTCCACTAGGAGGGTTTGTTGAGTGCAACTCATATCATGTTTTCTTAACCTCAATTTATGCTTTGCTTACCTCTTAGCATATCTTTGTATACATTAGGTGCTATTCTGGGTATGTTTGTTAATGATGCAGGAATTGGGAAGCTCAAAGCAATTAAGAGTGAATCAGGATAACAAAATAGTGAAGAGTGGAGAATTTGCTAAGTGTTCAAGTTCAGCAGGGGCAGAGCACAGTCGTGCTCTGTCCCCTTGAATATCCCAGCCTCATGACATCCGAGTGATAAAGCTTGCAAGGGGTGTCACTAGGCCAACACGATCGACGCACGCTTGTGCCCCTCCCCCTGGAAATCTCTAGCTGGAGTTATTTTCTGCTCAACAGGGGAAGCACGTGCTGAATGCTCCTAGCAAGATCATACTCAAGCAAAGCACGGTCCAAGCAAGACCGCGCTTTCTCCCACTTGAAATTCCAGGCGAACACTTAGTCGATTCACTCAAAACCCTGCCATGGAAATACGGTCTAAGCACAATCGTGCTTTGCCCGTGTCGAGCTCATTAACAACCCTTTTTAACTACAATTTCTAGGATTTGCTCTCATCTTTGTTCGGGGACTCTAATCTTCTCCGGGAAAACTTTGAAGAGAGTGAAGATCAGGCTTCACCACACCTTCTAAGGGGATCAAGGACGAGTTGGAGGCACAAGAGAAATGGAGCTAGCATACGGAGCTCGGCGAGGAAGATTATCTTGAGGAGAAGCGAGTCATGTCTTCTTTCATTAGTTCTTCATCTTTGTTTTCCTCATTGTACCCATCCATGAGGGGCTAACCGTCCACAGTGCCCTGGGATGTAAACTATGTTGTTTTGTATGCTTTGACTACTTGATCTCAATATTTACGGAGTTCTTTTGGTTTCTTGTGTTTAATCATGTGTTTGCATAACTTGATGTATTTGATTGGTATAGCTGCTTAGGTAAAACTTGGTGTGTTTTGATTGCCATAGTTGTAGTTGCCTTGTGTAAATGCAAAACTTGATGCGTATGAAACCCACAGTTACCTTAACAAAACTTGGTATATTTGAGAACCATAGCTGCAACATTGCTCTTGAGCACGCACTTGAACCATAGAATGTACCTGGTAGGCTTTAGGATCAAGTCGCCATGCTATAACTCATAGGAATCATCCCGGGGCATTGATCTTTTGTTGTTGAATTCTCAATCCTAAACCCCCTGTTACTACCATCATTTCTCTCCTTTGTTAATTGATTTTAATTTAACCTCAATCTAATTCTTGTTTAACTAAACATCAGAAGTTAAATTAGTAATTTAAGTCCAGTTTATGTGGTTCGACAACCCTACCCCTCATGGGGTATCACTTTACTACTTGTGTGCGACCCGTGCACTTGCGGAGAACACATCAGGGTTCCTATATATCCCTTCATGAACCTCAAGAGCACTATTCAATCTTTGAAGGATCTAAGCACTTCACATATGGGAGGATGTAAGATATATTAAAGAGTTGTCCCTCAAATAATGGGGGAGTGGACATTGTTCTGTAACCTTTTGAGCTTCCTTACATATTTGAAAGAAGTGCTCTTGAGCTTAAGAATTCATCAATAGAATCACCCAACAACCTCATTAATTTAATCTTATGGCTCTCCATCTATGCTCAAGTGGACTAGATATCTAAGATGAATATTCTTTGCCCACAATTTGTACATTTATGACTCCCCATCATCCCTGTACACTACAAAAAAATTGCCATATAGCGACACTTATCTATAGTGATGGCCAAATTTCGTAGCTATAAACTATTTTTATGAATAGTACTTTAAACCTGTCAGAATAGACAAGAAATTTACTAACGGATTTCATTCCGTTAGTATAACTATTATTGTATTCTGACTTTTATCTATAATAATGGTCAAATTCTATAGCTATAGATTATTTTTACCAACAATATTTGAAAATTATTAGAATAGACAAGATATTTACTGATGGATTTTATTCTGTTAGTATAGCTATTATTTTATTCTGACTTTTATCTATAGTGATGGTCAAATTTTGTAGCTATAGACTGTTTTTACCGATTATCTACAGTGACAGTCAAATTCCGTAGCTATAGACTATTTTTATCAACAATATTTTAAAATTGTTATAACTGTTAGAATAAATCAAGCATTTACTGACACCTATATTTCCGTTGGTATAAATATTGTTGTATATTGATTATTATTTATAGTAACGGTCAAATTGTGTAACTGCAAATGGTTTATACTACTGAAATTTTATAACTGTCACAATAAATTGGACATTTCCTGATAGTTATGTGTTCGCTGGTTAAATATACAAAATATTTTTTATTAAAATACTATAAAGTATTCCATTTTAATCCTTTTTAATAGAAAAATATATTTTGATTGTTATTTTTTATTAATAAGTTAAATAATTATATTAAAAATATATTTTATTAAAATATATGAAAATAAAAATTTTTAATTTGTAAAAATAAATTTTTTTATTTTTTTACTAATAATATTAATAATTATGAAAATTATGTTTTAAGCAATATATATTATTTTTTTTTAAAAAATAAATAAATGTGTTATATTTACAATTATTTTAATAATTCACTAAAAAAATCATAAATCTAATTATATTCATTGTTAACATTGAAATTTACTCTATGTTTTACTAGTTAAACATATTAAAAAATTAAAATTCAAATTAATTCTTCAATGCCTCACTCTACATTAACATATTTATATTTAAAAAAAACAAACAAACAAAATCACCACTGTCTTTCTCTTCAGGCTCACTCTTCATTCTCTCTCTCTCAACTCTTCCATTCATCACCGGAACCCTTCCATCCATCGCACCATCCATCACAACGCTTCCATCCATCGCACCACACCACTGGAATCAAGCGCCTGTGAACAAAAGTCTCCCAAAAACTTCGTCCGGCGAGGGCATTTCCATCATAATCTAGGTATGAATCCACATCCTCCATTAACATCTCCATTAGCTAGGGCATTTCCATCCGGAGAGAGTAGTGGTCCGAGACAGTGAAGATGGAGATGAGGAGGCTAGTAGTGGTGGTGGTTGAGGGGTGGAAGAGAGGAGGATGAAGAGACCGAGGACAAGAGTGATGAGTGGGAGAGTGAAGAGGAAGAGTGATGAGAGGTAGTGGGAGAGTGATGAGTGAAGATCATCAGTGGGAGAGTGATGATTGATTAGTGATGAGGGAAAGGTTATTAATCTCTGTATTGATGAGTGATGATTGGTTACTTTGCTATATTTTTAATCATGCTTGGTCCTTTTTCCACATGATTATCAGAGCCTTTCAAGTTGAAGAGCAAAAGATTGTAAAGAAAGTTATAAGATTCAGAAGGCCAAAGAGAAACTACCATCAAAGAGCTAGATTATAGGTAAAAATTTCTCTATTATTGTTTGCTTTGAAGAATTTTGCTTAAATTCTATGATGATGATGAAAATTGTACCAATTGGTTGTTATACTTCTATCAAACTTGTTGTATTTCTGTAACATACCTTCGATTTAATTCCTGTTTCAATCTACAAGAGTGATCTTTCAAAACATGTTTCTGATCAAGTGTAGTATGCAGTCAACATCTCTCTAGGACAAGGTGAAGATTACCAAGTGGAAAATGGATTCATCCACTCATTGATGGATCCATGTCTTGAATTATTATTAACAAGATTATCTAAAAGAATATGAGGAAGGCTAGATTATGAACTACACACTTCTGTTACATTCATATAGGCAATTTACTGATTGAGAATCTGTTAGGGTAAAGTTTTTTTTTAATGTGAATTTAAGGTTTCCTTGTTGTGTATCATAATTTCCTCCTTTTTCAGTAAAAATTGACTGAACTATTACTTATCTTGTTACTTTTTGGTCCTGTTTGTAAGGTCACCAGGAAAATCATTATTGTGGATGTTATCATTATTCATCACCAATTTTTATTTTATGTTTACTTTTTGTATGAGGAAAATAACCTGATCAATGCTTAATATCAGATTTTTGTATGTGACCATGATTGAAAATATTTTGCTTCTGTACAATTGTGTATATTCTTGCACTAGCAGATCAATTTATGTTTTTCAGTCTGTCAATGGAAACTAATCTGACTATTTTTGGGGCAGATTTTCTCTATAAAGGAAGCCAATTGGAATGGATCCAGCTATGGTTTAATTTAATACTGTTGGACTTTCTACTGTACTGTCATATTAACTTTATGATCTTTGGCCTTTGAATTCCTCTAGGACTATCAGATAAACTTTATGGGCTTTCTTCCTTATTAGATGACCAAACCTACACTACAACAAAAAACGCAATTTGCGACACATTTTTGCGACACAAAAGATCAAAAATTTGTCGCAGATCGCAATTTGCAACATAATCTGCGACACAATAAAATGTGTCGCGTTTCAGATGTCGCAAATATTTGCGACACTTTTGAAGACTGTGTCGCAGATTTTGTGACACAAAATGAAAACGTTGCAAATTTCATCGCAATTCATGGATCTTCTGAAACAATATTTGCCATTCAATTTGCAACGATATGCGACAGTTTATTGCAACACAATTTCTGTGTCGCAATAAATGTTGCAATTATTTAGAGACTTTTTGCAACATTCTTTGCGACTTATTTTAATTGTCGCAAAACTTTACGCGTCGCAAATTGTGTTGCAAATATTGAGTCTTTTTGCAACAAATTTTGTTACTCATTTTGTTTGTCGCAAAACTTTTTTGTGTCGCAAATTGTGTTGCAAATATGTGCGATGTTTTGCAACAAAATTTGAGACACATTTCGATTGTTGCAAATTGTGTTGCATCTCAGTGAGATATTATGCGACACAATTTTATTGTCGCAAATTATGTCGCAAATTAATTATTCATAACCATGATTATTTATAATAATTTTTTAATTATTTCACAAACCTGTTTTAAAGCCTAATTTACAATCCTGAACAATAACTTTTATAATATTTTTCAAAATAACCATTCATCTAGAATAACAATGCATTACAAAATATAATAGTTCAAACATCTAATACAACAAACAAATACAAAATGTAATAGTCCAAAATGTAATAATCCAAGTATCTAATGTAATAATCCAAAACACCACATTCATTTTGTTGCAATATCATCGATAGGCTGAGGCTGTTCAACATCCTCTGAAGTGTGAGGGGCATGGGAAGCAGACTCTCCGGTCCTGGCAGGAGCATGAGAAGTACGAGGAGTTTTCTCAAAGTTTACCTGAATACCTCGAGATTCTAATAGAGAAATGATGTAATCGGGTTTCTCACTGCTCGCCTCCTCGTATGCTTTCTCTAAAAAAATTCCAACTTACTCATAACCTCTGGAGGCATAGAAGGCATAGATTGTTGAGTTCCCAAAGTAGACCGCATGCGATTGCTAAATGAGAATAATCGAAGCTATCTCCTCAACAAGGTTTCCCATGCCATAACATCGAATTTTTGCAACCCCGAATATGTCCCACCATAGTTTACCATCATCAATTTGTACCCCCTAGCCTTCTCTAGCCAATACATCTTGGCGAGCTTTGAGAAATTTCTCCTACATACTATAAAGTTAGTCATTATTTATATGTTATGATAAACAAAGTATTAAGTAATTAAGAATAAAATTTAATTTTACACATACATGTGCTAATTGGGCCCCCTGCTCATTCCAACTCCAATCACCCTTTTGATAAACTTCTTTAAAAGCCTCCACCATGGATACCTTACGGCCTAATTTGGCTTCCTAATATATATATATATATACACACGTGTAAATAGTTAGGTAGTAGAAAAAATTTAAATGTATATATTAAGAAAAAAATGAAAAATTTCATCGAGCAAAATTGTGAAACCAAGGGACACCATGGTGGTTCCATCTAAATGAAAAAAATTTTTAAATTCATTATCATGTGCACCCTTTCAATTTTTTTTCTATCAAACAGTATATATATAATAAAAATTAGTTTTTTTAAATAAAAATAATTAAAAATCCTTGCATACGCTTATCACATGAGCATTTGGAACCTCTCAATTCATTCATGCACTCAATTTCAACTCTCTCTCTCTCTCTCTCTCTCTCTCTCTCTCTACTCTACTCATTCCATTCTCTATCTTTTCATCTTTTAGTACTCAATGTCTAGTGGCAAAGAATTCATTCCATTCTCTCTATCTTTTAATTTTTAGTTTTAGAGTTTCATTTATAGGAATTATAGCTTAGGGACAATTCCCTACAGGCACTAGTTTTGATCTTATGTGCTCTTACTTGTGCTTTAGAAAAGCTAGGAGGAGATGCACAATGAGCTCATATGGTCCTACCAAGAGAAAACAAAATACCAAAAAAAGGGCCACACTTATGACTCATATCCCACTCATCATGCATCAACTTTAAGCTCACATTGTCTTTCTGAATCAAAAATATCTTTCACATAATTAACAATCCCAAAAAAAAAAATAAATAAATAAAAAGAAACAGGAATGGCAAGCATTAGGCAACAACTCTTGTTGTTTGTTTGGACTTTAAGAGAGCTAAATAATGATAGAACATGTTTTTTTTTGTACAGTCTTAATGTGAGCAACATGGGACAAGAGTCATACATTAAATCAAACAGTTAATAGATTGCTGAATTATTTGTTTTGCTAAACCATGCATCGCTTTTGAGCACCTACTTCTTTTGTTTATACTTCATAATGCATTCAATGAAACTTCTAAATTAAAACATGCTAAAGAATTAATTCATCAAGGCATCAATTCAGAAAACTGTAATAGCGAGGAAATATATATCATATTATTATCATTCTAGTCTATCTCTATGTTCAATCATAGAGAGCAAAAATGAAAATTTACCGAGCAAAATTTTTAATAAAAACTTACTAGTCTATCTCTATGTTCAATCATAGAGATGGAACCACCATGATAAATTGTTGTAGATCCCTCGCTTTTTGATCGACGGCTCTTTTTTTATTCTTCTCACAGATTTTTTTATATTTTTGCATCATTCCAAAATCAATAACAACCGCCTCCCTGACATTGTGCCTAATCCATTCTGGGTCTTTTTTTCGCTTCTCCCGAGCACCCGACCTAGATTTCTCCGCAACCACTCAGCAGCCTTCTTGTTAAACATTTTTTCCACTTCTCCAACATCATGCGGTTGCCAAGTAAAATGGGACTACAATAGATAATTAAACTTATAAGAAATTAATAAATTAAAAACTAATTAAAAAATACTTAAAAAAAGATATACCTGAAACTCATGCTAATCAACATAGGTAGCCATCATTGGACACTTCTTTCCATGTGTTCCAAGGTGCGTGTAGTACTTCTTTATAATTCTTTTTCAAGATATCAAGCATGATTTCTTACTACAAAAAAAGAAAAAAATTATAAGGTTTAAATATATCAATAAAGCCTATATAATAATAAAAATAATAAATAAGTAATCTTACTGTAGGCTTGACGGGATGATGAAAGTTTTCTGCATCGTGCCACCATCATGTGCCTCTGCACTCTCCTCAAGGGATTCATCTGCTTTCCCGAGTCGAATCATCTTCGTGATTCATTTGAACATCATCGGGGGCCTCGCCAGTAGGGTGGGACCCTCATTGTTCGGAGGTGGGACATATTTTTGGAATATAGGCTCGTGTATCAACATGTTGCGAGGAGCCTCGAGAACCTCAGACGCCCATGAGTAGTCAAGAATGAGATCCCTAAGCTCGTAGTTCACCGAGGATTTAAAGGTACTTTCCCAAAGAGATGGACGAGAAGATGGAGTCGGAGAAGTATTTCGCTTAGAATTAGAATGAAAAATATGATGCAACACGCTCGTCCCATTTCCCTATAAATAAACATAATCTAGTCCAAATGAAGATAATATATACACATACATGCAAATATATACAGAACTTGGGAAAGTAGTACCGCTTTTACCATGCAACGAAACCTTGATTAATATAATTATTGCTCATACCATTTCGCATTGTTTTCAATAATAAAAGATAAACAATATGAACACAATGCAAGATTGTTTGAAAAGATGCCACTACTATTATTTTCAATAAACTAATGAAGCAATATGAACACAATGCATATAAACAATTTTCAAACAAAAAAGAAAAAAAAAAGTTAACAAAAATATACAACATTACCATGAAAAGTCTTTTTTTTCAGTTATAAATATATATAAATAAACAAAGTGTTTGACTAATATTGATGCTAGTGATATCATCATGACATTAAGCTCAAAACCCAATTGAGTGGAAATATCAATCAGTTTTGTTTTATATAAAGATTATATAAAACCACCAGTACTTCAAACTCTTCAACATTTTTCTTTATTTTAACAACTAACTTCTTTTAATCAAACAATTCCTTTTTTTTTACAATTATTAATATATATATATATATATATATACGGGCATTATGGGAGTTGGACCTTCTTTTCAAATTTTCTTCTTTCTCTCTGAGCCTATTCTGACACTCCTGTCTCTCTTTCTCTTTCTCTCTCTCTCTTAAGCTGGCGTAAGCTTGATGCCTGATATTGCAAGCTAAGCAAACATATCAATTATCTTCTATCAAATATATATTGAAATAAACAAAGACTAAGAATATATATATATATATATAAAGAACAGGGCAAGGCCTTAAGTACATTCAACAAAAAAAAAATCAAAACTCTAACACGACGCCTCACATAAAAATTAAAATAAAAATAATATTGAAAAAAAAAATCCAAATTTCACTTTGATCTAAAACTAAAAGGATGATGGACATAAAGAGAAACTTGAAAGGGATTCATTCTATGGCCAACACCCATCCCTACAAGCTGTATTGTTGGTATATCTCGAAAGCAACCAGACCTACAAAAAAAATATATCTATGTCAATACACATAGATATTGCGCTTTGTATTATTACCTCTAAATGAGTCCTTCGCAGAGCCTAGCTAGCCCCACAACAATATGAACATATGAGATGTGCTATAGCATTAGTCCTTCACTAGTTAAAATCAAGGCTTATTGGTTTAGGACTACTCCCGAGACACATCAGTCCTGACACAAAAGAGGCCAACCATAAAACACTCACCCATGTCTTGCTCTTCTCTCGTCAATATCATAACGTGGGCACTCACCATCCATGCACATACATAGGTATAATTAGTGTTTAATTGATTTGAGATTAAGGGTGGAGTAAGACTAAATTGAACGTTGACTTACTATACTAAGACTGTTAAGACATGCGCAAATATAAATAAATAAATAACTAGAGTAGAAAATGGGACGTTTAAAACCACCAGTACTTTAAACTCTTCAACATTTTTCTTTATTTTAACAACTAACTTCTTTTAATCAAACAATTCCTTTTTTTTTTTACAATTATTAATATATATATATACGGGCATTATGGGAGTTGGACCTTCTTTTCAAATTTTCTTCTTTCTCTCTGAGCCTATTCTAACACTCATGTCTCTCTTTCTCTTTCTCTTTCTCTCTTAAGCTGGCGTAAGCTTGATGCCTTGATATTGCAAGCTAAGCAAACATACCTGAAAGCAGACAGAACCTGAACTCAAACGAGGAGGCAAAACAGTAGACATCATATACCGGATGAAAACAATTCCGGGATGAGATAAAAGAGAAACTAGTGGTGGTGTTTGTGGTCTTTTTAGTTGTCTTTATATACCGATGATATCATTCGCATTATTAATTCCGATGTCCTAAACTGAACTCTTTTGAGTGAGCTCCATTTAACAAATATGTTGTGTGCAAGTGAGATCCAATCCATACCTGCAAAATCCAAGGAAGCAAGTGTCTTCTGGTAAGATAGAGAGCAATACAAGCATCCATACACCATAGGACCTGAAAATCATAAATCAGGAATCCTCAACCAAAAAAATTCAAAAATAAAAACCTAAAAAAATCAAGGGGAAAAAAAGATATAGATAATCATCCAAGGGAGAAGACAACTAATTTGGAAAAAAATAAAAAAATAAAAAAAGAAAAAGAAACATTGAAATTTTTGCATGCTTTTTTTATTTTTTTATTTATTAACCAGATTATAGTGCCTTGGTTTTACACAGTTCACCTTTCTGTCACCTGAGTCATGAGACATTGAACTTGCACTTTGGATTGATGAAAAATTGAAGAAAAAAATCAAAGAAAAGAAGAGAGAATTTTTCTTGTGTTTATTTGGATGAGGAAAGAAGTTTTGTGATAAGCAAATGAGCGAAAGTTATTACTCTAAAGTTCTGTGTTATTTCCTTAATCATTTTTCTTTATTTTTCTTCTTTCCTCCATTTCTTCCATTTTCTCCTCAATCCAAGCACAACCTGAATGAATACCGAATCATAGATATGAAAATAACACATTTGAAAATGTACATAGTATAGTTGTGTGTGTCAGTGTGTATTTGATGGCTATTCCATAATAAATTTATTTGATATTTTTCTTTTAGCATTTTTTTTTACAACTTAAGTATTTCAGCATCTGAAATATTACATTCTCCTACTTTATTCTTTTGGCTTACTCTCGTTGACTAGACAAATGAAGGTATGCACAAACCTTAAACTGGAATGAACTCAACCTATTCTTATAGTTGTTGTTTTTATTACTCAACTGTTAGTCTTTGGTTTTTGCAGAGACTGGAACTGAGTGCTATCTGGGCACTTCCTCAACTTTTGAAGGGGCTTTTGTGAAGGGTATTGATTCAGTTTCTTGGATGGCTAACGACACTAGCAAACTATTCCCATCACATAACGGCTTGTCACAGTCTTTGGACATTTTTTTCAAAGACTGACTACTTATGGAAAGCAAAAACAAGGTTCCACGGTCGGTATTATACTCGACTTCGCTTTTTATTGTGCCCATCAATATCATATTACAGATTTTTGCATATAAATAACATTATAGTTATTATTTTTAACTTAGAGTTCTAGGGCCACATGTACAAGTCATCTTAATTGAATCTAAACACAAGATTGTTGAATTTAGGTGATTTGAGGATTAAATTGAGCAAACATTTCAGGGACAATGAGTGGCTTGAGCCTCCTTTTTTTTTTAAATATATAATTAATGGACTTTAACTTGCATCTTATTATGCACTAGGAAAGCATTCCTGCTATCACTGCTGAGAAAGTGAAGAAAGACATGCTTGGGGGAGTAGAAACTGCCCTTGGTTTAACCAAGGGAACACTTCGGTTCCATTTTACACAAGAGTACAATTATGGTACGCATATATAATCGATTAAAAAACCCAATGCACTCGCCCGATCTCCATTAAAAACCCCAACTTTTCACCCACCTCTAGCCACAAATCCACAACCAACCCCAAAAACCATAAAAAAATACAGTTAAAAAAAAACTAAAAAAAAAAACCTAACCTTAGAGATCCAGCACGTCCTCAGATCACCACCAAAAAACTTCAAATAAATCACGTCCAGAGCATAAACACCGATGCCTTCCGATCCTATCAACGTTTGAATCAAGCAAGAGAACAAAATGGCCAAAAAAAAACAACAAATCCAGATCAATTTCTCACTGCATTCCACCAAAATATAGTCACTACTCTAGAACTGTTTCACATAAAAAAAGATATAATCGTAATCTAAGGAAAAATTTAGAACAATAAAGATTTAAACACCACTGACCAGTTAAATTTGAAGTCGTTCAAACTTTTTTGTTCTCGTGATAAATCACTCAGCTCTTTCCCTGTCATCGAAAAAGAGAACAAAAAAATCCCCAAAAATCAACATAACCAAAAAAAGAAAAAAAGAAAAAAATCGTGCTCAAAGACAGCGTAAGATAGACCTTGGGCCAGTTGCGCGAGAAATACACAAAAAGGGAGCGCTATCGACGCGCAATCCATAGCTCCTGGTCCAGCTGGCGGGCACGTGCGACAGCGGCCTGTGCAACAGAGTCGAGACGCTCAGCGATTCTCCGAGACTAGAATGCTAAGGTTTCAAACCCTTGGAGCAGCTGTGGGTCGGTGTTGGAGATAAGCGAGGTATATATGATCGACAAGCGGAGGCTTCCGTTTAGGAGGCGAGCAACCGTAGCGATCAATCCCCATTGCCAGGAAAAGGGACGACTCCTTTCAGATAGGGTTTCATTGCTAGGAAAATGGGATGCTCTTCTCAGCTAGGGTTTCAAGAGAAGAAATGGATTGATGGAAAAGGGACGGCTCTTCTCCTCTAGGGTTTCAAGGGAAGTGATGGATGGAAGAATGGATTGGATGAAGAGAGAGTGTTTGATTTATTATCTTTAAAATAAACAAATAAATAAGATAAACACTCTTAAATGCATTAGCACAAGTTTCTCATGCCTGAAACTGAAACATGAGTCATGAATCCAGATTGATGTCTATCATGTCTTATCTAGTCACCCAAAATAAATAAATAATAATATATAATGCCAACCATGGTCGCCAACAGTAAAAATTCTAATTTAACCTCACTTGCAACCATTTAATTAACTTCATTAGGTTATTAATATATTTATTTTTAATTTTTTTTATATAGATAGATGAATCATATATATTAAAATAAAAAAATCAATAAAATAACCAAATTTACTAGCTGTGAAGACTAATAAAAAACAACAAATAACAAAACAAAATATAAAAAACAGATAGAGCATTTGGAGCACTCGCTGCACTCCCAACACTCTTGCGTTTCGGTGTCTAAAGAACACCAAATGAGTCTTCAAACTTGATTCTCATAGTTTAATATATTATTATTAATATTATTAAAGTCGGTGGCTAGTTTAATGAGGACTAAATGAAACCCTAAAACCGACTCGATAAACGAGTCCCACATGCCATGTTTAAAAACTTTGAACAAGTGGGCCCGATCCTGCATGAATATTTAAAGATATGCATCATAGCTACCCTTTTTGGATTTTAACTAGTCTTAAACCTAAAACCAATTAACAATCCATTGAGTCCTTCCAAGTTCCAATGATAATTTATTTTCATGAATCAGTGTGCATCCATTTTTTAAAAAAACTAACAATCTTAATTAAAAAAAAATTCATTCATCTCATGTGAATGTAGAGAAAAAGGAAAACCTAGTGTCTACTGATAGATAGATAGATACATAGAGAGAGAGAGAGAGAGAGAGAGAGAGAGAGAGAGAGAGAGAGAGAGAGAGAGCATATGCATCTGCATCTCTAAAACCTACCATAACGAGTTCCAATGCCCTAGATGCACATCATGCTAGCTAATGTATGCAGTGGTCCTTTGAGGGACAAATTCATTCATCTCATGCCCATTATTTTATGAAATGGTGATAATGGCATACGTTTGTCCAAGCATGGAAATCCAGGGAAGTTAACTTTGGAAAATTGGGTTGCTCCATGTAAATGTTCACAAATGTTATGAGATTTTACAAAGTATATATGCCCCAAAAAAAAAAAATCAACTCCTAATTTTTTAAGGAGGGTTGTTTCCACTAATTACAAGTGAATTTTCTCTGCTAATGGATACTTATGGAGTTACAACAATGCCTATAGATCTCATGTCATTCAAAAAGTACCACCATAGAGACAATCACTAGTGAGGAGAAGAAAAACCTACTCGAGAGGGAAATGCCATGATTCAAACAAAGTGGCACTCCACACCCTAACAAGAAAGTATATCTGTCAACATTAAAGCAATGCATGACAACAAGGAGCAAAAATGAATGAAGATGTTTTCCTATACAAAAATTGACAACATATTTACCTCAACTTGTGAAACATGCAACCCTCCCCCAACATTGTGTTCGAGATGGCAATTTTTCTCTTTTTCAAGTGCACCTGATGACAATTGACTCTGGCATAGTGAACATTAAAATGATCAAAATTTTAGTGGAACAAGATTCACCTGGTAATTCAAAGAATCCACTTTCTCATCAAACCTGGATGTCATACAGTGAAGTATTTCTTCTTTTCCCTAAACAATTCAGCAGAAGGAGAAAATGTAAAATTAGTTGTAAGAAAATATCAATGCATACATCATACATCTATCGTGTACTATTAATTGAAGTAGGAATCACATTATCATATCCAAAGAGAAGATCAAAATCTTCATTTTCAATAGGAAAAGAAAAGTAAATGCTAACTAAACATGCATGCTTAATTGTTTTCTGCCCAGCCCAATGCGGAGTTATAACAAGCATAGAACTGCTTTGTACACAGAAAAGTGTGTCTGAGGAGCAATGTATCAGACAGTGGTTAAGTGGTAATATAAGCAAACTTTAGGAGCTACAATTGTGAGATCACAATTGAAACTTTCTTAGAACACATGAATAGATAGCACAACATCCTTACTTGTATATAGCTTTCAAGTTATCTGGAATTTCTGGAATTTTAAGGACAGATCCATTCTTCCACTCTGTCACATGGTAAAATAATCAAAATGCTTCATCTTTTAAATATATATTGGACAATTTTTGAGAATACATCCTTGCAGATCATACGTAATTACTGATGAACATATTTCCCTACATCTTATCCTACAACACTACTCAATTTACAATAATAATTTATATGCAATAACAAAAAATGATTGTAGTTAGTAGAAGATATTTTGGTGAACTTCTGATGAAATAAGAACCTAGGCAAATTACAGTAATAATTTATATGCAATAACAAAAAATTACAATTTTTCCTTGAATGAAACATGTTACAGTTTATGTCAATAGAAACATTAAAAATGAACTCCTGAAGGCCCTGCAATAATCATAAAATAATACGCATAAATTCGGACAAATGCATTCACATTAATAGAACACACACAAGCTTTTTAGATACCTCAATCTTGTTACCAAAAAAATTCGGGACTGTTGGAACACC
Organism: Dioscorea cayenensis subsp. rotundata; assembly: GCF_009730915.1. Taxonomy (NCBI): domain Eukaryota; kingdom Viridiplantae; phylum Streptophyta; class Magnoliopsida; order Dioscoreales; family Dioscoreaceae; genus Dioscorea; species Dioscorea cayenensis. Next base: position 13,237,621 of record NC_052473.1, read on the forward strand.
TCCGCTTCCCACATAAGCTTCTGCAGCTACATTCAAATTCTCAACCCGGATCGCAATTGTTGGTGGCTCAATCCCCACACTAATTTTCAATGCCTCATCATCAATAAAATTAACGCTTTTTGACTCGAAAACCATTGCATCGTGTGGCAAAAAGTGTTGACATGGCTCGTGTGATAAGAATCACAAAAAGTATTGCATTTTCATTGGCTATTATATGTTAATAAATGTTGGCACTCCTAAAAACAAAACGAGATGCTTGCTGGGCTCGCAGTTAAGGGAACTATTGCCCCTTCCATTGCCCCTGCCAAGACACCCGTTGATTCGAGGTCATACCATAAAAGCATGCCCTCGATGCATTGTCATAGAATTCTTACAATCATCATTGCCATGTACAAGAAATTAGAGAGTTCTTGTACCCATCATCTACCCTTGCAAGAAAAGAAAAAACAAGAAATCATATCAAATGCAAGTTAGGCAAAAAAATATACATTGCCAAACTATAAATCAGTCCACCAAAATAAGTTATAGAATATAATGCATTTGTTAATACAAGACAAAACGATAAACTAAATTCGTAAAGTATGTAACTTACATATTAGGTCTAAAATAATAATTCATCTTCATTGTCATTTTCGTCATCCTCCACATCTTCTTCTTCTTCTTCTTCTTCTTCTTCTTCTTCTTCTTCTTCTTCTTCTTCGTTTTTGTCTTCTACTTCATCTGTTTCATTTTTTTCTTCTTCCATCATAGTTGTAAGAATTGGCTCACTACTTTGAGATGTTAGGTCCACAACATTGGATAGGTCAACAAAGAGATCAATACCATTCAAATTATCATGTAATGATGGAAGAACATCAAATGTAATAACATCATGTCTAACTTCAACTTCATCCATTTGGTAGGGTGGGATATCCCTTTCTTGCCATTGTGCCTCATTGTTCTTCTTGCTTTTGTTTTGCATACGACCATCCAATCAGCTTTATCTCGTTTCAAACTTGGATATTCAGAATAATACACTTGAATCGCCTGTTGTGCTAAGATAAAGGGGTCATACTTTGTGTAAAAACGCTTTCTATTAATGTCAACCATACCATACTTGTGGTGAACCTTCTTTCCATGTATTGGATCAAACCATCGACACTTGAAGAGGACAACAAATTTTGGTGTGCTACTTGGAAACTCCAACTGAATTATTTCTTCCAATAAGCCATAAAAATCACCACTAGAACTTTGGACGCATACACCACTATTCATAGTTGACTTATTTTCACCATGTCCAAGAGTGTGGAAGTTATAACCATTTATAAAGCAACCTGACCAAGTTTTGACTTGACCAGATGGACCCCATGCAAGAGTCGAGCAACAATTGATCGAGTAACTTGATTATCCGGGTTTTTGAACCTAAAGTGATACTACCAAAAATTAGTCAAAGTTAAGAATATCAATATATTTCGTTATTGAATAAGGAAGTATGCAATAAGAAAAAAATATATCTAAGAAACTCACATAACCAATAAACCATTCGGTAGAAATGTAGATCAACCATTTTTCAATGAGTGTGGCATCTAAGTGTTGAAGGTGTGTGACAAACATCCTACAAAAATAAAAAACAAGATTAGTTATGATATTTAATTAACATGCATATTCATTTTGAACTCATAAAGTCACATATGATACTAAACATACTGGTAAATTGGTTGAGCTTCTTCACAATTTTGTAATATGTATGTATGTGCTGCATGTAACTCTTCTTGAGATAGCCATCTTTTACATCATTCGGCCTTGACTCTCGAATTGGATAGTTGAAGATAGAGCAAGGTAGAATGTTCCTATCGACACCCTCTTCATTTCTTCCAACTCTCATTCTCTTGTAAGGAGGAACATCTTTTTCAAAGAAATGGTTTGCAAAGAATGACATCTCTTCAACAATGTAAGCTTCACATATTGAACCTTCCACATGAGCTTTATTCTTCACTTTTTTCTTTAGACCATGAAGGAACCTAATATGTGTGTATATATATAATTCGAATTAATCTATGAGCTTGAATAATTAAATTGATAACATAAACACATACATTAACTCTAGAAAATATGAGAAAAATATTACCTTTCAAAAGGATACATCCATGTATATTGAACAGGGCCCCCAATTATAGCCTCATATGGCAAGTGAATAAGTAGATGTTCCATGGAATCAAAGAACGCTGGAGGAAAAAAATTTTCCAAGTTGCATAACAATATAGCCACATTTTTCTCCAATTCGTCAAGCTTTTGCAAATCAAGCAGTGCAGAGCATATGATCTGAAAGAGCAAAGTCACTTCAGTTAATGTGGACCATATGAAATCAGGTAATATTTCTCTATATGCAATCGGAATGAGCCTTTGCATGAACACGTGACAATCGTGACTCTTCATATTTTTCAACCGACATTCATTAATGTCAACACATCTACCAAGATTTGATGCATAGCCATCGGGAAACCTTAAAGCCCTCACCCAACTGCAAATCTTAATTTTTTCATTTTTTGTCAATGTGTACTTTGCCTTTGGCTTACGAGGCACTGTATTGTCAATAGGAACATCAAGTTTAGGACGATCACAGAGAATATGAAGATCTTTCCGTGCATTTAAATTATCCTTAGTTTTTCCAGGTACATCAAATACTGTGTCCATGATATTATCAAACACATTTTTTTCAATGTGCATAACATCAAGATTGTGTCGAATCATGTTAGCCCTCCAATATGGTAATTCCCAAAAAATACTTTTTTTATTCCATTTGTGATTGTTGCCATAGTGAAGGGTCTTACCTCAAGGATCCTCAATGCAGTTTTATATTGTGACACACGGTTCCAAATCTCATCTCCCCATCAATCTTGGAGGTGGACGACTCATCTCTGCTCTACCTCGAATGAAAGTTGACTTATCCCTTCTATATGAATGATTCATTGGTAAAAATTTCCTGTGACAATCAAGTAGGCGACTTTTTACCATGATGTAGATAGAAAAGCTTTAGACTTCTCCATGCATATCGGGCACCCAAAGCAAAACCCGGAGGTACTCCATCCGAGAAAGCATTCCATAAGTGGAAAATCATTAATGGTCCACAAAAGTGCAGCTCTCATGTTAAACTTTTTACCTAAGTTGATATCACAAGTTTCAACACCAACCTCCCACAAATGCTTCAACTCCTCAATCAAGAGCTGTAAAAAGACATCTATATTCTTCTTCGGATTTTTAGGCCCCAGACAGATTAAAGATAAAAACATATAAGGGTTCTTCATGCACATCCCTGGAGGAAGATTGTAAGGTGTAGTAATAACTGGCCAACATGAATAAGCTTGCCCATATTGACTGTGAGGGGAAAACCCATCGACACTGAAAGGCCCTAACCGAGATGTTACGAGGTTACGAAGCAAATAGGGATGAGTTCTATCAAAAATGTTTCCATGCCTCGCATCGGAAGGATGACACATGACCCCTTGATTTGTTTCATGAGTAGCATGCCATGTCATATGCGGTGCCGTTACCTTTTGAAGCATATAACCTCCGCAACCTTGAGTTAATGGCAAATACCTCAATATAGCATATGCAACCCTTTTATGCATAGGGTTATTAAGTGTCCCTTCCCTTTGCTTATACCTTGGCAACTTACAAAACTTACAAAATTGCTCATGTTCATCACTTTTCCAAAACAACATGCATCCATCTCTACAAGCATCAATTTTTACCACAGTGCGACTCCAAGTCACGTAGTAACCTTTTTATAACCATAAAAATCCTTAAGCAATGTGTTTTCTTGAGGCAATAAGTTCTTAAACACTCTAGCATTTTCATTAAAGTGATTCACAGATTGGTTGTATTCAAACATCATGCTTAGCATTTTAGCAACCAGAGATAATCGCAGTATAAGTTTCACATCCATCATATAGAGGGTTTATCAACATCTTTTTAGCAAAACCAATGAAATTGTCACACAAATCTGTTGTATCATCACATTGAGGACTACGAACTACCTCATCAACATATGGTTTTGCATCTTCACGTGGTTCTTGTATACTTGGGCCAGCTTCATCATGCAGTACAGATGGATTTTCATGACAATAATTACTAGCATCATCATCAAAGTCCGAATGTGCAGCAAAGCTACAACCTGTGTCTTCAAAATTTCTAAATCCTTGATCCCACTCAATTAGTTTTGTTGTGGCAATTGATTAACCACAAATTGTTCTTCTTCATGCCACATTTTCTCTCCATGACATGTCCAGCTGAAAATAATTGGGTCGTGAATCCTACGACAAAGGTGAAGCATCACTTCATCCGGGCTAAAAATTTCAAATTATCACACTTCTTACATGGGCACCTTATTAACGACCCATCCATTTGCTCGAGTTGTGAACTTGCATATTTAATGAATTCAGATTACACCCGTAATAAATTCATCATTTAGGGAACCATAATCGAGCAAATTCTTGTTATACATCCATTTCCTTGATTCTCTTAAAGACATTGTTCCCGAAATCAAAAATATTTTTTTCAAATATAACTAAGTAGGGATAATATGCAGGCCCGAGGAAAATTTTAGTGACACATTTTGTTTGAATTCTGCGACACAAAAAGCAGATCTTGTCGCAAAATATTTCGCAAAAATCCGTCGCAAACTTCAGATGATTTTCCAACTCTTGTAAAATCGACAAATGATCCAAACTAAAAACAAGTAATACTATAATCATCACTAATTTGAAACAATCATATATATAACATAAGTCGATTAATAGAACATTCATAACTCAAATCATCACAAATTTACTATATACACTAAATGAAACCCTAAAAGCAAATTCAAAAGAGAAAGGGGAGGAGAGAGAAAGAGAGAGAGAGATAGAGAGAGACATACCAACTTAAATCACCAAGAATAAGGTTTTGGAGGCTCTGATACCTCAAGAAATCTAAAAACTTTTGAAGAAAATGAAGAAGAGTAAAGGTTAAGGGCTTGAGGACTTCTCTTGCATTTTCCCATAAACCAAAACTTACCTTTTTGAATGGGAGAAATATATATTATTATTAAAATTTCATGAGACATTTTATGCATGATAATTTATCGTTGCTGGTCGCATAGTCGCAAACCGTGTCGCAAAACCAATTTCATGTGCGATAAATGTGGCGATCACGTATGCGATGCCAAAAATCGTCGCAAATAATGTGTCGCAATTTATGTCAGCAAACCAACTGCATGCTAAGTGCCAACATTTGCTATAACGCTTGTCTACCAATTACCAGATCACAAAATAATGTTGCAACCGTGCCCAACCTACGTCGCAAATCATTACATGGTAGGTACAAAATTTTTGCATGCATAAAAATTGGCGGTACATTTTTTGTACGGTCATTTTTTTTTAAGTGAACCGTAATTTGTTAAATTTGGTAACGTTTTATTTTTGTTACAATGGTTGTAATTAGAACAGAAATCATGTATATTACTTGTATGTGTCGCAAATATATGTGTTTAAATAGCATTTTTCTTGTATTGTATCCAATGTTTAATAATATATATTAAAATGATTTTAAAGATAAAAATATTTTAATCCCAATCAAACCATACCAAGTTGTTGAATAGGTATTAAGGATAGGAAGAAGTGCCATTTGGAGTCTTGACTCTTGATGGTAATTTTGCCAAAATGTGAGCAGTAACGACTTCCTGCTAAACTGCCTACTTTTCTTCCATAATACTCTTGAATTTATATTTACAAGGAAAATATTAAATACCTTTTATTTCTTTATTAAAACCAATCCATACATCTAATAAAATCACAATTGTTTTATTAAACATTGAAAGCTTTAATAATATACGTTAATAATAAATTCATTGTGACAAAAGTCATTGCATTTATGGTTACAACATCTAAATAAACCTGGTAATTATTACATTAGCATTTATTTGTATAAGAATATAAAAACTTACTAAGTAAATAAGATTTTAATATGGAGCTACTAAAATATACATCTAAATAACTATAATTATACAGTACTGTGGAAGAAAATTAAAATCAAATAAAGAAAATTCACTGCAAACTCTCCCCCATATCTCTCACCCTTGAGCACACATAGTGTGGTTGCTTTGTCATTGTATCTCATCGTGATTTTAGCGACTTTGTGCTCAAATGTCTTTAATGGAATACTAAAATTGCTTCCCACACAGAAGCAAGTGTGCGGAGCACAGTCACCACAAGAAAGTACTCGTCTAGGAAATAGCATTTTTATTTTTCACGCATGTAATTCAATACAACCGCTTGGTTAGAAATGAAATTTATCTGGTCGAAATCTCATTTCTAACTTTAGAAACAGGTTTAGGAAACGAGCAAACCAATATGTTTCTAACTTTTGAAAATTAAAACGGAATGGATGACATGTTGCTACTCCTGCTTCTAAAGTCCGCTGTAATTCAGCTTTTCAAGAAATCAATTTAAAAGAAAAGTTTCTCTCAGAACATTAGAAATGAATTCCACATGTAATATTTTCTCGTTTTATATTGTCTCCTTCTCATCGAAACAAAAGTTTTTGTTCCTAATCCAGTGTTTCCAAAACCTAAATTAAAAACAATGATTGAAACAAATAAATTCATTTCTAACATTTAAGTTATTATATTCCTCGATAAAACATGGTACATGAATTTTATTTTTAAACCTAAAATACCAATAAATAAAATAAATTCCTCCATTCATACAAAAAGAAATGTTTAAGTATATATGTTCAACACAAAATAATAAGTATACGACAAATACAACTATAAGTCAACAACATGATCATCAGCAATTGGTGTGTAGAGTCTTGTAGTATAAATCTGCAATCTGAAGAATCCTCTTCTCAACTCATCATCATGTTCTTCATTTGACGCATCATCTCTTTACGATATTGGTCCCTCTCCATTTTCATTTCAAGAAAACTTTGTTGAAACCTCTCCTTACGATCTTGGACTTGAGTAAGAGTTTGATGCAAATTTCTAGCCTCAACCTGCTCAGATGATGAACCTGTGGAAAAACTTGAAGATAACTGTGGATAAAGATACACGCTTGGGGACCCTATTCCATAAACCGACTTTTCTTTCTCCCCCAATAGCCTCATAGCATATAGAGCTGTTTTCACTCCACAATAGGAAGCTCGTCATGTCCTTCTTCTGTTTGAGATGCCTGCTCCACAAGCTCCAAATAGCGATCCTACATCAGTTAACTCAACTCTATTAAATTTTTATTCTCAAAAACAACTTAATATAAAATTCACAAAACATTGTGGCAAAGTCTATAATTGAAAACCCACAAAAATTGTTCCGCTATTTAATAGATTGAGCACACGTGCATCAACAAGTATGGAGGTACTCATCTTTGTATCAATCATTTCAAAAGCTCAAAGGCGAGGATCACATCCAAGCCCTCGATCGCTAGAATAACACAACAAATTGAATTTTTGTTACAATTAGCACTAAACTAATTCTTTATAATTTTAAAACATATTTATATAAATATTAAAACAAATTACCAATCTATCCGCATGGAAGCAAGAGAAATGGAGCCTCCCGTGCTCTCGAGATATACCAGATCCAGGTCTTGCAATCTCAGTGAGTCGGTTTGCGGTAGCTTTCTCACACCTAGTTTTAGATTCCGGGTAATTCCATGCCTCATTCCATGTTTTCCATGCAGAGTCAGACACATGCATTGATTTTTCTTTCCCTTACTCAAACTACATCAATGCTCTATATCATTCTACACTTTACTTTTGCCATAGCCATCTTAATAGCGTGATGACATTAACTCATCACATACAAAGAATTTCTGTATTTAACATAAGCAAACATACATATTATTTATAATTATCAATTTAAAAATACTAACCACTGTTTTATATTAAACTACTAATGTTTGGCTAAATATAATTATACTAAAATACTAACAATAAGATCTAGATTATGAAAAATGGCACTATATAATTAATAATTCAATAAAATTTAGTTCCATAAGCAACATCAATTATGTGCTTTGCCAACATCCAAACAATCATGATAAGGATTTTCAAATTAACTCACAATTAACAATTTAAGTACTAACTAAGCAATAATATTTGAATGATGTCTATGACATAATACCTGATAACAAATAATCTCTAGGTTATTGAAATTAAACCTATAAAATTAATATTTGATCATTAACGTTATAATTTATTTATCCTCACAAACAACATCAATTATTTATTTTGGCCAACATGCTAAGGATTTACAAAATCTCAATAAACATTACAAATAAAAAGAAAACAAATTTTTCTTTAAATATTATATAAATCTACAACTTAAATTCATCATCTAATAGACGTCCTTTGTCTCCTTAGAGGCATTCTTCCAGCTGTATCCATTCTCATCCATTCTTTCCTTAAAGATTAATGTAATGAGCACGTATACTTTGAGGGATGTAACCTACAAATATACAAAAGACAATGAATAAATTAAATAGCCCATCATCAACAATTTACATAAAAATATACCAATTTTAATACTTTCACATTCCACTTCATAGCTTTATGTGTGGTCCTTGACTCATCAAGAGCAGGGGCAGGGCATCCATGGATGATGTCATAGTATCTAGCATGCAGTAGGATCGCTATTGTAACCCTCCACTCCAGCACAAGGACTAGAAGCTAAGATTATGATGATCCCGATAAGCATTGGCACAGATGACTAGTAATGGTTGAAGCATACAGCAGGTGCGAAAGCAAATCGGAGCCTGAGCATCACATGCTATCGAATGTAAATGTCATAAATGCCCACCATGCGCGCCGGGCTTCTCCGACCGTGGGTGAACCCATATGCCCTCACGCGATCGGTATGAACCTCGTCGCACTGAACTGCATGACCTGGGCCCTCCTCATGTTGGCTTAAAGCAATGTATTGTTATATAAGAACATACACACACATATCATCGTCGTTGAATTAGCAAATTCATGCTATTATTATTATGCATTTCCCATTACTTTCAAGAGTTTTTAGTAAATATATCTACCGTTTATTCACTACCACTTCTCAATTTCACACTGCTTATCATCTTCATTATCGCTTTCGGTTCAAATATAGGATCATCTTCCATCTCAAGCATATCTTCATCATCAATTTCAATCAATTCTTCACTTGGATCATTTTTAGAGTTGTTCTTCATCATCAACATTGATTTATATAGATGAAACTTCCATTTCATCTTGCTGAAAAGGTTCTTCAGATGATGTCGATGTCTTCAGTTGAATTTGTTTAGGAAGCTCTACAACATATCTAGCTTTTACTTTGAACACTGCCCACCAGTTGACCTTGTCACATTTTAAACTAGGATATATTGCATAATTAACTTGAATTGCTTGGGAGGTAAGAACAAATGGTTCATATTTGTTGAAGAACAGCTTATGAGTGACATCCACGAGATTATATTGCTGATGAAATTTTGTACCCACCTTTGGTGTTGGATCAAACCAATCACATTTAAACAAGATTGTTCGCTTAATTGGTAATCTATGGTACTCCAAGCATAAAACCTCAACTAATTGTCCATAGAAGTCATTTTCATACGTAGTATACTTTGTGCCCTTTACATACACCACTATTCATTTGTTGCACTATTTGAGCAATGAGTTTTTTGTGTGAAATTGTAGCCATTTACTATGCACCCATTATAAGACTTGGCTCCTTAATGGACCTTTTTGATAAGTCCTTCAAGAATTGGTTGGAAATGCTTTTGGAAGGATCATGAGCAAGACTGGGTGAAACCATGCTAAAAAAATTCATGTTCTATTTTTTCATCAACATGTCTATCATCAATGTAATGATTCTCAACAATTAACTCATCAACAAAGATCTTGATACATGGAAATAGAAGCTTATATTAGCATATAGGTGAGGGTGAACTACATGATCTTCTTAATAAAAATAAGTAGTCATACTTGATGAATGGTTGCACTTCCGAACAATTTAATAAGATGTACATTTGTGTTGCTGCATATTTATCTTCATTAAGATATTTAATTTTTCCTTTTTCCCAATTTTTACCTGGTCATGTAAAAATTGATAAGTTACTAAAAATGTTCTTACGCATCTTCTCCACCATCATCATTCGAGGGTGTGTTTTAGATGCCTCATCCTTACATGTGGTTCAAAAATAATATCGTAAAATGATGTTGCTTCCTCAACTAAGTAGGTATTGCATATGGAGCCTTCAACTCTTGCTTTATTTCTCACATTCTTTTTCAGTTTTCTGAGATATCTACAAATTTATATATATATATATATATATATATATATATTTAATGAGTCAATTGATATGATTCAAGTAGAGAGTGTACAACAACAATTTAATGGTTTTATCTCTCAAATGAATACATCCATCGATATTGTACTAGACCTCACAATCTATGCTTCATAAGCCAAATGCACCGGAAGATACTCCATTGAATCAAAAACTTGGGGGGAATATACGCTCTAGTTTACTGAGATAATTAAAAAGAATTTCTTCATTAAGCCTTAGCATGTTTTCTTCTTGGAGTACGGTTCAGTGAGCTCTCTAAAAATTACTCATTTTTGTTAATGCCCATCGAAACACTTGATGGAAGCAATTCCCAGAATGCTATTGGAAGTAATCTCTGTATGAAGACATGGCAATTATGTCTTATCATACCAAAAAGCTTTAGCTTTAGCATATCAACACAGCGGCCTATGTTCGACACCTATCCATCCAAGAATTTAAGATTGTGAAGCCATTCACAAAGCACAATTTTTTTATTGTCTCTCAAGAGTGTAGCATGCTTTCGGATACTTTCGGTAGCATCATCTTTGCTAAGGGCATGCCGACAACAAAATTCCTTCAAATCTTCCCTAGATTTAATATTATCTTTACTCCTCACTTCCACATTCATAACAGTGTTGAATATATTATCAAATACATTTTTTCAATGCGCATAACATCAAGATTGTGTCGAATGAGATTTGTCCACCAATAAGGTAACTCGAAAAAAATGCTCCGTTTTTCTCCAACCATTGATCCTAGCAATGCGGCTATTAATCTCATGTGCACCGAAATCTACAACACTTCTTAGGCCCAAATCTTCCATTTCTTTCAAGATCTCATCACCAGATGGAATAGTAGATGTCTTTGTTACTATTTTATCGAAAAATTTGTTTTTGTTTCTTCTGAACGGATGATTATGAGGTAAGAAGTTATGGTGATTATCAAACCAAGATTGTTTCCCACCTTTTGTTAGAATGAATGCATCTGAATCTTGTTTGCAATACTGACAAGCAGTCCTACACGCAGTGCTCCACCTGGATAACATTGAATATGCTGGAAAATCACTTATGGTTCACATAAGAGCTGCAAGCATTTGAAAATTATTTTTCTTTGATGCATCATATGTCTCAACACCAACGTCCCACAAATGCTTCAATTCTACAATTTGGGGCTGCAAATACACATCCAACATATCCTTCGGATTTCTAGGAGCAGGATCTATTATAGTCAAAAACATATACTTCTCTTTCATACATATAGAAGGGGGTAAGTTGTACGATGTGTGTATTGCTAGACAAGAAGAATATTATTAACCTGACTGGCCAAAAGGTTGGAATCCATCAGTACACAATCCCAATCTTATATTTTGACTCTCTGATGCAAATGAAGGATAGGTACTATTGTATTACAGGGCTATCAGAACAATGATGCATAACCCCTTCTTCCGACTTATGTTATGCATGCCATCTCATTTCTTTTGCTGTTACATTTGATGCATACAATCTTTGTAGCATTGCGATTAAAGGAAAGTAGTACATCTTCTTGTATGGGATCTTTTTTTTTTATTTTTGGATTAACCAACTCTTCGCTGCTTATATCTAGAAAACTGACACAAGTTTGCAACTCATTAATTCACTGTCTTCTTCCTAGTATATCATGCACCCATTAGGATAATAATGAATCTTTTCAACTAGTAGACCTAATCCTTGAACTAACTTCTTTGTTCTATAGAAGTTATATGGCATTACATTATCGAGTTGGTAATAATTCTTTTCAAAAATTGGCAAAAAGTCATCAAAAGCATATCTACGTCAAATGATGTTACGCATTCATGTTTAACATTATTGCAAAAAGCCGATAATTATGAATGATTTTTCACAACCTAATCAAGCCTCTTGATTGGCAGCTCTTAGCATTTCAAACAATTTTTGAGCTGCTGCATTTGGAGGTTCTTTTGTATTAGCATAAGAGAAATCAGGACCTGCAATGTCCATGATCATTTGTTGGCATACATTATGTAATAGTTGTTCAACACCCAAAACTGATTCATTTCCCACATCTTGTCCATGAGTACTACTATCAGACATAGAAGGTTCTCCATAGAGAACCCACAAATAGTAATACTGGTACAAATCCATACTTTTTAGGGGTGGTAGCGGGCGGGGCGGGGGCGGGGATGCCTCCCGTCCCGTCAATAAGCGGGGCGGATTCCCCATCCTCGATTCCCCGAGCGAGGAGATTCTCTTCCCCATCCCCATCCCTGAGGGGATCCCCACTAGGATTCTCTAGTTGTAAAAATATTATTACATATTGGAACATAAATAACTCAACATAAATATATACATAAAAATTATGATAAGATCAAAACTACTTAACATAGGGCTCTTATATCTAATTTTAATTGTTATTAGTTTAAAAATAAATAGTTTATGTGATTAAGCGCAATTAAATTAAAAATTAAAGTTTTTTTATATTATCACCTATGCCATTGAATTTTTTAATGTTGGAAAAATTATACATACATATACACACAATATATATATATATATATATATATGTGTGTGTGTGTATTTTAATCGGGTCGGGGATCCCCACGGGACGGGGAGGGCATTCCCCGTCCCCATCCCCATTTAGGAAACGGGGACGGATTGGCCCCGTCCCTCCCCCATGGGGAGGATTCGGGAATCCCCATCCCGTCGGGTCGGATCCCGTGGGGATCGGGAATTCCCCGCCCCATTACCACCCCTAATACTTTATAAGATGATATCTGACGGTATCTTCCATGTGAAAAGCTCGATTTTGGCACTTGCGATGATTACGTGGACACTTAATTTTGATACCATCCATACACTCTGGATGCATTTTTGCGAAATCGATGAACTCATTTATTCCTCGCAAGAAATTGGGATTCAAAAGTCCATCCTTAAGCTTAGTATACAACCAACTCCTATTTGCATCCATGTTACTAATAGCTCTGTGTTAAAAAGGTAAAATCGAGTCAACACACTCATTATTTTATTAGCCCTTAAATTAGGAAAACTATTTCAAGCATCTATAATTTTGTGCGATTACGAGTTCACTTGTACGACGAGTTTCTTAACAAGATTCTTTTAAGAAATACATCATGTAACTTACCATTGATAAAAGCAAAATAAAGATAAAAGACATTGTACTTCATCAAATTAATACTCAAATAATTTTTAATAATTAATTGGCCTGACTTTGAACTTTTATATTATACGACAAGTCATCTAGAAAGATCCATAGCAGAGGAATATCGCATTCAAAAGATGCAAGCCGAAGACAAACCATTATTATCATCATTGATTATTTACATTTTTGTTAAAAAGAAATGTAGAGAATCTTCCTTCACATGTAAGAAAAATGGATAGAACCTAGACAAATTTATAGGGTTGATGCATGTTCAATAAATTAATCACATAAGGAAATTACATTTTGTATGTATCTAGTAATGGTTTTGAAACTTATATTTAAAAATTGAATAGTGATTTAAGAAGATTCAATGAGTTCTAATGTGCTTAATACTAATTAACGTACATATTAATTTATGTTAGGAGTGGAGAATGAGAGCCAACCTAACAAAAATCTTTCAAACTTAGATTTATATAAAAAACCATTGTGTCACATC
>NC_052473.1:13252579-13323279 GCF_009730915.1 Dioscorea cayenensis subsp. rotundata
TCAGTTACGTATTATAAAGCCGTCCATAACCCTAATAAAACATTTAAAAATAAACTATGCACAAAACTAAATCATCATCATCACATTGGTGTGCCATAGAATTGTATCAACAATGACGAAGAAGTATTCAGGCATATATATATATAGATATATATATATATATATATATATTCATCAATAATTTACCAAATAACACCGCTTTTCTATATAAAATACCAAAAAGTATGACATTAAAAGAACGAGTAGAAAGTATAGGCTGGCGTTCTCTAATCTAGATGTAACCTACTAAGTAGATTACGATACTGCTACAAGAATTATGACACATTATGAGTTATTTTCTCTCAGCAACTCTATAAATCAGCCTCACCTGCAAATATGAAGTTTTTGTGATAATTTAATTAACACTAATGTCCGGTCACACTGTGATGCCTTTTGTCACTAAAACTATTATAATTGTGATGATTTAGATCTCTCACAATTACGCTTTGTCACTATTAATATACCTATAGTGTACGTAGATAATATTTAATTTGTTGTGACAAATGTGCTCTTCACCGCTGGTCAGTTTTACATGCGATCACATGTCACATTCAACTATTAATATCTACTAAATATTATCGCAAATAATCCAGAAAGTATATATAACATATAGAATCAAAATTCATTTTGACTATGTTTGTGTCGATAGATATAAAGGAGGAATACTATTCAACTTTTAGTTTTTGTAAAAATATCGGACATTGATGTAAGAAAATATTTTCAAATTCATTGCTAAACGTAAGTTGTTATTGTCTTTACCCAATCATCAAAATTGATATTTTAAGGGATAGACACAATCTTTAATTTAGATTTATACCAAGATTTACATATTATTAGAGAAAGATTTTAAAAATTAAAATTAAATAGAGATTTACCCAAATCCTACAAAACACAAATCTAGATAATATAATTTTTGAAAAATTAGTAGATATATATATCCCAAAGTGGAACTTAACATATGGGCAAGTGAAGCACCTCGAAAATTAGGGTGAGTGCACTGCGGACGATCGATGGCACCCGGTTCTATTCTCATTTGATCGAGAATTGGAAAGTATCTCAACCAGCTCCTTAATGTAAAGCCGTACATGTTATTGATGCTCAGCAAGATTTACTTCTCTTAGATTCTTTTACTTAGTTTGGGCTTATGCAATGGATAAGAAGATAAATTAATTTTTAGCTATCTTTTCAATCTTTGAAGAGATTTCATTGAATATCAATCGATGATTGTATTAGTGTTTTCTTTTTCGATGCTTTAGAACTTACGCTTAGTGCCACTTTCGCTATCTAATGTCTGATTTAGATCGTTTGATTATGTAATTTTTCTTTTATAATAATTTTTATCTATTGAAAGCACAAAAGCCAAAATGCAACATGGAACCTGTCTCAATTAGAAAAGAAAATAATGGTAGACTTGTAATTTAATTAGAATAATTTTTAGTATTTCATATTAGACTCAATTTGTGCATACAGAATCAAGAAGGGACTTACATTAAAAGTCTACGACAACAGACAATTCTAGCAGTTGAGGCTGTAAGCACAGAGAAGATCTGGCAAGTACATAAAAGAGTACTTTCACTCCAAATTTGAGGATACCTTTATAATCTAAAGGATAATTTTATAACGTGTGTTTGAAACTAAATATTTTCAACTTTATATATTCAAATTTTGAATTTTGTATATTTTGATGATATGTGTTTATTTTCATATAATTTAAATACTCTATTTGCTTGTGTGACAATATTTTTACTACTAAAAATTTGTCTTGACACAAACATCTAAAATATAACTTTATATTAATCACAAATAATTTATTATATTAGTGACAAAATTAGTGTAACATAATTGTTATTTTAGTGACACCATTATTTATAATTTAATAATTTTATTTGTGACAATATAAACACATAACAATATCTCAAAGTAACATTAGTGACTGTATTGGTCACCAATAAAACTTTTTCTATTGACAAAAACCATATTTTCACTATTGTATTTTTTTCTATGCCAATAATATTTTCACAATAAAATAGATTATTGTGATGTCTTATTCGTCACAATTTAGCATTTTTCTTGTGTCGACAAAATTGACAACAACCATAACAAATTATTGTGACCACTTTATTCGTCAAAATTAAAATTTCTTTTGTGTCAACGAAATTGACATAAATAAATAAGGTTATTATAGCCATATCACTATGCCACAAATATTTAATTTGTTAATGTCGTGAAATTGGTCATAAAAATATAGATAATTGTGACCATTTGCCTAAAGTGGTCACTCTTCATTTGAGGTATTTGTGATGGAAGGCGACGACTTCTAAAATTTGCTACTATTACTAATTGTGACTAAAATTATTGCTTTTAGTGATAACTTTTGTTATTACTAAAAATAAAATTTTTTGTAGTGATTATACATATTGCATATTTAGAGAGTTATTTTTTCCTTAGTGTAAATGTTACAAAGTAAACATAATTTAATTCAATAATCTATACCAATCCATCATATAATACTAAAGTTAAAAGTTCAATATTGAAAGACAAATAATCATAAAATATGTTTCCAATGTACATATACAAATGTTATTCAACAAAATACTTCCATAATAGATAACATGACTATTCTTAATATAAATCACCACCATTATATGCAAATTAATCTTTTACTCAATCCAATTGTTTTTCAAATCATAATAGATAAAAAAAATTATTCATAATATATTATATAAATAATCAAATAGTCAATTGACAGACAATATCATCAAATCAATTTGTACTATACATACACTTTCAATGTAAAACAATTATTTCAATATATTCTATAGCTTACCAAAGAAGAAACCATCTAATATTACACAAATTTGCTTTTAATAAACTCATTTAGAGACAAATATATGTGTATCTATTGCTACATAAAAATAGGCAAATTCAAATTTCTTTAAATATAATATCTAGCAACAATTTATTTTCCATTATACAACACTTTCAAAGCAAGTATATTTCCTTTAATTACCTCTTTCAGAGAAATATTTAACTGCCTCTAATTTTGTATCAATAGAGACAAATGTAAACAAATATATTTTCCATTAATTTCCACTTTTATGGAAATTTATGTGTGCCAATAATATTGCATAAATATAGACAAATTCAAATGTCTTTAAATATAGTTTTTAGCAACAATTTATTGGCCTTTAAATAACCATTTGAAAGCAAATATATTGCCCATTAATTATCTCTTTTAGAGACAAATATGTGTGCCTTTGATATGATACATACTTTTATGCTTGACTCTAAGCATATTAATTTTTTTTAAATATTCTTAATTTCACCATATAATGGTCACAAATTATACACATTGCATATTTAGACAGTTATTTTCTTTTTCTTAATGTAAATGTTACAAAGTAAACATAATTTAATTCAATAATCTATACAAATCCATCATATAATACTTAAGTTAAAAGTTCAATATTGAAAGACCAATAACCATAAAATATGTTTTCAATGTACATATCCAAATGTTATTCAACAAAATACCTCCATAATAGATGACATGACTATTATTTATATAAATCACCACAGACATATGGAATTCATCTTTTACTCAATCCACTTGTTTTTTAAAATCATAAATAGATAAAATAAAAATTAATCATAATATATTATATTAATATTAAAATAGTCAATTAACGAGAATAATATCATCATACTAATTAGTACTAAACCAAATTTTCAATGTATAGCAATTATTTTACTATATTATTTAGCTTACCAAATAAGAAGGCATCTAATATTACATAAATTTGCGTTTAATCACCTCATTTAGAGATAATTCAAATGTTTTTAAATATACTCTCTAGCAAAAATTTATTTTATAATATACAATTGTTTGAGACCAAATATATTTGCCTCTAATTACCATATTTAGAGACATATTTGTGTACCTCTAATATTGTATCAATAGAGACAAATATAAACAAATATATTTGCCTTTAACTACCACTTTTATAGAAATTTATGTGTGCACCTAATATTGCATAAATGGAGACAAATTCAAAGGTCTTTAAATATAGTTTATAGCAATAATTTATTGGCCTTTATATAACCGTTTGAAAACAAATATAGTTGCCCTTAATCATCACTTTTAGAGACACATATGTGTGCGTTTGATATTATATATTATAGATGATTTTATGTTTGGCTCTAAACATATTATTTTTTTAAAAAAACATTATTAATTTTAACATATAATGGGCATAAATTAAACATATTTCATATTTAGATAGTTATTTTTTTTCTTAGTGTAACTTTACAAAATAGACATAATTTAATTCAACAATCTACAACAATCCATTATATAATACTTAACTAAAAAGCTTAATCCGAAAAGAAAAATAACCATAAAACATGTTTTCAATGAACAAATCTAAATCTTATTGTACAAAGTACCTAAAAACAAGATAACATGACTATTCTTTATTTAAATCACCACCATCATATGCAAATTAATCTTTTACTTCATCCACCTATTTTTAAAATCATAAGCAGATAAAGAAAAAATTAATCATAATATATTATGTCAATAATCAAATAGTCAATTAACATATAATATCATCAAACTAATTACTACTATACATAAATTTTCAATGTAAAACCATTATTTTAATATATTCTTTAGTATACCAAATAAGACAGCATCTAATATTACTTACATTTGCCTTCAATCACCTCATTTAGAGACAAAAAAGTCTGTATCTAATGCTACATAAATAGAGGCAAATTCAAATGTCTTGAAATATACTCCCTAACAACAACTTATTTTCCATTATACAACCCATCAAAAGCAAATATATTAGCCTTTAATTACCACTTTTAAAGGCATATTTGTGTGCCTCTAATATTGTATCAATGGGAGCAATATAAGAAAATATATTTTCCTTTAATTACCACTTTTATGGAAATTTATGTGTGCCTCTAATATTGCATAAATAGAGGCAAATTCAAATATCTTTAAATATAGTTTATAGCAACCATTTATTGGCCTTTGATATAACCAATTGAAAACAAATATAGTTGTCTTTAGTCATCACTTTTAAAGATACACATTTATGCCTTTGATATTATATATTATAGATACTTTTATATTTTCTCTAAACATATTATTTTTTAAAAAATTTATTAATTCCTTCATATATTGGAATAAATTATACATATTGCATATTTAGAACGTAATTTTTTTTCTTAATGTAATTGTTACAAAGAAGACTTAATTTAATTCAATAATCTACACCAATCCATCATATAATACATAAGTTAAAAGCTGAATATGAAAAGAAAAGTAACCATAAAACATGTTTTGAATGTAGATATCCAAATGTTATTATACAAAATACCTCCATACTAGATAACATGACTATTGTTTATTTAAATCATCACTGTCATATGCAAAATAATCTTTTACTATCCAAATGTTTTTAAAATCATAAGTAGATAAAAAAAATTATTCATAAAATATTATATAAACAATCAAATAGTCAATTAACAGACAATATCATCAATGGAATTAGTACTATACATACACTTTCAATGTAAAACAATTATTTCAATATATTCTATAGCTTACCAAATAAGAAACCTTCTAATATTACATAAATTTGAATTTAATCAACTCATTTAGAGACAAATATATGTGTATCTAATGCTACATGCATAAAGACAAATTTAAAATTTTTTAAATATAATATTTAGTAACAATTTATTTTCTATTATACAACACTTTGAAAGGAAATATTTGCCTTTAATTACCTCTTTTAGCGACATATTTAAGTGCCTCTAATTTTGTATCAATAGAGACAAATATAAACAAATATATTTGCCTTTAATTACCACTTTTATGGAAATTTATGTGTGCCTCTAATATTGCATAAATATAGACAAATTCAAATATCTTTAAATATAGTTTATAGCAATAATTTATTGGCCTTTATATAACCGTTTGAAAGCAAATATATTGTCCTTTCATCATCACTTTTAGAGAAAAATATGAGTGCCTTTGATATGATACATTTATAGATACTTTTATGTTTGGCTCCAAACATATTAATTTTTCTAAAAATTTCTTAATTTCACCATATAATGGGCATAAATTATACACATTGCATATTTGGACAGTTATTTTTTTTTTCATGTAACTGTTATAAAGTAAACATAATTTAATTCAACAATCTACAGTAATCCATCATATAATATTGACACAACCCTTGTGTGTGTGTACCATAAGTGCATGGGTATCGAAGTAATAAAGTACCCAACGGGTGGGTACTTGAATCCACAGGGAATAGATATCTAGAAACAAGAAGTATTGCTACTTAGCTAAAATAAAGATCAATTGGTGATTGTGATTTAAACTTGCAATGAAAATAAAAAGAGAAGAAAAGAGAGTAAGTAAGAGTAATCGGAAGAGTTAATCAATAGTAAAGTGGGGTACTCGGACAATGCGCATCCTAGGACTATTGTTTCAAAGTGCAAGACTAATATTATGCTTCCCTAATCAAAGTTTAATGAGTCGTGGAAATCCAAAGACACACAGTCCCAAACCTAAGGTCAACCATGACTAGCCCTCAACATTATGCCTCGGCAAAAAGGGATACTCTCAACACCTCACACTGTGTGGGACTGCTTGAGGTTCTAGGAACTCCAAGTGATAAACCCTATTCTCTAATTTAGATCAAACCCTTTGGCCCAGGCGAAAGATCCCTAATCACAACTAAGCCCCTAGTACTAAGGATATCTCAACACTTCACTCTATCGCTTGAGCAACTAAGCCCCAGAGGAAAAGGTCTCTTAGCACTTCACTCTATCATGATCGGAAAGAACTCTTGGAACATGGAGGTAGGATAAATCATGTCAGAGAGGAAAGGGGACATTCCACTATTTCTCTAATCACTCTCTCAACCCTCTTCAATCTTCCTAAGTCTAACCTTAATGAAGATGTCACTCATTCAAAGGGTTACCTAGATGGATTCTCAAACCTAGTGTCACTCTAAGGGAAAATAAAACCAATGAATGCACAAGATTGAAACTCAATTAAAACATTAATTAAAAGAAACATAATTGAAGAAAAAAAATCATCCTAGGGTTTACAAATCCAAGTACCCACTAGGGGTTTAGCTCTCCATGGAGCAATACAAGATCAAATATGAAGTAAAAAGTGAATGTAAAAACTTCATGTAAATAACCCCCCTTGCTTTCAGTGGTGATGGTCTTGAGGAGCCGTTTCTTCTTCTCCAAAGATTCCTCCGTTGAGCCTAGGGTACACTTCACCGAATCAACACCGTCAAAAGCTCCCCCAATAACTCTTCTTTCGAAGGAGATCGATGTCGAAAGCCGTGGAAACACTCGCAAAATCCCAGCAAAAACCTCTACAAGCCCTAGTCGCATTCTCTTCAAAAAATAGGAGAAAGATAGGGAAAAAAACTCCCAAAACAGTACTTCAAAGAGCTATTTAAAGGGCTGAAATAGGGATTTCACACGCCCCTATGGAAATTCCACACGGACGTGTGGATTTCTACGTTCTTCATTTTTAGCATTCTGCGAACAGTAAGTGCTACAGTAACTTCTGACCAGTGTTTTCCTACAGCAATCCATCATACTTAGTAAGAAAAGTATACTTAATAAGACTTATACACAAGCACTTATCATATAATAGTTAGTGTAACTGTTAAAAAGTAAACATAATTTAATTCAACAATCTACAGTAATCCATCATATAATACTTAAGAAAAGTATTTTTTTTTCTTAGTGTAACTGCTATAAAGTAAACAAAATTTTTTTCGACAATCTATAGTAATCCATCATATAATACTTAGGTAAAAGTTTAATATTGAAAGATCAATAACCATAAAACATGTTTTCAATGTACATAACCAAATGTTATTCAACACAATACCTCCATAATAGATAATATGACTATTGTTTATATAAATCACCACAAACATATGGAACTTCATCTTTTACTGAATCCACCTGTTTTTAAAATCATAAGCAGATACAACAAAACTTAATCATAATTTATTATATCAATAATCAAATAGTCAATTAACAGACAATATCATCAAACTAATTATCACTAAAGGTAAATTTTCAATGTACAAAATTATTTTAATATATTCTTTAGCTTACCAAATAAGAAGCCGTCTAATTTTACATAAATTTGCGTTTAATCATGACATTTCGAGACAAATATGTGGACATTTGATGCTACATAAATAGAGGCAAATTCAAATGTTTTTAAATATACTCTCTAGCAAAAATTTATTTTCCAATATACAACAGTTTGAGACCAAATATATTCGCCTCTAATTACCAGTTTTAAAGACATATTTGTGTGCCTCTAATATTGTATCAATAGAGACAAATATAAACAAATATATCTACCTTTAACTACCATTTTTATAGAAATTTATGTGTGCCTCTAATATTGCATAAATGGAGACAAATTCAAATGTCCTTATATACAATTCATATCAATAATTTATTGGCCTTTATATAACTGTTTAAAAACAAATATAGTTGCCCTTAATAATCACTTTTAGACACATATGTGTTCCTTTGATATGATATATTATAGATGTTTTATGTTTGGCTCTAAATATATTAATTTTTAAAAATTTTATTAATTTCAACTTATAATGGCCATCAATTAAACATATTACATATGTAGAGAATTATTTTATTTCTTTGTGTAACTTTACAAAATAGACATAATTTAATTCAACAATCTACAACAATCCATTGTATAATACTTAACTGAAAGCTCAATACGAAAGAAAAGTAATTATGAAACATGTTTTCAATGAACAAATATAAATCTTATTATACAAAATACCTCCACACAATATAACATAACTATTCTTTATTTAAATCACCATCAAATTGATCTTTTACTCAATCCACCAATTTAAAAATCATAAACAGATAAAGCAAAAATTCTTCATAATATATTATATCAATAATCAAATAGTCGATTAACAGATAATATCATCAACTAATTACTACTATACATAAATTTTCAATGTAAAACCAATATTTTGATATATTCTTTAGCATACCAAATAAGGCGACATCTTATATTACATAAATTTGCCTTTAATCACCTCATTTAGAGACAAATATGTCTATATCTAATGCTACATAAATAGAGGCAAATTCAAATGTCTTTAAATATACTCTCTAACAACAATTTATTTTCCATTATACAACCATTTCAAAGCATAAATATTTGCCTTTAATTATCACTTTTAGAGACATTTTTGTGCCTCTAATATTGTATAAATGGGAGCAAATATATTTGCCTTTAATTACCATTTTTATGGAAATTTATGTGTGCCTCTAATATTGCATAAATAAAGACAAATTTAAATGTCTTTAAATATAGTTTATAGCAACCATTTATTGGCCTTTATATAGCCATTTGAAAACAAATATAGTTGCCCTTAATCATCACTTTTAGAGACACATATGTGTGTCTTTGATATTATATATTATAAATACTTTTATGTTTTCTCTAAACATATTATTTTTTAAAAAATTTCTTAATTTCTCCACATATTGGAATAAATTATACATATTGAATATTTAGAATGTAATTTTTTCCTTAATGTAACTGTTACAAAGTAGACTTAATTTAATTAAATAATCTACATCAATCCATCATATAATACTTAAGTTAAAAACTGAATATGAATAGAAAAATAACCATAAAACATGTTTTGAATGTAGATATCCAGATGTTATTATAAAAAATACCTCCATACTTGATAACATGACTATTGTTTATTTAAATCATCACCGTCATATGCAAATTAATCTTTTACTCCATCCAACTAGTTTAAAAATCGTAAGTAGATAAAGAAAAAATTGATCATAATATATTATATTAATAATCAAATAGTCAATTAATTGACAATATCAGCAAACTAATTAGTACTATACATAAATTTTCAATGTAAAACAATTATTTTAATATGATCTTTACTTATCAAATAAGAAGGCATCAAATATTACTTAAATTTGCTTTTAATCATCTCATATAGAGACAAATATGTGTGCATCTAATATTACATAAATAGAGGCATATTCAAATGTCTTTAAATATACTCTATGGTAACAATTTATTTTCCTTCATTCAACCATTTGAAACCACATATATTTGCCTTTAATTACCACTTTTTACAGATATATTTGTGTGCCTCTAATATTGCATCCATAGAGGCAAATATAAACAAATGTATTTGCCTTTAATTACCACTTTTATAGACATTTATTTGTGCCTCTAATATTGCATAAATAGAGAAAAAAATTCAAATGTATTTAAATATAATTTATAGCAATAATTTATTTACTTTATATATCCTTTCGAAAAAAACTATGATTGCCCTTAATCATAACTTTTAGAGACGCATATGTGTACCTCTAATATTATATATTATAGACACTTTTACGTTTTGCTCTAAACATAATATTTAAAAAAATTTCTTAATTTCACCATATAATGTGGCATAAATTATACATACTGCATATTTTGACATTTATTTTTTCCTTAGTGTAGCCGTTACAAAATAAAACATGTTTTGAGGTACATATCTATAAAATACCTTCATACTAGATACCATGACTATTCTTTATTTAAATCACCACAGTCAGTTTCAATTTAATCTTTTACTCCATCGACCTGCTATTAAAAGCATAAGCAGATAAAACCAAAATTAACCATAATGTATTATATCAATTATTAAATTGACAAGTAATAGACAATATCATCAAATTTATTAGTAATATACATAAATTTTTAATGTAAACAATTTTTTTTTTAATATATTTTTTAGCTTATCAAATAAGAAGGCCTCTAATATTACATAAATTTCCCTTTACTCACCTCATGTATATTCAAAATATGTGTGAATCTGATGTTACATAAATAGAGGCAAATTCAAATGTCTTTAAATATATACTCTATAGCAAAAATGTATTTTTCTTTATATAAACCTTTGAAAGCAAATATATTTCCCTTCAATTACCACTTTAAGAGACATATTTGTGCCTCTAATATTGCATCAATAGAGGTAAAAATAAACAAATATATTTGCCGTTGATTACCACTTTTAGAGACATTTGAATTTATGTGCGCATCTAATATTGGATAAATAGAGGCAAATTCAAATGTCTTTAAATATAATCTATAGCAACAAATTATTGTCCTTTATACAACCTTTTGAAACCAAATATATTTGTCATTAATAATCACTTTTAGAGACACATATGTGTGCCTTTGATATTATATATTATAGACACTTTTATGTTTGGCTCTAAACATATTATTTTTAAAAAAATTTCTTAATTTCACAATATAATGATTGTAAATTATGTATATTGCATATATAGACAATTATTTCTTTCCTTAGTGTATCTGTTACGAAGTCAACGTAATATAATTCATGCTTTCAATGTACATATCCAATCCATATTTCTTTTCGATATTTAGACAATCTAGACCTATCCATCATATAATACTTAAGTTAAAAGCTCAATATGAAAAGAAAAAATACCATAAAACATGTTTTCAATGTACATACCCAAATGTTGTTATACAAAATACCTCCATACTAGATAAGATGCCTATTCTTTGTTTAACTCACTATTGTCATATGAAAATTAGTCTTTTACTCCATCCACATGTTTTAAAAGAGTAAATAGATAAAAAAAATAGTAAGCATAATGTATTATATCAATAAACAAATAGTCTATTAATAAGCAATACCATCAAACTAATTAGTACTATGCATAAATTTTCAAAGTAAAACAATTAGTTTAATATATTTTTTAGCTTGCCAAATATGAAATCCATGCAATTACTCTTCCAACAACATCCCCAACTATTTTCTAACTCCCATACGATCTTATCAAATGTTCTTCCTTCTTGATAGCTACCTCAACATATACTTCAAAGGGACAAGATTCTCATTCTTCTCCTTCCATGCTAGTATCAGGATTCTAACCAATTATTAACCCTTTCGTTATATGAATGGTGTGATCTTGATACTTTTTAATAAAATAGATAATATATCATATGCCATAAAAAGTGAATTTAAATGAATGTTATATAGCCTCATATATGTCTAAAATGCGTTATTTATTTTATGGATTATTAAAAAGTTATAAAGTAATCAAACAAATAGTTATCCAACATTCTATCTTACTTTCTTGAGGCATTAATCGTGGACTCTATACAAGTATAGAGACTCAAAGTCAGTAAAATATCTATCTTTTCAATTTGAAATGCATACAAACCATTGATAAAAACTTACTTGTCCCTTACTACCCTAAACTGCAATTGATTTCTTGATTATGAGGTGCCTATCTCCGGAAATAGATATTGAATTGTTGAAATAGTTATATTATCTAACTTTAAACAACAAATTGTATGAGACAAATAGATAAAGAAGGTATGTAGTAAAAGCAAGATATAGCATAAATATCATCTCATTTAGAAGGTCGCACCCAATTCTTTCCATTGCAGCCATTCAAACTTATATATCTGTTATATTTAATTAATTTATATAAGTAAATTTAGAATCTAACAAGATGAAAGTGGCTAAGTTTCTTATTTGAGATCTTAGACCAATTATTAAAGATAAGTAAATCATTCACTGGAAAAAGTTACTATAGTAATAGTAAAGTATAAGCTAAGTAGGATTGTTGATTGTATAAAACATATAAATCATAACTATCAAAGTTACTTTTAATCAAATATTTCACTCATATGATGAAATTCCAAGTAATTAAATTCAAAATGAACTTGTTGTTGTGAGGAACTATGTCAAATATCAAATTCTGTATGTCCCCAATTTAAAGATGAAAGAAAATATTAAAATGATATAAAATAGTTTCACTAAATATTTAAAATTGTCTATGAAAAACTATCCAAAAATTATTTCTACATAAACTTACCCTATTATTGCCTTATTATATCATTTAAATTTACATCTTGGCACCTAGTTTGAAGCAAAAAGGACATCCTAATAACACAACTTATTAATGTATCAATTTGTTTCTCCATCTTGTTCATCCTCTCTTCAGATGATTTTTTAGCGTTGTAGACCATCTTCCTTAGCAGTAAATGAGTATCCTTGTGACCACACAAATCTATAGGAGAAGTACCTAAACTATATATGTGAACATAGTTTCTTTTACCTCCTCCCATAACTTGAGAAAAAAATATCATTTGGACCAAAAAGATCTAAAATTTTAGACCTTGATTTTTAGGAACTTCTTGTAGCTTGTCCTATACAAAATAAATATTCACACAACTTGCAGTTATAATATTATTAAATTTATAATATATGTATAAAAATTAAACTCAATAAATACTTTAACTTACATGTATCATTACAATTTCACAATCAATAGGCCTTCCATCTTTATGTGTGAATCAGCAATGTGTACATCGACTCTAGATGGCTTAGACCCTTTAGTTCTTTCCCGCATTAAGTTAATTTTCAAGAAAACTAATAATGATTATAATAAATAGGCACAATTAATTATAATTTATTTAAACTTACTAAATTACTAATTCCTCTAATTTTCTTGCAAAGTTTTTTGTGCTTGAAGTATGAACAGTCTTTAATTTGAGCCTCTTTCTCTTGCCAACAACATTCATTTTCTATAAATTTAGATAAGAAAGAAAAATACAATTTCTCATATGAAAAGTACTTAACTTATTTGCATTATCTTTGATTGGTTGGCCTTCATTGTTAACAAATATATGTATGTCTCTCCCTTCTGCCTAACTCCAAATGTCTTTGCATATGGTCGGGCATCTACTTCTTTTTCTTATATTGTTTGAGCTTGTTAAATATTAAGAATATTGTCTTGATAAATATTTTGTCAGTGATAATAACCCTTTTAGAAAACATGGGTATTATAATTATTTATATACCTAAGTTATTTCCATTTGTGTTGAGGTCTTGATGCTTATGATTAGTTTGATTATAATGCAACTGTTGCAAATAAGCTAGTTCCAAACCTGTTGTTGAATCACTATCCATATGATGACTCTTTGCTACTAGACTTTGTCTGAATTTAGGCTTCTTGCTAGCAATAATCTAATAAGCAAAATTTCAAATATTAAATAATTTATGGTTTGCTACACATTTAAATTGCATTTGAACAATAATGAAAATACTAAAATAGTTATTGGCAAAAGATACAAGTACTAGTATTTCATAAAAAACATAACAATGATATTCACAAATACATCATTAATTGAACTGATAAATGTACATTTATTCATTATTTACTATTATTTTTGTACACTTATTCGACATGATTAGAGTATTCTTATAGAAGATGATGCTAAAGATAGTGAAAATTGTATTTTTAGGTGTCGAGTAGTGCTAAATAATGAGAGAGAGAGAGAGAGAGAGAGAGAGAGAGAGAGAGAGCCAAAAGAAGCAATCAGGAGCCAAAAAGAGGAAGATGGAGCTCTCTCGATATCAGTAACTGAAGAACAGGCCAAACTGAATCACTTGCAGGCATGCTTATGCCTATAAGGAGAGCATAAAGATCAACATAGGGACTTATGGGCATGACTTACACTTGTTAGTTAGACCATAAGGGTTGTCCCAAGGGGCTAACAAGGAGTAACATATGTCAATAAGGATGGTCGTAAACGCAATCTAGAGAAAATTACGGCCTAGCGCTTGTAGCCATAAGCTGGGTTGTAACACTAAGATAGAAGACCTTACGAACAGGGTTATGTCTGTAAGATATCTAGTAAGGCACGTGATCCATCATCTCCAGCTCCGTACGACCTCGTTCTTATGCTCGTAAGTGACTAGGTATAAAAGTTTCTAATGAGGATTTTAAATGTATATTTTGACAACAAAGCTTTGAGAAAGAAAGGGGGTTTTCTCCATATCTTAGAAGGCATATCATCAAGGAGAGATAGCTTATCCACCTTAGAGGAAGAAGGCTAGAGCCATCGAGGAGTACCTTGGTGGTGCTTGTGGAAGACAAGGGGGAAGTTCTTCTGTAATCTCAAGAGGTGCAATAGAAAAGATGGTTTTAATGTTTTCAATGAATCTTGTTGTCTCTTGAAAATTGTATGATTGTTCTCCCTTCATCAAGAACTAATTTTGTAGGTGTTTGGTCATAAATGAACTCAAGGGTTAAATTTTGTTAACATTGGTTGTGGATCTTTCATTCTTTACTTTGATTTCTAATTACAATCCTTTATGCTTAAATTCAATTGAGTGTTCATATTTTCTTGAATGCTATTGATGTGCTTGTGTGTTCCTATTCAATGAATCTAATTTTGTGTTCCTAGTTTTATTTATGATGTGCTTGTGTGACGAGAGACCCACCTAACATAGGCAAACCTGATTAAAGGAGATTTGTGAATAAGACTAGAGATAGGGTACTTTGAAGTCTAGAGTTTTCCTCCTACAATCCTCCTAAAAAAATTGGCAAGCGATCTGTACTCTTTGCAATCATTAGGAGTAGATTTAGCTAGGGATATCTCATTTCTACTTTGTATGGGATTAGGGACGATCACTTCAAGAGAAAGGTTGTCTATACTTTGAGTTCTTGTTGATTCTTGTTAAGATTTCATAGAATGCAATGTGATCGTGGGGTTATCTGTATCAGTACCATACAGGATCAGTTACCATTCATCTTTAGAAAAGGGATAATATACTTTATGGTTTCTCTCGGTTCAAATAGGATTGCTAAACTAACAACCTTTGTATTGGACTTACAAAACCTTAAAGGGAGTCTATGCCCAAGCACCCCTTTTCTCTTGCTTGTTTAGCCGTATTCATTTTAGTGCTTTTGTTTGTTTGGTTTTTTTAACTTTATTTTCACATCGCACAATTTTGGGTAGGCTAGTTTTTGTATTATGGACAAGTACTAGTAGACTCTATTTACCCTAAGGATAGATATCTTGCTCTTCAGCACACTTTATTATAAAATCGGCAAGTACACTTGCTTCCCTAGCACAAACCAATCATTCACTTCAATATCTTGTGTGTTGTCAGCTTCACCATTCTCTTCACCATTAAGAATTTCATTTGAGTTCCATGGAGATGATAAAGGAACATCAATAAATTTGCCACATGTGACTAATCTCACCCAACCAATGTACTTATAAGTATCACCCAAAGCACCATCATGTGGCCCAGCTGTTGAAGTTTCACCTTGTAGATATGACTTTACATCTTCAGAAGATTCTTCATTCATGATATAATACTCTCTTGGAGTTGTTGATAACAACATAACAATCAATATCAATAGGATCTTGCATATAAAGAACTTGTTCAGCGTGAGATGCCATTATAAATGACTCTTTTGATCCATCAGTCTTGAAAAATTAACTAATGTAAACCCAAGCTCATCAACTTTTAAAACCCTCTTATTTAACACCCATTTACAATTAAACACTATAATGTTTTTTCCCTATCCAATAATCTAATTCTATAATCTCCTTCGAGACACCTTAATGTGTCACATTACCATCAATATGATGTTTATCCTTAGCACTTCCAAAACTTTGAGACTTCGCAATTAAAACTAGCCCACAATTTTGACATTTCTCTTCTTCTCAAGTCTTTAGTGTGAAACCGAAACCCATTGATAATAAAACCTTTAAACTTTCTACCAACATTATTTGGAAAATGTGCTAAGTATTTTAAATCTTCCACAATTTCTACATTATCTAAATTATTATCTTTTCAAACTTATAAGCATAAAGTGAAATTAAATAAAGTAGTTTAATTGTATTATAATATATCTAATTAATGTTATACATTAATAACTTTCTTGGTCTAAGAACCATGCATGAAAAATTTTTATTTCCAATCGATGTAATTAAATGGGAAATAACATGTGGATATTGGCTTTTGAGCAAGATAATGAGTCACCTACAATATGTGCACATATAAATGAAGAAACAACAAAATTGTTTGAGAAAAGAAAAATTTTTTTCACAACTAGCTAATTGGTGATGTCTAGCTCAATGAATAGAACGATGATATCACAACTGTTCAATATATATTTATGTGCCTTTAGCAAAGTGTCACATTCTGTTGTGATAGTTTCTCCTTTTCCCAAAAGACGACCTTAGATGGTCCTTTTGCACTAGACCTTTCTTTACAACTTTAAACCACATCATCATTTCTTATTGGTCAATTGAGCCTTGTTTCAACTTCTTGAAAATATCTTAAATATGACACATTCTTTTGCCAAGTGTTGATGGGACAACCCCTTGCTATTTTCAAGTGCACGGGTCATACAAGTAGTAAAGTGTACCCGATTAGGTTGAGTAGTCGAATCAAAAGGGACCAAAAAGCTCCTAGTACTAATTGATCTTCTAATATCTAGCTGGATCAAAAGGCTAGTAAAGGTATCAATCTAAGGATCTAAAATGATGTAAAGGGTTAAAAGAGGTAGGGAATCAAACTGGATAAGAATCACTGAGATGGAGTAGTGCCCTAGATTACTCTCCTTGAGGAACATGTATTAACTCCTACATTGACTATCATGTACATCTTCTTTGACCAAAGAGTTTGACATCATATGCCCTATCTTTAGGCACGTACTCTATCTCTATCCTCTATGCGTGCCCTAACAATAAGCAAAGATGCAACTATATATGGCAATCATGTACAATGAAACTGCAATCCAAGATGAAACATAGAAGGAATCTAAGCAAAATCCATAGCCAATGCAATTGAGTAAATCAAATATAAAACATCTCAATGTTCATAATCCGGGGTAGTGGAGAATGATTTAGCACCTTATGGGCTCACACAACATGGAAAAGATAAACAAAACTAACAATTAAGAATCCACAGACAATCTTTTTCTTCTCAAATCTCTCCAATCATGTTTAAAGGAAGTTCCCATTGACCTAGTTCTGCTCCAGTCAGTGCCATCATACAAGTATTAACAATAAAGTATAAATAGAGTGCCATCATACAAGTAATAACAATAAAGTAAAGAAAAGCATAAATAGAGTTCATAGATGACACTCCCTAGTCAAAATGATGAGGAAGGAGATGGAGATCCAGCCGAATGACACTTCCTCCATCCTAGAAGCGTCAAATGATGCTTCCCTAGACGAAGGACGCTTCCCAGTCCTTTGATCCTTCCTTCCTTGGTGATAGATCTCTCCCTTTAATGATGATGCTCTTGCCTCCTTCTTTTGCCCTACAATGTCAGTCACTAAGAGATTTCTTCATTCTTTGTTCTTCTCCTCTCCAAGTGGTGGCTCAAGACTCCTCTTTCTAGCCCTAAAAGTGTGTTTTTAAAACCCCAAGGCATGCGGGCCGTATAGGGCACAAATTGGGCTCAAAAACTTGGATAAATCATAACTTGATAGGGCCTAAACGGCCTTCATGCGGCCCTTATGGAGGCCGCATAAGCTAGGCAAAAATCTCTGTCCCAAAAAACTTGCAGGTGCTATAGAGTCTACTACAGTACTCCACAGTACTTATGTTACAATAACCTGCTACAGTATTCCTGCTATATTAATCTGCTACATTAATATATGCTACAGTACTGCGAGCCCTGGTTTTCTTCTTTTTCTGCCTTAATCATGTCCTCATGTTCTCATGTCCTCCGTGGCTTCTCCGTTCTCTACAAAGCAAATAACACTGGATTAAGCACAAAAACATGCATCAATTCTTAAAAAAAATTACATGCTAAGTGTATAAAATACATATAATAAACTACATACATTTAGACACTTATCAATATCTAGCTGGTTCAAATATTAGAGATGGTGTAATCAACACTACTAAAGAAGAAAATGAAGGAAAGAGAAAAGAAGAGACAAGGTTTAGGGTTGAGAAAACAACAATAAAGAAGACAGTGCCCCAATTAATTCCTTTGACACACGCAATGACTAGTCAATGATTCAAGAGCTCCACTTGGGCTGTAGAAAATACCTGCAGAGGGTTTGCAAATGTGCATCCCCGTTCAATGGGCGGAGTAGACTCAACCCCTTCCCTAATGTGTACCCTGGGTAGATAAGTAAAGATTACTGTCAAGACAGTAAGCCAATCTAGGGATGAATAGCAACTTAAAATGCAACAGCAACCTAATGTGAAAACTAGTAACTAAACACCAATGCTTACACCACTATTGGCAATCCCCTCATTAAGTTAGCAATATACAAGCATCAAGGCTATCAACACAAAGAAGGATAGCAATATAAACAAAAGGGAGATCATAAGGAAATTTAAGAATCAATATCACTAAAATCAAAACATTAAAAGTCAAGATTCATAATTCGGGGCACCGAAAGATGGTTAGCCCCTCATAGTTTTACAATCAAGCATAGCAAAACAAGTAGAGAAATAAAGATTGTCCATTAGGGTTTAAATAATCCTTACCTGATGTAAACATACCTGTGCTAATGGCAGTGCTGATGACCCTGCTCAGCTCCAAATAATGGGAAATAGTCTTGGTGCAATTCTAGTAAAACACACGGGGATAAGCACACCCGTGCTTACCGGCCGTGCATCCACACCACGATGGTGCTAGGAGCACTTGTAACCATGCGGAGTTTCTGATGACTTTCCAATAAAATGCACAATAGTAAGCATGCCCATGTTTATGGACCATGCTTCCCCAGTATGAGGATGTTAGGAGTAATGAAAACCATGCTTTCGGTTCTCTGCAGACACCAGTAAATCACACGGGGCTCAGCATGCCTGTGCTTTTGACCATGCTTCCCAGCATGGGTGTGCTTTGACCCTGCTTGTCCTAAAGTATTCTAACGCAGTTTTGCATTGAAATTTATCTCTAATTGTTCGTTTTGGCCAAAAACTTTAATTATCTACACATATTAAAAAAGCATACCTCAAATAGCATCAGTTTATGACAAAAACATGCTAACAGGACAAGTAAAACAGACATTAGTGTATAATAAATAGCTATATAAAATGCACTCATCAAATACCCCCACACTTAAACCATTGCTTGTCCTCAAGAAAAGCACTCAGCTTTCAAGAAAAGAAAATGAGTGCATGACCTTGATGTTAGGATTATGCCCTCCAATGCGAACGTGGATACTTGTATTAGGATATTTCATTTGTATTATATATTCTTTTTATTTTTTGAAGTTCATATAAATCTTGTGATGTCATTTTAATTAGTTTGAATATCATAGTCCATGTGTATTAAGTTAAGCCTTCTACTTTTTATGGGATAAAGAGGAGAGCAATAGAAGGGTTTGGTACTTATTGATAACTACTTGTGTATTAGTAATACAAAGTATTCTTTTTTTACAATGAGCATTACTTTTCTCATAGTTTTATCGCTAATACATGTGTATTTGTGTTCTTTTGTGCATGTAGGCTTGTGGAGACAAGTATGGAAGAAAGAAACCAAAGTAGATTGTGAATGCACTTTGTTTATGAAATCTTGAAGTGAACACACGTGAAGACACGAGTTGTGCTCAAAAACATGTGAGTGTGTGCCAACCTCCGTTGTGTTCAAGGGAATATGTGAATTTGAGGGGCAAAAAGGCAGTCACACTCATGTGTTCCGACTTGTGCAATGCTAGCAAGATTGTCGTCAAATGTGTGTTTATCAAAGATGTAGCATGATCTACCATATGGGCGTATGCCCATTCATGTTGCCTCGATAAAAAGTGTGGATTTGGGAGTATTTTTTGGGTTGAGTACTGTAGCAATTCGCTGTAGCAAATTACTATAGCAATTACTATTCACATGCCGCTGAAAAACGATTCCTACAGATTCACACAGGCATGTGCAAATTCCACACGCCCGTGTGGATGCCCGATTTTGACCTATTTAAAGCCATGACTTCATCCCATTTGGGGGATCTTTTTCCCATCTTTTGCCCATCTCTTCACCATCTTTTGAGTTGCTCACGGCTAGGGTTTAGAGAGGCTTTGGCAAGGCTTTTAGAGTGGTTCTATGGCTTTCAACATTGCATTTCTTCGGAAGAGAGTTATTGGGGGAGCTTTTGTCGGCATCAATTCGGCGAGGTGTGCCCTAGGCTTGACGAGGGAACCTTTTGGAGAAGATGCGGCCACTCCACAAGACCATCGACACGAATACCAAGGGGGTTTTACTTATGAATTGCATGCTTTTATTTTCGATTTCATTATTGATTGTATCTTGCTCCATGGAGAGCTAAACCCCTAGTGGGTACTTGGACTTGTAAATCCTACAATGATATTGTTTCTTTGACCTTTCTATTATGTTTCTTTAATTGATCTCTTTAATTGAGTTCCAATCTTGTATGCTTGTTGAATGGGTTTTCCATTAGAGTGACACTAGGGTTTAGAGCCTACATTGGCAATCCTTGTGAGTGAGTGACACACCATGAAGGTTAGACAAAGAAAGATTGGAGAGGGTCGAGAGGGTGAGTCAAGACGTAGCGGAATGTCCCCTTTTCCCTCTGGTGTGATTTATCCTACCTCCATGATCCAAGAGCTCTTTGTGATCACAATAGAGTGAAGTGCTAAGAGACAAACTCCGCTGGGGCTTAGTTGCGCAAGCAAAAAGATGAAGCATTAAAGTAATCCTTAGTATCTAGGGCTTAATTGTAACTAAGGGGTCTTTCGCCTAGACCAAAGGGTTAGATCTATGTTAGGGAATAAGGTTTATCACTTGGAGTTCCAAGAGCTTTAAGCAACTTTGCACAGTGTCAGGTGTTGAGACTAAGCGACTCCGCCGAGGCATAGTGTAGGGTTAGTCACGGTTGACCATAGGTTTGGAACCATGTATTTTAGGATTTCCACCACTCATTAAGCATCAGTTAGAAGACATAATAGTTGGTTTTGCACTTGAAGCAATAGTCCTAGGGGGAGCAATGTCCGGGTGCCTCACTTTCTATCGATTGCCTTTCCTCTCATTTTTTATGGCGTCTCTCTTTCTTGCTCTTTTATTTCTTTTCATATTGATATTGTTCACACCACTATAGATTCATTTTCATTCTAGTTAAATAGCAATCATTTTGTTTCTAATCACTACTCCCTGTGGATACGACTACCCACTCACCAGGGTATTATTACTTCGACAAACCCATGCACTTGCGGTTCACAGGCAAAAGGGCGTTTGTCAAGGTTTTGGCGGCGTTGCTGGGGAATAGGCGTTTTAGAAACACTTTGCACTTTGCTATTTTAGTTATTCACCCTTTATTATATTTCACACTTTCTTATTCTTCCATCGCTCTGATTTGATTTTCTTTCTTTGGTTGCAACTTCAGGTTATGACCCGAGGGAACCCTTCGACATTGGTTGAAGAAGATCATGAACTTGAATGAACACTTCGTAGAAGAGGAAAAGAACCTGTACAAGAACAGTCAAAATAAGCTGAGGTAGAAGGTGAAGAGTCAGATAATATGGCAGAACAGAATGAGCAGCAAAGGACACTATCAGATTATGCCAGACCCGCAGTTCTGGGCACATAATCTAGTATTGTGCGGCGACTGATTATGGCTTAGAATTTTGAGCTAAAGCCAGCATTCATCCAAATGATACACCATTCGGCACAGTTTAATGGTTTGGCCGATGAGGATCCAAACAACCACATCGAGAATTTCTTAGAAGTGTGCGGCATGCTTAAGATTAATGGTGTTACGGATGATGCTATCAGATTGAGGGCCTTCCCTTTTTCCTTGAAGGGAAGAGCAAAGAAGTGGCTATATTCATTACCTAGACCATCGATTACTACTTGGGAAGAGATGGTAAAAGCTTTTCTTGCCCGATATTTCCCTCTTGGAAAATCTGCGAAGCTCAGGAATGAAATATTCTTCTTTGTGCAAATGGAATTGGAGTCTCTTTTTGAGACATGGGATAGGTTCATGTGGCTCCTCCGGAAATGTCCTTAACATGGGTTCCCCGAGTGGATGATTATTCAGACTTTCTATAATGGATTGAATCAAGCACAAGATAGTTACTTGATGCTACAGGAAGTACCTTAGGAAGCAAGACCCCTGAAGAAGCCCGACATCTCATTAAAGAAATGGCCATGAACAGTTATCAGTGGACCACAAGAGATAGAAAAAAGTTAGCCGGACTTCATGAGATCACTGTAGTTACTTCATGAGTGGCCCAAGTTGAGTTATTGAGCAAGAAGTTAGACACTCTAACTTCTCCTATAGTGGCAGCCTTGACTAGTTGCACTGGGTGTGGGGAAGACATGCTTCATATGATTGCTTGATTTCTATTGGTGGTACATCCTTGGTAGAACAAGTGGATTTTATGGGTAATGCAATGAGAAGCCAAGACAATTTATATAGAAACACCTACAATCCGGGTTGGAGGAGGCACCCAAATCTTTTATGGAATAGTCAAGGGCAACAAAAGGCAATGGCACCACCGGGTATCCAACAACAACAACAAGCCCTGAACATGAAAAATCGAGTTTCAGGCTTGGAGACCCGGATGACCAATCTAGAGAAAGCTTTGACCAAGTTTATCCAATTGTCAGATACAAGGTTTCAGTTGGTCGAAGCTACACTTCGCAATCACACCGCTTCATTGCACAATCTAGAGAATGAAGTAGGGCAAATTGTGAAGTCGTTATCGGAGTGACTCAAGGAAGCTTGCCTAGTAACACCAAAACTAATCCAAGAGAACATGTGAAGGCGATCAGTTTGAGAAGTGGTCATGAGGTTGAGGGTAGGCTTCTGAGTGAGAAGACCAATGTTGAAGTACCATAGGTCATGGAGGTTGAGGAGAAAGCCAAAGAGAAGGAGGTGGCATCCCATCCTACAAACCAAGAATCCCTTATCCTTCAAGATTGAAGAATGACCAAAATGATAAGAAATACAAGAAGTTCTTGGGTCTATTCAAGCAGTTTGCATATCAACATCCCATTTGTGGAGGCATTGTCTTAAATGCCTCGCTATGCAAAATTTTTAAAGGACCTCTTAACCAACAGAGGAAGTTGGAAGAGAGTGTATCTGTGATTCCAGATGCTTCATGTTCGGCAGTGTTGCAAAAGAATATGCCAAACAAGAAGAAGGACCCCGGAAGTTTTATCATTCCATGCTACATTGGTAATTTTGGTGAAGAGAAGGCATTGGTGGACTCAGGGCCTAGCATCAACGTCATGCCTTACACATTCTTCCAAAAGCTAGGCCTAGGAAATCCTAGGCCACTGGGATGACACTTCAATTAGCAGATTGAACGGTGAGACATCCGAGAGGCATCATCGAAGACGTATTTGTGAAGGTTTACAAGTACATATTTCCTATGGACTTTGTAGTGTTGGATGTTGATGAGAATGTTGATGTTCCTTTGATACTTAGGAGGCCATTCTTGCGCACTTCCAAGGGCTCTTATTGATATAGATGACGGGGAGTTGACTTTACAAGTTGGGGATGACAAGCTTACATATCGCCTCGCCGAAGCCATAAGACATTCTCTAGACTTTCGTGATACTCTCTACTTTCTTGATACTACCGATAAACTAATAGATGAATATGTGCAAGAAATGATGTGTCCGGACCTGTACAAGGGGTTGCTAGACCAAGAAGCGGAGAATGAAGACATCATGACACTTGGTCTAGAGGATATCATGAAGAAGATGATCTGAAAGATAAAGCGTGCAAGGAGACGTCACAAGAAACGCCCCAAGGTTAATGGGGATGTGCAAGAACAGAGTAAGGGTGATGAACCTTTGCGTGGTAACAAACTCAATAACTCTCCCTCTACCTTCAAAAGATTATGTTCATCATGCTTTCAGGTTATGGGTAAGAGGGAAACCTTCATCTATGACCCCCATGAGGTAAGGTCAGGTGCATCAAGCTTAGTGTCATTAAACAAGCGCTTCTTGGGAGTCAACCCAAGTCTTTACTGTTTTTCAAGGTTTTAGTTTAGTGCTTTTATGAATAAGTGCTTGAGTGTTGGTGTCTGGTCAATTTTGCATAGCAAAGGCAAGCTCTGTATGTGTATAAGTGTACAAAAAAATTTTGCAGAGTCTGTAATTTTTTTCAGAACTATCCAGAGAAGACACACGGTCATTTGGAATTTCCACATGGGCATGTGTTTCTGTTTAGAACTCAACTTCTCTATCCTGAGAAGACACAGGGCGTATGAATGCCCTGTGAACGACCTTGTGACAGTCACACGTCCGTGGGGAATTTTCACACGGGTGTGTGTTTCTCTACAGAGTTCAGAGCTCTATCCTGAGAAGACACAGGGGAGTGTGTCTGCCCCTTTGGATGACCCTGTGAATTACACAAGGGCGTGGGTAATTTCCACACGACTGTGTGAAACTCTGCAGAGAAGTTCTCCTCCATCCCGAGAAGACAAAGAGGGGTATGCGTGCCCATGTGAGTGGCCCTTATGAAGACCCACGGCCGTGAAATTTTCACACCGGCGTGTGAAACACTTAGAGAAATTTCTCGGGTGGACAGAGAAGCCACAGGTGTGTGTAGGTGTCCTTATGGGTCAAGCACACGGGCGTGTTAAATTTCCACCCGCCCATGTGGATGTGTTCATAGGCAAAGTGTGCTATCCCAAGAGCACACAGGGGCATGTGAGTGCCTCTGTGAAGATCTCTTGT
This sequence comes from Dioscorea cayenensis subsp. rotundata, assembly GCF_009730915.1. Lineage (NCBI taxonomy): Eukaryota > Viridiplantae > Streptophyta > Magnoliopsida > Dioscoreales > Dioscoreaceae > Dioscorea > Dioscorea cayenensis. The sequence continues at coordinate 13,278,223 of NC_052473.1, forward strand.
GGAGTCACACGAGCGTGGGTAATTTCCACACGCCCGTGTGAATGTACATAACTCAAAATGCCGAGATTCTTCTTTATAAATCTCTTGTGCATTTTCATCTTTTCATTCCCAAACACTCAGAGAACACATCCTCACACTCTCCCAACCTCTCACCACCATTTTAGAGGGATTTCACTCGAGTTTTCTAGCCATTTTCAAGTTTTTCATCTTCATCTTATCGGTAAACCCTCATTCCTTCTTTCCTTAACCTATCTTGATTTATTTTGATTAAACTGGTAATTTTTGCTTTTTTTTCATGTTAAAATGATGGATGTATAGTTTAGAAATATTTTAGAGCGAATTTGTGATGTATTTTTGAGAGAATTGCATAGTGGTCGTGCTGTTTTCACACCCTGTGGATCCACACGGGCGTGTGGAATTTCCACACGACTGTGTGGATTTCTGCAACATTGATTTCTTCAGTAAATTTGATCAATTTCTTTTTAAATCTTGCAGGTATGGCCCAAGATTGAATAAGAAAGTTGGCAAGTGTCGCCGAAAGTCCTCACTTGTGCAAGATCATTTGGAGTTCATGATTCCCGAGCACCAGGCTCGTTTTGAGAGGTTGACGAAGCTGAATTTTGGAGAGACATGTCTTCCACATGTAGGTGCTTTGAGAGAGATTCAACTTGTCGACGACATAGCTGATGAGCTTGAAGAGCTTCTTACTGTAGGCAATTGGCGCAGATTGTTATCTATTCGTGAGCTTGCCATTCTTTTACTGACACTCGAGGTGCTATCATCATGCGAGTTCGATCGATCATATTTGGGATTTGACAGTATTGATGCCATACAGTTCAGAGCATTCGGGCATCACTATAGTATGAGCGCTACATAGTTGATTCGATCGGGATTATATGATGATTATTTTACTGCCACAGAGGAGTACGAGCAGCTTCCTACAAATTACCTCAGTAGCTTGGCTCCTCAGCGTGCATATCGAGTATTATGTGGCCGTGGTCAATATAAGCCGGGGGTGTTCAAGGCCATGTGTTTTTCTTGACCTGCATATCGTTACATTCATGACATTCTGAGCAGGTTGGTGAACGGCCGTGGTGACAGTACCGGCGTCCTGAGCCGGTAGGAGCTGTTGTACCTTTATTCGATGGTTCAGAGCGTGTGACTCCACTTGGCACACATCCTGGCAGAGTACTTACAGCACCAGGGATAGTATGCCAAGATCAGTATCCTCTTCTCCGGCCCATACATTACTAAACTTATCATCTGGATGTTGGACACTATTCGTGGGGCTGAGAAGACGGTTGCACTAGCGCCCCTCGGACTAGAGACGATGAGACTCATGGGGATGATCAGAAGGTATAGAGACGGAGTTTATATGCTTAATATGCCCCCACCAGAGACAGCAAAGCCCGAGGGCGATGCAGCAGGGGGGTCTCAACCGGTACAGGAACCCCATCGGATGCATATAGAGACAGAGGCACCTTCCACAGCATAGGAGCCATCTCCAGTGTGCATCTTCTCTCTACCTCGAGCCCTTGATCATTTTGAGAGGCTCGAGAGTGCTGTAGCGGTGCTACAGAGTGACCTAGCCGAGGTTTGTGCGCTATAGGCCGCGAACCATCAGGAGGTTATGGCGTATCTTGACATCTTATTGCAGATTCTCGAGCGAGACATGACATCCCCATTCGTGATGAGACCCTGGACCCCTCAGGCACCACCATCACCAGTCGATCCACCGGTTACAGCATCATCTCCAGTAGTAGAGCAGATAGCACCAGACAATGACACTTGATGCGTCCTTTATTTTCTTTGCATTTATGTTTCGTATTTTATTTTTGCATTCAGTTTGGACTTGTATCACTCAGAAAGGATTTTCCTTCTAAGTTAATTTTTTATTTTCGTTGTCTCGAGTTGTATTTTATTGCTTTATATTTGTATACTCGAGTTTATTTTGCTTTTATTGAGCTTCACTGAACCCCCTTGTGTATACGTGCAGATGGTCTTGTGAGTATGGAATTTGAGGACTAGTCATGGACACGGTCAAAGTGATATTCACATGATCGTGTGTGGTCCATAACCCATTGGAACTCATTTCTCAAGGAACATAGCTAATCAAACGTACCATTAGGTGTTCAGGGCAGTATTGTTTCAATTACCAACCTTCACATATGCTTTTGAGTGTTGTACTTTTTATTGTGCTTGCATGTGTACATTGAGGGCAATGTACATCTTAAGTGTGTGTGTGTGGTGGGGGGGGGGGAGTTCACGTTACACATGTTCTTGACCTAAGTTTTGACTGAAAATGCTCACGTAGCCAATGGCGGATCACCTTAGTTGTAATGGTTGTATTCATAAGTTTGGAGAATTTTTAACATTGAATGTTCTCATGCTCTAGTTTTTACTTGAATTTTTAGGAATTTTTGATCGATTGACACTTGTTGCACTACTCGCTCATTAAACCTTTTTGGAAACTCAAGTTCAATGTTTAAGGGACTAGTTAGTTTTCTTTCTTGTGTTAATTTTACTATAAAAATGAAAAATATGTACTTGTTTCGGTTGTGCATTTGGGGTGGAAAGAGCTACCTCCTATGAAGTATGAAGCTATTGTCATAAGTCAGATACTAGTTATGCCTAATGAGAGAAAGAGTTATCTCATGGGATGAGTGAAAGCTACTACCCCGGTAGAAATAGCTACCACCTCGAAAGTGTGAAAGCCACCTTAGCAGCCGTTTCAGAAAGGGCTGGCTACCTTAGAGGATGTGTGAAGCTACTACCATCTCTTTGCTCTGTTTTGTAAATAAATAAGTCGCTTTTACTTAGAACTTTGAGGAGTATACACTGTGTTGACTTGAGTGAGTTTACACACACTTACATGATTTTGGGTTTGTTATACTTTTTGATTCGAGTTTTTAGCTAGAGCATTGACTTTCGTATTTGGTGTTGAAATTCCCCTTACTTGTAGAATGCTTCCCTTGCATGCTCTGGTGAACCTAAGGCCAAGCACTTTCAATATTTCCTTCTTCTATACTTCAATGTTTTATTTTTTCTTAAGGACAAGCAAAATCTTAAGTATGGGAAAATTTGATAAGTGCTTGTGTATTAGTAATATGAAGTATTCCTTTCTTATAATGAGCATTACTTTTCTCAGATTTTATCACTAATACATGTGTATTTGTGATCTTTTGTGCATGTAGGCTTATGGAGACAAGTATGGAAAAAAGAAACCAAAGTAGATTGCGAATACAATTTGTTGATGAAATCTTGAAGTGAACACACGTGAAGATACAAGTTGTGCTCAAAGACATGTGAGTGTGTGCCACCCTGCGTTGTGTTAAAGGGAATATGAAAATTGGAGGGGCATAAAGACAGTCAGACTCATGTGTTCTGACTTGTGCAACGCTAGCAAGATTGTCGTCAAATGTGTGTATATTGAAGATGCAGCACGATCTACCACATGGACGTGTGCCCGTTCATGTTGCCTTGATGAAAAGTGTGGATTCAGGAGTATTTTTGAGAGTACTATTCATGTTGCCCGTTTATGTAGCAGTTCATGTGCCCGTTCATGTAGCAGTCATGTGGATGCCTGATTCAAGCCTATTTAAAGCTGCGACTTTAGCCCGTTTGGGGGATCTTTTTCCCATCTTTTGCCCATCTCTTCACCATATTTGGAGGTGCTTGCGACTAGGGTTTAGAGGGGCTTTGGGAAGGCTTTTGTAGTGATTCTACGGCTTTCAACACCACTTTCCTTCGGAAGAGAGTTATTGGGGTAGATTTCATCGGCATCAATTCGGCGAGGTGTGCCCTAGGCTTGACGAGGGAACCTTTGGAGAAGACGCGGCCACTCCACAAGACCATCGACATGAATACCATGGGGGTTTTACTTATAGATTGTATCCTTTTACTTTCGATTTCATTATTGTTTATATCTTGCTCCATGGAGAGCTGAAACACTAGTGGATACTTGGACATGTAAACCCTAGGATAATATTGTTTCTTTGACTTTTCTATTATGTTTCTTTAATTGATGTTTTTAATTGAGTTCCAATCTCGAATGCTTGTTGAATGGGTTTTCCCTTAGAGTGACACTAGGGTTGAGAACCTACATTGGTAATCCTTGTGAGTGAGTGATACACCATGAAGGTTAGACAAAGCAAGATTGGAGAGGGTCGAGAGTGTGAGTTGAGAGGTAGCAGAACATCCCCTTTTCCCTCCGGTGTGATTTATCTTACCTCCACGTTCCAAGAGCTCTTTGCGGTCATAATAGAGTGAAGTGCTAAGAGATGAACTCCGTTGGGGCTTAGTTGTGCAAGTAACAGAGTGAAGTCTTGAAGCAATTCTTAGTATCTGGGGCTTAATTGTGACTAGAGGTCTTTCGCCTGGACCAAAGTGTTAGATCTATGTTAGGGAATAGGTTTTATCACTTGGAGTCCCTAGAGCTTTAAGCAACTTTGCACAGTGTGAGGTGTTGAGACTGCGCGATTTCCCCGCCAAAGCATAGTGTAGGGTTAGTCACGGTTGACCTTAGGTTTGGAACCGTGTATTTTAGAATTTCCACTACTCATTAAGCATCAATTAGGAGACAAAATAGTTGGTTTTGCACTTGAAGCAATAGTCCCAAGGGGAGCAATGTCCGGGTGCCCCACTTTCTATCGATTGCCTTTCCTCTTATTTTGTATAGTGTCTCTCTTTCTTGTTCTTTTATTTCTTTTCATATTGATATTGTTCACACCACTATAGATTCATTTTCATTCTAGTTAAATAGCAATCTTTGTGTTTCTGATCACTATTCCCTGTGGATACGACTACCCACTCACCAGGGTATTATCACTTCGACAAACCCGTGCACTTGCGGTTCACACGCAAAAGGACATTTGTCACTTATACACTCAAATATACTTTAACAAAGAGAGTTAGTTGAACACTATCGAATAGTAGGAGCATATGTCATAAATGCATCACTAGGATTGGTGATACAAGAACAAAAAGGTTTGTACACATATGGTAATCATAATCGGAAAGGTTCGTAATGATTTACTCATTCGTGATCAATTGGGTTACAACGTGGGGCCACGGGGCTGGCTAGGTGTCACCCACATTCTTTGGTATCCTCCCATTACCAAGTGGAACTAACCTAGGGAGTCACACTTAAAGGGATAAAGAATAAATTTTGTTTTTGAGTGGAGGGGTAAAATTGTCAATTTACAATTTCACTTCATGGGATGAGTGAAATTATATATTAGTCTAGGGTTTTTGTCTTAAGTTTAAATTTTGCTTTAAATTCGATGGAGCCATATAGATAATCAAAATTATAACGAGTCAATGACAAAAGTGGTTTGAGTTACATTAAGACTCATATTTCTAATAGAACTTCTATGATAATATTTATCATATTATGAAGGTTCATATTTTGAATATGACATCATAATTAAATAATGTTTATCATATTCTTAAGGTTTATATTTTGAATAGGACTCATAATTGAATAATGTTTATCATATTTTATGAAGTCTCTATAAAAATGACTCCTCTCTAACCCTAGAATCAATCAATTAATTCTCAAGTGAGAATAATCCCAAAGCTCTCTCTTCCTATCCAACCCTGGCCACTATTTAAAGAAGAAGAGGAGATGGTTTCTTAATTCAGGGGTCTAGAGGCGTGGGACTATCGTTTCGGCTCTAGAAGATCTACAACAATCCGAGAGACAAATTCGGCACATCAAAGGAAAGACTTTCAATCATTGAGAGGTAATTTTCTAGGACTTTTAATTAAATTATGGTGTTCATTAAAATAATTAGATTATATCGCAATTATATATATATATATATATACATATTTCCTCATGCCTATGATGGTATTACATAATTTTGCGATATTTCCTTACACTTGAATCTCATACAACATAGGGAAATCAAAAACAACAAGGGAACATTAGAGACTAGTATGTAAACAGTTGATTCCTTAAGAAATAGATTCACCCAATACTCCGTACTCTCCATGTGTATGTGTGTTCACCCTAGGAATGTGCCCCATGTTCCTTGGAGAAGAAAACTAGTTCAACAGACCTTATTTCTAACTAAACTTAATTGGTATTAGCTTCATAGAGGTTTCCCTTTCACACGGTAGGTCATCAGGTGAACAATGGTAAAGCCCAAGATCCAACCACTCAAGGGTGGCTTTCACACTTCAAAAGGAGATAGCTCTTTCTACCATCTTTTCCACAAACTATTTACAACCATCGGTGGGGTATTCATTTGAATTTGACTTTCTGATAACGACAAGGAAACACAAGTTTATTTTTTTTCACAAGGAAACTGGTCTATAAACTATAATATTTCCTCGGATACAAGTAAACCCACAACTAAGATGAAAAGTGAACTAGAGAGGGTTTCCAAAGCATGGGTGAAACAACGCTTAGCACAACAATGTACACTAGCTCTAACGTCACCCCTAGTCTTGTGAATCCCTAATAATAAGTCATAGATCATCCTAAGTCATGCATCATCATAATGAATACAAAGATAAGCCCCTCCCCCCCCTTCCCCACACACACACACACACACACACACACATGGACATTACATTGTCCTCAACGCACAATATGCAAGCACACACTAAATGAAAAAAGAAAATAAAGAAAACTGAGTGGAGTTATTAGGGCTTCCCTAGACAAGGAAAGTGATGAGGTCTCTCTCAACATGAAAAACACACTCTTTCCAGATATGGCATACATCCTGTGAAGCAAGAAAGATACAACATGAAGCTCAATACAAAAGAAAATAAACTAAAATAAAAGACTAAAATAGCAAGATAAATAGTTTAGCACGGGACTCTCCTTGCTAACTATATAAAATAAAGTACAAGTCTAAATAGAAGCAGAAATACAAAGTCTAACGGAAAAATAAAACTGCAATAAAAGATGAATAGTCAAATACTGCTCAATCAGACTCATAATCAATGGCCTTAGGTGTGTAGTGCGAACAGCTTGAACCATCCTCATTGTCCGGAATGTGTCGAGGATGATTGGGTCGCTACCATACCCAATCCTCATACCACTAACCCCCCCTCGAAGTCCCATCCCTCGAATGAGCTGGGAGATATAGGGTGTAGCGAATATGACTCCCACCCTATTATCAATTTCATTATGATGCATCGCAAGGGTGATCTCATACCCTAGGTGTAAGTGGAACCTGTCAACCATGTTGCCATGCTGAGCAGGTAGTCAAAATTATGCTCGGCTCACAACTCCAGTGCTATCATCATGCTCTGTCAAAGAGTGGCACAACAAGTAATGGATATGCCTAAGGACATGGGATAAAAAGTAGGTCGCCTTCTATTGGCAAAGATTATACCCAAGAGAGATGCTCAAACACTGCTAACAAGACTCAAGGGACTCTCCCACTGGCCTCTCAATCAATATAGCAGCATATTTAGCTGTACGAGTAAACTCCTCGTCATAGAGTTCTAGATGGAATAAAAATTAGGGTCAGGCTCATGTGATACATTGTGCCAAATACCTAAAACTATATAGTGATAGCTCTATGGAAACTAATCATCCCCTGCTCAAGCTCAAATGTCCCTAAGAACTCTAACGTCAAGTCTCTATATGTGGTGTCGGTGATTCGAAGAGCTAATGCCAAGCTTTGACCTCTCAGTAATCCCTAGACCTCATCGTCGAGTTCCACATCATGTATTACCTGCCAGTCAATCTCGCAGGACTCTCTGATCAGCTTGGTGTAAAGTGGAGTGTATCATAGCTGATGGGCTAGTACACCAAACATAGGCATGCCCTTTTAGGCGCAGGCCCTGATGTCAATAACTTCTTCCTTAGCATGAACTTGCACAAAACTTTTGTAACATATGAAAATTCAAGAGAAATACGGTCATTATGGTCATGTTGAATGAATAACAAGGGTGTGCTGACTGGGAAGGAACACACTCTTGCTTGCAACTCTTACACGGACATGCTTGCCTGGAAATAGACTAGGGCATAGCTGAGCATGATCGTGCTTAATGCGAAGCACAGCCATACTCAGCTTTCTTCCTGAATAGAATACTGGTTGAATAATGCAAGATTTTCTTGAATACAACCTGATTCATACACTTTCAAGGCTTGCAAAGCATGAAAAACACAACATACAAGAGATTTTACATGCCATTATCACAAAATGAGGTCTTGAACAGGGGAGGATATATACCTGATGCTCGAAGAGGAGAAAGGAATAGGGTGAGGGAATGCTGTGAAAAAATCTGACCAAAAACTCAACAAAAGCACAAGATCAGGCTAAGAATGCAAGTGGAAAACTTGGGAAGAGGAAGCAAAAGTCTTCAAGCACACTAGTGACTTAAAATAAAAAGGCAGATATGGAAAGGGAATCGTCACGCCTAAGCACCCCAGAATCAGCACGGTCATGCTTACTACTATGTTGAATCCTTGAAAAAAATACCCTAAAAGCACACGGTCATGCTTAAGACCTTGCTTAGGGTTGTGCTTTTTACAGGGAAAATTTTTGAGCTCTAAAAACCCACGCATGACCCTGTAAGGGGCAGCCAAACCATGCTCGTACAAGCATGGTCAGCAGCACCGGCACAAGTACTCCCGTTCTTACCGACGAAATTAAAAATTTTGCAACTCCAGTAAACTCACAGCCACCAGCATGACCGTGCTAACCTAGGATAAATTGAGCAGTTGTAACATTTTACAAAAATACTCACTAACATCCACTGACCTTGAAAATGAAGCCTTGGATCAAACACACAAATACTTGAGAGCCCAAAATGCCCAACTTGAATAGAAGATTGAGTCCAAAAGCAACAAATGACTAAATGCAAAATGGAAGCAAAAGAAAACACACTGACAAGAGAAAACTCGAAAAACAGAAAGAAAGGCGCTTGGGTTGCCACCGAAGGAGCGCTTAGTTTAACGTCACAAACTTGACGTACCTTATAACACTAAAGGGGGGTGATGAGTGCATTTCATGTCATATTTATGTACCCTCAATTCATTCTTTTATTTGTCCTTTAGCATACTTTTGTGTATATTCGATACTATTCTTGGGTATATTTGCCCTTTGTGCAGGACTCAGGGGCTCGAAGTAATTTGGAGTGAAATCGGGGATTAAACAAGCAAATAATGAAGATTTTGCTTAGTGCTCAAGTTACACACGGGCAAAGCACGGTCGCGCTCTATCCCCTGATTATTTTAGCCTGGAGATAACTTAGAGATAATTTAAGCAAGGGGTGCTTTCAGGCCAAGCACGGTCTCAACATGACCGTGCTCCTTCCCTGAATTTTCTCAGTCTGGAGACAGTTTCTACCCTTCAAGGGAAGCACGCTCGGGATGCTCCTAGCATGGTCGTACACAGGCTACGCACGAGCGGAGCATGACCGTGCTCCTTTCCCTGATTTTCCGAAGTGAGCACTCAGCCGATTCACTCAGAATCTCAACGAGAAACACAGTCCAAGCACGACCATGCTTAGACCATGTTGAGCTTGAAATCAGCCTTTTAACTCCAGATTTCTAGGGCTTCACCCCGACCTTTGTTAGGGGATTTTCTTGTCCACTAGGAGAACATGGATGAGGGCAAAGATCAAGCGTCACCACACCCTCTAAGGGGATCAAGGATGAGTTGGATGTACAAGGGAAGTGAGTTAGCATAAAGGAAGCTCAACTTGGAAGATTATCTTGAGAAGGAGGGTGTCATGTCTTTTTTCCTTAGCTCTTTATTTATTCCTTCAAAGCTGTACCCATCCTTGAGGGGCTAACCGTCCATGGTGCCCTGGGATGTTGAACAATGATGCTTTGTATGATTTTAATACTCGCTTTTAATTGTCTATAGAATTCTATTGGTTTCTTGTGATAAATCTTGTGTTGCATAACTTGATGTGTTTGATTTGCACAGGTTCTTAGGTAAAACTTGGTGTGTTGATTGCCATAGTTGTAGTTTCCTTGTGTGATTGCAAAACTCGATGTGTATGAAACCCACAGTTACCTTAGCAAAACTTGATGTATTTGAGAACCATAAATGTGGCATTGCTTTTAAGCACACACAAGAACTGTAGGATGTATTTGGTAGGCAATAGAAGAAAGTTATCATACTACAGCTCATAGGAATCATCCTGGGGCATTTCTCTCTTGTTGTTGAATTCTCGATCCTAGCTCGCCTGAAAATTCCACCTGTTCATTCCTTTACTTGTTTTATTTTTCTTCGTTAAACCAACCCAATCTTTGTCTAACTAGAGATTAGGAAAAGAAGTAGTACTTTAAGTCTAGTCCTTGTGGTTCGATGACCTTACCCCTCATGAGGTACCACTGTATTATTTGTGCGTGACCCATACACTTGTGAATAACGCATCAAGAGGTCATGGAATGATATTTCCTCCCAATTTCCTGTAGGCTGTGCAAAGCAGTAAGGTATTAATGTTCCAATAAAAAAGATTTCACCTTCATTTAATATCGAAGCTAAATCACAAGCCCTTGGAGAGTTCGGTGGACTCTTCAACTTGGTAGTTGTTGCATAATGCTTCCACAGTTTTTTGTCTAAATAGGGCTTATGATCAATCAACTTAAGCTCTCCCTTAAATGCTCTCATGCTAACTTGGTGGTGATTTTTCTCCTCTAAGTCATCCGGTGGTTCTTCATCATTAAGCAATTCAAATAAATTATCCTTCATCCACGTATCCTGCAGAAATTCAGAAACATAGTCATCAATCACATTAATAGCATAACACGTGTCGTCAGAATCCATAGAATGATGCATTGCATTTGACAACTTGAACACCACTTCTTCATCACCCACTCTTAATACCATTCTACCATCTTTGACATTGATTAATTCTTATGATGCTACCAAGAATGGTCACCACAAAATTAAAGGAACCTCAGCCTTGTCATCCAAATCCAAAATGACAAAATCCTCTGGAAAAATAAATCGGTCCACCTTAACTACCACAACTTAAATAATGCCCATAGAATGATGAACAGAACAATTAGCAAGTTGAAGATTTATCTTTGTCCACTTAAGCCCACCAAGCCCCAACTTTTGAAAAATCTTCTAAGCCATAAAGTTGATACTTGCCCATAGGTCGGCAAGTGCTTTCTCATCAAGCATTCCCCCAATAGTACCTGGGATGATAAATCTTCCCGGATCTTTCTCCTTCTTAGAATGTTATCTGAGATGGTGGTGGAATATTCCTCGCTCAAAGTAATAGTGGATACCTCTTCTAGCTTCTTCTTGTTCACCGACAATTCTTTGAGGAACTTAGTATAATGAGGCATTTGAGCAAGAGCCTCAATGAATGGGACATTGATGTGCAGGGTCTTAAACATCTCAAGGAATTTCTTAAATTGCTCATCTTGTTGATCTTTCTTCATCTTAGCCAGATAAGGTAGCTTAGGTTAGAAACTAGGAATCTTGCTTTTGCTCCTTGACTTCCTCATTCTCACCTTGCTCAACACTACCCTTTGTAGATGTATCTTTCACAATTACTACCTCTAGTTCAGAAACTTCTTTCTCATACACTTGGGTAAGGGTAGAAATCAATTCCCTTCTGCTTCTTAAAGTCACTGCCTTAAGGGATTGGCAGGGATTAAACTCTGTATTTCTAGGCAATGAACCTAGAGGTCATTCAACAAGAGTCTTAGCAATTTGTGCTACTTGATGCTCCAAATTCTACAGTGATGCTTGTTCATTCCTCATCAATTCATTATGTCCCATTAGATGAATATAATTTACTTGGATGTACTTTACTAACAAGGTTTCAAGTGATGGTCCCTTTTCCTCTTGATATAGTGGTCGGGAAGGTGCGTGTTAAGGTTGTGATGGCTTGAACTATCCTTATGACCCTTGCCCCAGTTGGCTCTAAGAAAAGTTCAGATGATTTGTCCGACCTGGATTGTAAGTGTTGCTATAAGGGTTGTTCTCAAATCTGTTACTCTGCCCCACATAATCTACTTGCTCTATGCTTGAAGGTCCCTTAACAAGTTGAATAATCGGTCCTACTTGACCACCCCATGCCTCACAAGTCATCACAGGTGCTTGAGGTTGGACTTGCATTGCATCCAACCTTTTGGAAATAGGTTTCACTTGTGCTACTAGGGTAGTATGTGCATCAACTTCATAAATTCCTGCAACCATCATAGGCTTGGTCCTTTATGAGCTCCACTAATGGTCATTCAATGCTATATCATTAATGAGAGTGTATGCTTCAGTTGGTTATTTACTGCAAAGGGAACCCGCAGCTGTTGCATCTCATATCTACTTGGTGGCTAAATTTAAACCATTGTAGAAAATCTGAATTTGTATCCATTCTACCATTCCATATTGTGGACATTTTCTCAACAAATCCTTGTACCTTTCCCATGCTTCATACAAGGTTTCGAACTTCATCTGTCGAAATCTGAAATTAGGCTTCAACTTAAAGTTATTCACCATCACTTGAGGGCGAACAATACTAGATCCTGCTCTTTCCAAATTTGGCCTAGCATAGTCTGAAATACTTCTTTGCTGAATCCTGCTATTGGTTCATTCTGATCAACCTCAATACTAATTTCCACTGAACCTATATCTCTGAGATTGACTTGTCATAACCTTCTATGAAATGTTCTCTCTAACTCCGGATCAAGACTCACAAGTGGAGAAAAGGAACTTCCTCTAGTCATGCAAGAACACCTGCAAACCAATTTAGTAACATGAATCAAAAACAAAATAAAAATAAATGAAAGCAAAATAGACTAAAGTAAAGGAAAATGGCTATATTACTAGATAATAAAACTTTCTCAAGAGTTGCTAATCCCCAGCAATAGTGCAAAAAACTTGATACGACCTTGCGTATCCGCAAGTGCACTGGTCATATGAAGTAGTAAAGTTTACCCAATGGGCTCGGGTAGTCAAATCCACATAGACTGGAATAGCTCTCGATAGTTGTTTGTTTCCTAATATCTAGCGAATTCAAAGATTAGAGATGGTGTAATTAGCACTACTAAAGAATAAAATAATAAAAAGAAGAGAAAAGGGAAGGTTTTGGGTTGAAAGAACAGTAATAAACAGGACAATACCCCAGATTAATCCCCTTGACACATGCAATGACTAGGCAATGATTCAAGAGCTCCTCTTGGACCAGTAAATACCTGTGGAAAGTTTGCAAACATATGTCCCTGCTCAAAGGCATGGAGTGGACTCAACCCCTTCCCTAATGTGTACCCTAGCTAGATGAGCAAAGATTACTCTCTAGACAGCAAGCCAATCTAGGGTTGAATAGCAACTTAAAATGCAATGGCAGCCTAATGTGAAAACTAGCAATGAAACATCAACACATACACGACTATCAACAATCCCCACATTAAGCTAGCAACATACAAGCATCAAGGCAATCAACACAAAGTAGGATAACAGTATGAACAAAAGGGAGATCACAAGGAAACTCAAGAATCAATATCACTAAAATCAAAACATTAAAAGTCAAAATTCATAATTCGGGGCATAAAAAGATAGTTATCCTCTCAAAGTTTTACAATCAAGCATAGCAAAACAAGTAAAGAAGTAAAGATTGTCCATTAAACTCCCTTCTTGCTTCACAATCACGTTGGAGAAGGCTTCCAATGGTCATTGCCAAAGATCCTCCATTTTTATGCTTATCTTTCCTCTAGATCTCACCCTAGATGGTTTCCTCTGTTACCCTAGCCACACCTCCAAAAGATAGAAGAAGATCCACTTGCATAATCTAATTTTAGGGTTTAAATAACCTTTTCCTGATACAAGAACGCTCGTGCGGATGGTCATGCTGATGACCCTTCTCAGCTCCAAATCCTGGGAAATAGTCTCAACATGATTCCAGCAAAACTCATGGGGATAAACACACCCGTGCTTACCAGCCGTGCTTCCCTAGCACGATGGTGCTAGGAGTACTTGTGACCATACTGAGTTTCTGATGACTTTCCGGTAAAACCAACAGGGTTAAGCAAGCCCGTGCTTACCGACCATGCTCCCCAGTATGAGGGTGCTAGAAGTAGTAAAAACCATTCTTCCTGTTCTATGAAAATAGCAGTAAATCACACGGGGTTCAGCATGCTTGTGCTTTCGACCATACTTCCCAGTATAGGTGTGCTTCTGACCCTTCTTATCATGAAACTTGTATTTCAACGTAGGTTTGCATTGAAATTCATCTCTAATTATTCCTTTTGGCCAGAAACCTAATTATGTACACAAATTAGCAAACATACTTCAAATAGCATCAGTTTATGACAAAAACATGCTAATAGGACAAGTAAAACACACATTAGGCTATAAGAAATCGCTATATAAAATGCACTCATTAGACATTGATGAACCATGGGAGGAAAACTTTGTATGGATGATTGTTTTTTTTATTAATGCATGTTGGCTTGTTCTTTGAATTTAGTCTATGATGCTTCATGTTTAATCTACAATGGATGCATTCCGAAGGTTAATTTTCGATTGTATGCGTAGAATGGGATGTTTGTATATAAGGTCATACTTAGATTAATGAGGTTTTATTGTACTTACACACCAGAGGTTCTAGGTGTTGACGACCTTCCTCATCTAGATATAGAGATTCCTTGTACCCAATGCAATTATAGGGGTGTCCAAGAGATGGAACCCATATGGGATTAGGGTTATTCAACAAAGGATTTTGAGCTAACTACCATTAGAATTTCATGGGACAAATTACAAGAAAGAAGGTTTTTGAAGGAGTAGAGAAGAAGGAGAAAAGAACATTTGGGATTTGGGATAGAGTGCAACAAAGAAGGTTTCTAGCGGGATAAAAATAACAGGTGTGCCACGTGGCATGGCTGATGTGGCATAAGTTATGTAACATGTCATGCCACATCAGCCTGCCATTAACAGCGTAAGAATGAGCTCCTTAATTAAAAGTGAATTTAAAGTTGGTGTACCTAATTAAACTTTTATAATTTGGTGCTTAATTTATTCATATTTCATGGTCAAGCTTTCATTAATTCCTTGCAAGAAAAAAAGTAGTATTTGAGTAAGTTTTGGAGTGATTCAATGAAAAATTCAAGATTTTTAGAAGCAACCACAAATTGAAACCACACCCATAGTTAAAACAATTCGCTTAATCTAGAGCAATAGGAATTTTAGAAGGCAACCACTAATGAGTGCATTTTATATAGGTGTTTTACATACCTTATTATATGATTTTCTTGTCTTTTGACATATATTTTGGTGTATTTTGATGCTACTTTGCATATTTGTGCATAATTGTGTAGGAAAACAAGTATTAGAACAAAAGAATAAGATTTACTGATATTTCTGAGTGAAAAGAGTGCAAATGGGAGATTTCGAGGAGAAGCACGATCAAAAGCATGCCCGTATTTCACCCTGTGTAATTTATAGGCATTTTAATAAGAAAAGAAACATGGGCACTACATCATGGCTACTGTAGCATAGACATTATAGCAAGCGGTGTAAGAATCAGCATCACTTCAGTGCTGAAAGCACAGTTGTGCTTCTGGGAAGCATGGTCGTGCTTATGCCTGTGCAGATTACATGTTTTGGATTTTTCAAGCCAAAATAGTGCCAAAGACTCTCCCATAAAAAGTACGTTCATGAGCACGCCGGCAAGCATGACTGTGCTTACCTCGGGAGTGCCTTTTTGAGGCCCCAAGTTAAGTTTTCAAGGGGACTTTTTGGCGAGGTTTCTTCTAGATTTGAGCTGGGAGTATGGTGGAGCTTCATTATCGATGGATTGGAGGTGGATCTGAGGTGCTAGGAAACCGAGTAGTGCGGAGCAATATCGGCGAGACTTCATGTGAGCACCATTAGAGTGGTTGGGGAAGCAAAAATGGAGTTTTTCATGTATTCTTTCTCTTTTGTTTTCCTTAGTCTTTCATGGGTTTGTAACATTATGAGGGGCTAACCGTCATTCAGTGCCCCTGGCTATGACTCTTGACATTGTGATGTATTGACTCTTTTGCTTTGATTATGGAGTTTCCTTGTGATTTTCCTTTTGGTTATCTTGGTATACAAAACTCTTATGTTGATTGCCTTGATATGCATGTTACAAAATTTGGTGTGGGAATTGCTATTAGCAAAACTTGATGGGAATGTTTCCCATAGTTGTAATTGCAATCTTGATAGCATGTTAACCATAGTGCACATCATCTATCTAGATGATGATTGAGAAATCCATCTAGCTAGGGCACACATTAGGGAAGGAGTTAACTCCACACCTAGCCTAACGTTGGGTCATACACTATCAAACCCTCCGTAGGGTTTTCTCACAGTCCAAGGAGATGTGCATTGTAATTATTGCTAGAGTCGATACATTTGTCTAGGGGAGTAGTTCGGCACGCTACTCTATCTCTGTAATCCTTACCTAATTCACTTCCAGTCCTACATTTACTTTAGACGTTAGTCCATTTTTCTTCTGATGTACTCTTTGCAAGTGCATGGATTGTTATTAGTAATAAAGTGATACCCCACAAGGGGGTAGGGTTGTCAAACCACAAGGACTAGACTTCTAGTACTAGTTGATCATCTAATGTATAGTCAACTGAAAGGGTGGTAAAGGTGTTAACTACTAAAAAAACTAAAGAATGAAGGGATGGAAGAACCAAGTAGACTATGGTTGAGTTTTGATAACAAGTTAGCAATGCCTCGGGATGATTCCTAAGTGCCTAAGATACTAACTTGGGTATAATGCCTACCAAGGTAAATTCTAAGATCTTTGTGGGTGCTCAAAAGCTTTTATGAAACTTCCCTCCTTCAAAACATCCCTTCAAATGTACTTCAAGAACTCCATAGGATGGCCAACTCCATTTCTAAGGCATCTCTAACTCACCCTTGATCTCCTTAGCTTGAGTAGTGATAGCTAATCATCATTCTCTTAAGAGTTCCCCGGCTGGAAAAGAAGGCTCCTGAACAAAAGATACCAAGAAACCCTAAATCTTGGTATTAATAAGGAACTTTCAGGCTTAACACAGTTTGAGCACGATCATGCTCAGACCATGCTCTTCTTGATGCTTCTGAGTGAAAAGGGCTAAGTGTCATCCAGTAGGGAATCACACGAATAGCACGGTCACGCTCCATCCATGCTCAGCTTGAGTACACCACTGAAAGGAGCACGCAGATTGTGCTTCTCCTGAAAGCATAAGAAACTCCAATCTGAGATAATTACAGGGAGATAGTACCCCCGTGCTCATCCAGTGCTTGCATTGGACACTTAGAGAAACTATTTTTTTTTATTGGTTTTATCCCTGATTTCACTCCATATGTGGTACGAGCCCTAAAAGCTTATGACTGAGACAAACATACCCAAAATAGCATCATTCATAAATAAAATGTGCTAAAAGACAAGCGAAAGAGTGCATTGGAGATATACAAAATATGATATGAAATGCACTCATCACCTTCTATTACCATTTTGATCCGACTAGATATTAGAAGAACAATGAGTAATAAAAGCTTACTAGCCCCTGTAAATTTGACTACCGGACCCATTTCGGGTACATTATACTACTTGTACAACCTGTGCAATTGCGGATACACAAAGGGTGTACCAACCATGGCCTAAAACCACAACCATGGTTATTCAAACCACACTGTTGGTTTCCAGAGAAGTGGTAGAGGTGATTTGCACTATTCATGACTATTATTAATGGTTACTATTTATAGAAACTGTCTATGTAGATGTTAAGAAAACACGCCAGTAATTTTTCTTTATAAAGGCCATGGTTTTCTTTGAAAAAGAATTTCTAGAGGATTCTCTTAGGAACCACAACCATAAGAGATGTCTATGCTTTATGGTTGTGGTTCTTGGTTTTCTATGCCACTAGATCGACACCATGTCCTGGAATAAAGATGGGGATCATAGGGAAGACCAAAATCACAAACTAAATTTAACCAAAAATAAATGAAGAAAATTTTTGACAAAGAAAGAAGAAAGAAAAAAGAACATATTGTCTTTTATCTTCCTCAATTACCGCATGCCAACCTCTCAAACGATCAATCTTTCTCTTGCCCAAAACCATACCTTGGGATAAAGATGGGGAAGGATCTGATTAAATGTTTTTTCTCAAAGTGATTTGTGTTCTCGTAGGGAAAATGGCTCTCGAAGAGCAAGAATAGTGTCAGATTGATTGTATCATGAGGAGGCAAGAAGGGCCTCAATTTTCTTTAAGGTTCAGGAAAGGAAAGAATAGTTTTGGGGTGAGAAAAAATAGTGGTTGGCCACATCGTATGGCTAACATGATGATGGTGAGCCATTTGCATGGCTGATGTGGTGTAAGTCCTGTGATGTGTCTTGCCACATCAATTTTTCTTTTAATGGCATAAGACTAAGTGACTTAATTGAACATGAATCTAAAGTTGGGGGTACCCTATTGAAATTTTTTATAATTTGGTGTCTCAAACAGGAGTATCCAAATTGTTAGATGAGTATTCAAATAATTTACTTATAAATTTAAGACAACAAACTAGTCATATGAAACAGTAACAAATTAGGTGTATAACAACCACATGAGTATGCCTTTAGAATTGATATTGAGTAATCGGTCTTCTATACCTTAATTTTTCTTTTAATGTCGTACCCCTTGTTATATCCTTGTCCTCTAACAACATCAATATGAAGATCAAAATTTTTCATTATATTCATGAGTTTCCCAAAAACTATTTTCCCATATGCTTCATCCATTTTAAAAATACTATAAAATATTCTTCTATTTATATTTGAGCCAATGAAACATCTACACCTCTTAATATGAGAGACATTTGTTCTTGACAACTTGCATCAGTTGTACAGTCATGTATGCTAGAAAAATATTTTGCTAGTTTAAGTTTCTTCACAATTGTAATTTTTAGTTCATTTGATAATAAATCATTCAATTAAATTTGTATTTTATGACCAAAAAAATGATAATGTGTTTAACTAGCATAAATACATCTAACATGCTCTTATATCACGGGATCAAATTTTCTAATCATTTCAATAACACTCAAAAACAAATTCATTGATATACTCATAAATTTTTTTCATTTGATCCTCGGAGTAGCAAGTTATATATTATAGAGCTTTCACAAGGACAATAATTATCAATAATACATTTATCTAACTTTTTTCTCTTTATTGATTTGATCATTCATTTTTTTATCAACTATTTTCTCCTTTCATAGTTACATCTCCAATACAATCTAAGTAGTTATATTAATAATGTGTTTATTAGATGTTTCCTATTGCTTAAGTTTGGCACTCAGATTTTTCCAATCTTTACATCCATTATTAACTAGTTCATGAGAATTTAAATGTGAATTTGGAAACAACTTGCAACAAAATTAAAAAGCTTTATCTAATTTCTTTGAATAATCTAACCATATTCTATCATGCTTTTCTCCATTTAGCAATTTTCTCATGTAATGTATAATAGAAAATTGTCTAAAGTTTTTATCTATTGAAAAATCTAAACAACTAGTTGTATCTCTAATAAATCCTCTTCCAACAATTAAATCTCTCAAATTTTAATTAGCATTTTTTTAGTTTCCTAGATCATATGAATCTAATTTTACATATGAAGATATTTAATCATGACATTCCTTATATTCCATATGAATTGTATTTTGTTTATTCTCTTTAGAAATTAAAGGGCTTTCAATCTTATCTCTATTATGAGGATTTTCTACTTTGCACATGCCATGTTCTTCAAACATATTACAATGAAAATAATCTTGAAAACAATAATATTAGATAAAATGGAGCAAAAGCAACTGACTGAAGTAGCATTTGTTTTCCATGATGGCTTCAAGAAAATAAAATCAATAACCTACTTGATAGAGTAAAAATAGCGGGAAAATGAGTTTAAACTATAAAAAACATAAAATAAAATTGAAACTTTACCTCTTTTCTTTACAAGAATACACTTGAGACTGATTATCCTTGATGAAAAATGTTGATTAAGATTGAAAGTAATTAAAAAGAATTTTCTAAGTTAATATGAGAGTAAGTAAAGAAGAGGAGGTTTTTTTTTAGAGACAAGCCAATAGACTAAGAGGTCATGGGCAAATAATTTTTGTTAAGAAAATGAAATACCATGTTCTTCTACTCTTAAATACAAGTTTTCTTTTATTCAGATTTTTGGTTAAGTACATGTATTTCTATTATTTTCACATTCAATTGGAATGTATTCTTTGTTTTGGTTGGAAAATGGTACCTAATTTGTTGTTATGTCGGTCTCACGGCATGGATGTAGCATAAAAGAACAAGGGAGATAAAGGAAGCAACTTTGGAACAATTTGATGGAAAAGGAGCTCTATTAGCACCAGAACAGGAGAACAGGCCAACCAAGAAACCTTACGACCCACTTATAGTTGCACTTGTGGCCATAAATATAATAATAAAAAAAAAGCTTGCGAAAAAGCAGATTTATGCTAATAAGCAAGAGTATAATGGCAATACATAAGGGCTTATTGTCACAGCTTACGCCATGAGCAAGGGCATAATGGTCATGCAAAGAAGAATACGTGCAAAACTTACACCCGTAAGGAATGTCACAAGCACCAGACATAGGAGCTTACGGTCTAGCGCTTACAAGAGTAAGCTAGACTATAATACCTAGACTGAATACCTTACATGCACTACTTATGGCTGTAATGTAAAACATATGAACTTTTATCTCTAGGTTCTTACGACGTCATTCTTATGCACATAAGTTACCCTTAAGGGGTTAGGTATCTTTCAAGAGCCAAGCAAAGGGAACAGAGGATGGAACTTCTATGGGCTTTCTTCCGTCAATCCAAGCAAGATCTAGGCTTCATCATGGGTCAAGGGTATTGAGGAAGCAATCGGGAGTTGTTCTAAGCAGCATTTATGGAAGACTCCTGGTGATTCATCGTCAAACTTGGATGGAGATGCTTGAGGGAGTTTTAATGGCTTTTATTTCTGTTATCGCTTCCCTTAGATCATATGATTGTTCTCCACTGATGGAGAACTAAACTCTATGATGTTTAGGCATATACAGAACCTAGGTTTTATTCTTTAAGTCCTTGGTTGTAGACTCTTAATCTTTCATTAATTATCTTGAATTCCATTGTAGTGAAAGCCAGGAGTTTATTATTTGATGTATGCAAATGATGATAGAGAGGTCCATGGTGTATAGACATACCACAATTGAAAGGTTCCTATTTCATTAGAGTGCATTGACATTATTGTTCTTGTTGTTAATGCAATCATACAGAGTTTGGATGATGAAGAGATTCCAATCCCTTTTTGTAATGGGATTAAGTTAATTACTTCGAGAGAAGGATTTTACTACTCCTTGAACCTGTGTTACATCTAGAAAGCATTAATTGAGTGTATTGCAGCTGTAGATGATCTGTATCAGCATCATATAGGACCAGTTATTGCTCGCCTTGAGAAAGCACTACAATAGTTATGATTTTTGGCGACAACTTTTTTATGCCACCTTGTTATTTTGTCATAAATATTACATTTTTTGTGTCAAAAAAGTTAACTGATACTATTGCTTAAATTAATTGTGATAATTTAAGTTTTTGTCACTATTATAGTGATAATTGTGACAATTTCATATATGTCACAATTAAATTGTCAATATCAATATATTAATGGTGGCAAAAAAAAATTTTGTATCTAGTGTTCGTCACTAAAAACATATAAGATTTGGTGTAAAAAATTTCTTGATGAGAATAATGTTTAATTGTGACAATAAATATTTTCGTCACTATAATTTCTCATTTGTTGTGACGAAAGTGTTCTCCTTCACTCAACATATATTTTTTATTACAACAGTTTTGTCACAAAAATTCAACCATTTAATGCCTACAAAATATTGTCACAAAAATTAAATTTTTTTATTAACAATGTTATCACAGTAAAATGGGCTATTATAACAACTTATTCATCACTATTGTGTGTGTGTTTTTTTTTTGTCTCAACAATACTGTCACAATAGAATGGATTATTTTGAAGGCTTATTTGTCACTATTTAGCGTCTTTCTTGTGTCTTGTTACAATAAGATGGACAATTACAACCACGTATTTCACCACTATTTCTTATTTTTTATGTCAACAAAATTGACACAATAGAACAAATTACTGTGAGCACTTTATTAGTCACTTTAAAAAAAAATTTATATCAACAAAATTGACATAAATAAATAATGTTATTGTAGCCATATTTCTTTGTCACAAATACTAAATTTGTGAGTGACTTCTAAAATTTTCTAGTATTACTAATTGTGACTAAAATTACTACTTTTAGTGATAAATCTTGTTACCACTAAAAATAAAATTTGTTGTAGTCAAGGGGATAATATGTTTTAGGAACTCTCTTGGTTCAATCGATTTGAATTTAACTAGTGCAACCGTGTCCAAAGCTTTATCCAAAACCCTAAAGAAAGTCTATGCCTGGATACCTTCATCCTATGCTTGGTTGTCATCTTAGCTAGTGCCCTGATTATTTTTCCTCTATTTTAGTATTCTTCCTCCAGCCCAATTCATCACTTGCTTTATAGGCTAGATAACAAGGTGAATGGTTAGTACAACTTATACTTCCTAGTTACTCATGGGATCGACAATCTTACACTGATTACACACTATAGTACTTGATTGGCACATGCATTTGCAATTAGGGGTGACATTTGTCCCCATCAATCATTATAACATTATAATTATAATGCTACAATGAGATTACATTTCCCAATGGATATTTAATGTTATCATGAATGTGATAAAGTTAATTTTATGTGATTTAATTTTACCATAAAATAATTAGACAAGATCAATTTTAAATTTTAGAAAAGAAAACAATTGAGGATATGATTATGTGGATATAATGATATGTGTCATATTCCACTTCACAAGTTAAGAGGCAAACAATGTGTTGCTCTATATATCTAGACTTCACAAGTTTAAAGAGTAACAATAGGTTGATCCTTCCTTTCAAACCCTAAATTTTTTTGCAAAAAAGAAAAACCATAAATTTATTGGGGCAAATGGAGATATTTTCAAATCCTAGCACCAAAATCAATGCTTGAAAAAAAATGAAAAAAAGAGTCAACAAGCTCATGGGAAAAGAAGAAACCATGGAGAAACCCAAACATTAGCATACGATGTGGAGAAGGATCTGATCGCAGGTATTGATGAGGTGGCAGAGGCATGCACTAAGCTCGTAAAAGAAGGTCATAGGAATCTACTCAAAGCTTGACACCCAATCATCGTTACCTCTCCTCTCCGTTGTCACTGCTTTTAAAAGCAAATCAAGTTATAGAACTCTGTTAATGGTCTTTTTAAAAAAAAACTAATAATAACTTTTTGAATTTTAATTACAGTAAATAAAGAGATTATAGTTTTTATTTTTTAAAAACAAATTGTTGTCCAATGCTTACCGTTGGTTTTGTTATTTCTCAATAAGGAAGAAGGAGGTTAAATTCTTATTATAGGACATCAAACTATGGTTCTTTTTCATTTTGAAGTCCAAACTTCAATTTGAATGAAAATTATTACCCAACTTCAACTTTGTTTCACTAGAGGATCATCCGACATATTACGGCCTATTTTTGATGATATGATATTGGAAATTCTCTAGAAGTAGGTGACATAGAATTTTTAGCTAAGAAGATAACGTGTTATATATATAATGACAGAGAATTTCAGGCATGTAATTCATCAAAAGTAGGCCAGAATCTCTTAGGTGACCACTCGGTGAAACAAAATTGAAGCTAGGTAACCATTTTGATTTAAATTGAAGTTTGGACTCCAATATGAAAAACAACCATAGTTTGATACCCTATTAAAAAATTTAACCAGAAAAAAAAGAAGGGGATGATGATGTGGACGATGATGTGGCTAGTTTTGAATGACGTGGCAACTTTTGGGTGATGTAGAAGCTAAGTGACATGTCGTACTAACTCGGCTTTTTCGGCAACTACGTAAGCAAATAGAGACCGGTTGACTACTTGGTTAAACCAAACTAAAAGTATGTGACCATTTTGATTCAAATTGATGTTCGATGACCAAAGTGAAAATAGATCATAGCTTATTGATCTAGTAAAAAAATTTACCCTCTAAATGGCCCCAAGCTATTTTATTTGTTAAAATGGCTTTAGGGCCATCGCATCAACCCCAAATTAGCACATGAGCGGGATGTTGGCTGGGCATTTTAAAAACAAAATCACAGGTTTATTTTTCATTTTAGCCCCTTTTTTGATAATTATTTTAATAGATTATTTGTGTTAATTATTATTAAAATAGAAATATTATTTGAAATCATAATTACTATTATTATTACCTTGAGAACTATAAAAGTGAAAATTATTTCAAACTATTTTATTAATATTTTGATTATTATTTGAGTGCGAATTATTTTAAATATGAATTATTTAAAAAATTATTATTATTATTAAAATATTATTATTTTAAAAAATTATTATTATTATTATTAAAATATTATTATTTAAAATATTCAATCTACTAAATATAACAGGATGATAAGAATTTAAATTCTATCATAGATGGTCCAAATATCTGCAATAACCTTTTAAATCGCTCCCACCCATGACCCTATTCAAAATAAAAGTCAACAATAATGTCCAATCTAAAGCCAAAGTTCCCACTATTATAATAATAATAATTTGAAATAATTCCTACTTAAATAATTTCCCACTCTAATAATAATCAAAATATTAATAAAATAATTTTAAATAATTCTCATTTTAATAATTCTTACGTCAATAATAATAATAATTCAAATAATATTTTCTATTTAATAAAAATAATTTTTTAAAAATCTATAATTATAAACAAAGTCAAAATACAAAAAGAAATTAGTAATTTTGTTTTAAAATATCTTATCAGAAGCTTAGTCAATACCCATGTGCTGATATGACAATTAAGTGATGGCTTAGGACCATTTTATATCAAAAATGGTCCTAAAGCTATATAAACATGTGCTGATATGACACATATGTGATGGCTTTGGACCATTTTATATCAAAAATGGTCCTAAAGCTAAATAAACAATAAAAAAAAACTTGTAAGGTTATTGTTGCAAAATGCCCTTAAATATTTCATGAGTAGGAGAGGACCGCACAAGGACCACATTGTAAATGACTAGATTCATTAAATATTTCATGAGTTGTCACGTTCATTCAATACTTATTATTTACATTTGTTAGCATTATTTGAAAAGACCCTAGCTCATACAGTGTAAATTATCCATTGCCAATAGTCTCTAATTGTCAAAAAAAAAACAAAACAAAAAAAAAAAACAAAAAAACTTATATCATTTGGAAACAATATTTATTCTACACTTGCACCACTCATTAAATAAAGAAACGATAATTAAAAAAAGTAAACATAAAAAAATGAATTTTTTATTTATGTTATGTTGATTTGCCATCAAGATTTTTACATATTTGCATGGATCTTATCTTCCACAGTGATGGTTGTTACCAACAACACTGACAAGTATGTTGATATATTTCATAAAAAACAAAAAAGTATGTTGATACATATGTTGAAATTAATTAGGTTCTACTTTTTTAGTATAAAGATTGGGCAAGTGGGTTTAAATTACTAACAAAGACATCAAATTGCAATAACGACATGTATAATAACATTTTAAAAATTAAAAATTGTCGCTAGCTGAGATTGTTTAATTATTGACTACATTCATTTCGGACCAGAAATGTTCCTTTTAGCATGAGTAATCTATGCTTTCATGACTCAAACTTAATTATTGAGTGCGCCTGATATAACTCATGCTTCCTACGTAAATATTTTTTTGTGGAAATTACTAAAAACACCCCCAAAGTTTGCAATATGCACAGATTTCCCCTAAATTTGAATATCTATAAAAACCCCTTCCTTTTTGAATACAATGATTTTTTAAACCCCCAAAGCATCTAACAGTGATTGATAGAGTTAATTTGGAATTTTTTGGAATAAATTGTCCCTTGCATGAGAAGTTGTGACAAGTGTGACATGGTTTGGCCATAATGCCCTTGGGTGCAATGAGTTTCTATTTAAAACATGAGGTTTCTGTTTAAAATATGAGGTTTTATTTAAAATATGAGGTTCTGTTTAAAAAATGAGTTTTCTGTTTAACAAATAAGTACATGCATTACTCTTCATGCTAACCTAAATTTTTTTGTTTGTAGTTATAATGTAATCATCGAAACTAAATTTCTTTTTCCGAAACTTATTAAATTTTTAATGTAAATATCGTTATCTCCATATAAGAAAGAATAGTCGTCTCTATGCTTGGTTGTCTTTATTTAACTATCGATGTTTTTGTTTAATATATTGTGTTTACATTATCGTTGTTTCTATTTAAATATGGATGAGTGGCCAAGATTAAATTTGTTTTTATACCTAAGATTAATTTGTCACGTAAATATTGATTTGTTTAAATATCAATGTTTCTGTTTAAAAAATATGTTTTCAGTTTAAGAAAATGAGGTTTTTGTTTAAGAAATGAGGTTTCTATTTTAAAAAAATTAGTTCTCTGTTTAAAAATATAAGTTCTCTGTTTAAGAAATGAGTACATGCATTACTGTTCATGCTAACCTAAATTCTTTTGTTTGTAGTTATAATGTAATCATGATAACCTAAATTCTTTTCCACTAACTTATTAAATTTTTAATGTACATATCGTTATCTCCATATATTAAAGAACGGTCGTCTTTATCTTTGGTTGTCTTTATTTAACTATCAATGTTTTTGTTTAATATATTGTGTTTACATTTAAAAAAGTGTTTAAATATCGTTGTTTCTATTTAAATATGTACGAGTGGCCAAGATTAATTGTTTTTTATATCCAAGATTAATTTATCACGTAAATATTGGTTTTTCTGTTTAAAATATCAATGTTTCTGTTTACAAAATGAGTTTTTTATTTAAGAAATGAGGATTCTGTTTAAGAAATAAGTTTCTGTTTAAAAAAAAATGAGTTCTCTATTTAAGAAATGAGGTTTTTGTTTTAAAAAAATGATTTTTTTGTTTTAAAAAAATGAGGTTTCTGTTTAAAAAAATTAGTTCTCTGTTTAAAAAATGAATGCTTTGTTTAAGAAATGAGTATATGCATTACTCTTCATGATAACCTAATTTTTTTGTTTGTAGTAATAATATAATCATGCTAACCTAAATTCTTTTCCACAAACTTATTAAATTTTTAATATAAATATCGATTATCTCCATATAATAAAGAACGGTCGTCTTTATGATTCGTTGTCTTTATTTAATTATAGAGGTTTTTGTTTAATATATTGTGTTTACATTTAAAACGCATGCTTAAATATCGTTGTTTCTATTTAAATATGTACGAGTGGCCAAGATTAATTGGTTTTTATACCCAAAATTAATTTGTCACATAAATATTGGTTTTTTTGTTTAAATATCAATGTTTCCGTTTTAAAAAATGAGTTTTCTATTTAAAAAATGAGATTTCTGTTTAAGAAATGAATTCTCTGTTTAAAAAAATGAGTTCTCTGTTGAAGAAATGAGATTTCTGTTTAAGAAATGAGTTCTCTGTTTAAGAAATGAGTTCTCTGTTTAACATATTCTTTTGTTTTTGTTTCTGTTTAACAAAAAAGAATGCAAAAAGATTTAACATGATGTGATTGGGCAGTTGTTTTCCCACTATTTTTAAGGTCAATGATGGAATTTCATAACATGGAGTTAGTCCTAGTGACCTGCAGGGGGCAAAAAAGAAGTGAAACAGTAAAGGAAGGGTTGTCTGATGTATTTAAAACTCACAAGTGCTGTTTAGAAAATTTTGAAAATTCTTGAGGGGTAAATAGTAATTTTTCCCGTATTTTTTTCTTCAAAAAAAAATGTCATATGTAAATATATATATATATATCAGACATTCATTCATGTCTCATCAAAAATTAAATAAAATAAATAAAATTTGTTACCAATAGATAAATAGATTTAGAGTTCAACCATATCACTTATCCACATGAGTAAAAAATAAAATAAAATAGCATAAATCTAGATGACCCATATGTGTTTCATTTATTCAAGCAATATATATAAATAACGGTGGAGCCAGAAATTGAAGGGGGCAAATTACAAACTTAAAAAAATCAATTAACAAATTTTTTTTTTTATTTTACGAAGATAGAA
The DNA here is from genome assembly GCF_009730915.1 of Dioscorea cayenensis subsp. rotundata. Classification (NCBI taxonomy): domain Eukaryota; kingdom Viridiplantae; phylum Streptophyta; class Magnoliopsida; order Dioscoreales; family Dioscoreaceae; genus Dioscorea; species Dioscorea cayenensis. The sequence continues at coordinate 13,306,336 of NC_052473.1, forward strand.
AAAACGGTAAAGAAATAAAAATCGTTACTTTGCAAAGAAATTTTCATTTTACCCTTTCCTTTTTCAATAATCAAATTAATTTTTTCTAAAATATGGAATGTGGTTTTGTATATATACCCCTACATAAATCATGTATTATTCTATAGTAAACCATCACGTAAAAAGGAAATTGGTTTTTTGTAGCACTATAATTATTATAGTGCATTTTTCACTTTTTAATTAATAAATAAAGAAAAATCAAAATATTTGCATATATCATTATTGTAGTTTTATTAATTGGTTCATTTGGATTTTTATATGTATTTTAAGTTTAGTAAATAATAATTTATTTGACAAAAAAAATCATATTTTCTAATAAATTTGAAAATGCTATTTTCAAAAAATTAAATAAAAAATTCTAAAACATTTATTGAATATTGACTGATTCGAAAATATGTCATTTTCTAACAAATTTGATAAAAGTATTCAGAATTTTCTTAAGATGTTTCTCATTTTCTAACAAATGATGTGATTTAGACATATAATTAAAAAAATTAAAAACGTCACTAAGAAGAAAAACGCTTATATGATTAAGAAAATATTTAAGAGTTAAAATATAAAAATTAAATCTAAACTAGAAAATAGTTCTAGGCTAATTCTAGTAAAACAAACTTTCCCTGTCTTTCCCCATTAGCTTGTGACATCCAAGCGTTCGCAGCTGATAGATCCAGTGAACTAGGGGGGGAGGTTAGGGATGAATGGCAAGGGGTCCATTGACCTCGCCTATACGACAAAGAGACCGCCACCCCTGTCCTCATGTCCTTTTGTCCTTGTTAACAATAACAAATAAATTAACTCTAAAAATATTCATCGTAAAAAACAAAAGGTTTTTACGATTTGATTGAACCAAGGATGTGTTGTAAAAAAATGAATTGAGGTCATTTATATACAATAATATGGACCAAGAATATAGATTCCGGACCTATGTTTCTTGTAGGGTGTGGGGTTTTTCTACATCCTCAATGATGATGTAGGAAAAAATATAAATAAAAATAAAAACCCCTATTTGAATGATATCCCATCCATTTTTCACATGGGTTGGATGCAATGATTCCAGCTCATTGCATTTAATGAAGAAGAAAGACATTTCACAGTTTTTTTTTTTTAATGAAATTTTGAATTATTTTTTGAAAAAAAAAATATTTAGCAGAATAAAATAAAAAGAAATGGGTATTATACCCTTTGAAGGTAGTTGTTTTTGCATGATTTAAATGTTAACAAAAAAATCTTCAATCATTTGGTATGAGAAAAAAATATAGCAAAAAATATTTAATATATAGAAATTAAAGTGCCGACAAACAATAACAAGAAATGGGTAGCCACTCTTTTACAAAAAAAATTATAGTAAAAATTTTACTAATGATTTGCTAGTGACACTTGAACTTATGATGAGTAGCTTTTTAATCCTTATAATATGGTAATTAGAATTTTATGTAACAGAATTGAACTGTTCCTATAAAATGTATAAAACCATTGGCGAAGTAAATTATATTGTCTGTCATGGCGTACAAGATGCCCACAATGAATCACATATATTTTTTTATCTGTCTTGAAATCAATTCATGGACCACACAAACTTGACACATGTAAAATAAGGACCAAGCTAATAAAATCATTGCCGAAGTAAATTATTTTGTCTGCCATGGCGTACAAAATGCTCACAATACATGAATCACATTTATTTTTTTTTTTTTGTCTGTTTTGAAATCAATTCATGGACCACACAAACTTGGCACATGTAAAATAAGGACCAAGCTAATTAGGACCGTAAATGAGCTAATACATTTGTTAAAAACTCGAAAACTCGGCTCGTTAAGGGACTCGGTCAGACTAGTTCATTAAAGTTAAATGAGCGATTCTCAAGCCCGATTATTAAGTTTATAAAATAAACAAGCCGAGCCTGAACACCATTAAGCTCGACTCGTTAAGGCTCATGAGCAGACTCATTTATATGAATCATTAAAAGCTCATTTATATGAATCATTAAAAGCTCGTTTATATGCTCATTTACATGAATCGTTAAAAACCCCGTTTATATGAATCGTTAAAAACTTGTTTATATGAATTGTTAAAGAACTTGTATAATGTATCAATTAAAGCTTGTTTATAAGAATCCTTAAAGGACTTGTTTATCATCTCGTTAATATCACATTTATAAAAATCATTAAGGGATTTATTTATAGTATCAATGTATCATATACATTTACATGTTTATTTACAAAAATTTATGAATATAATTATTTATAGTATTATTATCGAGCATATATACAATAATAATATTATAAAAACTATAAACTAGTTTTATTTTCCACTAAACTTTTTGAAATGATGCAAGCTAGCATAAATAAAAAAACATTTTTTAATTAATTATATAATTTTATGAAGAATTTTTTAAAACTCTAGTTAAACGAGATCACTGATCTGGTGAAACCATGAATTAATGATTTTTTTCCAAAATTATTGAAAATTTTAAATTTCTACTTTTAAAATATAATTTATTCATTGAGCAAGGGCTTCTAAGTAAGTTTGGATAGAAAAAAAGTAGAAGCAATTTTTAATTTTTGAGTGGGTTAAAAGGTGAAACACTAAAAATTAATGAAATTAATATTAACAAAAGTTAAATATGTGTTATGTTTATTGATTTGTAGGAATTTTCAAGCTATGGAAGCAACAAATTTATCACTAAAATGAAGCTCTTCTTATATGAACAATTGTAGACTTAATTATGTTGATTTTGAATTATGCCAAGACTTCATTGATGTTTGATTTTGAACATGGTTTATTTTGATATCTAATTATGCTATGTATGACTTGAATCTTTATGTGATGGTTTTTTATTTTCCTAATTTTAGACTTGACTGTTTTAGTGTTTCACAACAAGATTTGAAAGATGAGCAATTGAGCATAGATAGCTTGATGATTGTAACCCTTATTCATTTTGTTATTATTGTTTAATGAGGCTTTTGACAAGTTTGAACTTGAGCCGAGCATTAAATGATTCCCGAGCTCAAATCGAGCCGAGCTTTAAATGATTCCCGAGCTCGAGCCGAGCTGAGCCTGCATTAAATGATCTAACGAGCCGAGCCCAAACCTTTAATTTTCTTAACGAGCTGAGGCCAAACCTCATTAATGAAACTCGAAATAAGCTCGGCTCGAGCTCGAGCTCGATCAAAATAGTAACGAGCCGAGCTTGAACATAGCCAAGCTCGGCTCGGCTCAGCTCGTTGACAGCCTTAGAGCTAACCACTATCGAAGTAAATTATTTTGTCTGCCATGGCCCACAAGATGGCCACAATACATGAATCACATATATATATATATATATAAATTTTTTTTTTCTGTTTTGAAATCAATTCATGGACCACACAAATTTGACACATGTAAAAGAAGGACCAAGCTATTCATCATCCTTCAATCTTTAGTATCATCAATAAAATATTAACATGCTTTAACATGACAACTGTCTCCCAGAAAATTCAACAGAAATAAAATTAATTGTTTTAAAGGTAAATAAATATTATGTGCATAAAAGGGGGAAGACAAAATAGTAAGTACTTCAATGAAAACATTACACCTTACCTTGACAAGAAAAAAAAAAAGCACGTGACCATTAGAGCATGCAAGTAAATTGACCGAACATCACTCAATTATTCAATTGCCCTTTCATTCTATCGAATGACGGCAAATGGTGCAAAAATAACTATAAGAGTTTAAGATTTTTAGTGACAATTTTTTTTATTTTTCATTATTAAAAACAATAATAGACTTTTAATATTTATTAAGAATATAATTTTTACAGATAAGATGTATAATTGTGATAGCTATTAAATTGTCACAATTGAAATTATAATAGTGACAAAATAATTAGACATCACAACTAATCCAAACTATAGTGTCAAATGGACGAAAAAAACTTTTGCCATACCAAATAAAAAATTATAGTGATAACAATATGTTTTGTCACAATTAGGTATCATTCTTTTGAATAAAATTTTGATACTAAATCTTATATGCTCTTAGTGACGAACATTAGACACAAAATAAATTTTGCCACTATTAACACATTAATTGTGATGACTTAATTGTGACATTTAATATATTGTCACAATTATCATTGTAATAGTTGTAAAACATAAGTTATCACAATTAATTTAAACAATAGTGTCAGTTAAATTTTTTGACAGAAAAACCCCATATTTGTAGCAAAATAATTAGGAGACACAAAAAAATTGTCACTAAATTCTTTTACTTTTGTAGTAGTGAATCATTATCCAAATAGCCAATAAGTTGAACATTGTTAGATTATAAATAAAACAAGCCTTGGCTTAGAGTACTTTGGGTAGGTAAAGGACCCCTTTAGCTGCCTACCAATAAGACCTTTTTGGCTCGTTCATGAAATGCCTTAGTATTCCAACACATAAAAAATGGTTGGCCTGATAAAAGTCAAGTACCTCAAGTTTCCTACGAGGCTCTTATAAAGTTTAAGATCCAACTATAAAACTATTATAAACTACGAGACAAGTTTAAGTTAATATTTAATAAAAAAATTATTTTATTTCTTTGTATGTCCAGTTATGGGTCTTATGTTGCTCCTATTCGATGGGAGATTTTGTTTGTGGGTTTGCCTTGTATAGAAGTGAAATTAATGATAGAAATTGTTATAGTGAGATTAATGATATTCCATATTCTGCGTAACCTTAAAGTAGTTTACAACTAATGAGATATAATATGCTTTTGTACTTATTGCTAATTACCCATTGTTCTACAGTTATATGTGATATAATGATATATACCAACCACTGAAGTAGAAACTCTTATAATAGCATTATGGATACATGTAATTGACAAATATTGAACTTAATCACTGTAAAATTCTCAAACTAAACATAGTCATACATAGGCTATGAAATGAAATTCTAAAAACAGCTTAAAAACTTAATCTCATTTTAATGATTCTAGTTGTTATGCGTGTGTAAACTCTTAGGACTGCTTGATGCTTTAATGAATATTATTATGTACTAAACAAGTCTTTAATTAACTTATATTTGGCCTCTAGAGATAGAAATTGAATTGGTTCTTATATTAAACAATTATTAAATATAGTTTGTTTCTGTAAAAGTCTTGGGATTGTTGATGTTGATTGAAGATGATGTTGGCTGCAATCGAGGATGATAGAAGAATGGAAGCTAAGCATGGTAACTGGTTTCGGGGTCTGAGAAGAAGCAGAACTTTTGACTCTTGTGTTCTCTTTTGTATACTTTATTATTATATTAATGTGTTAGTGGGGAACATATCTATGGTTGTGTGTGCTGGCCAATAGAAAAAAAGATAGTGTGTTGATGTTGTTTCTTTTGTCTCTGCATTCCTTAATCTCTTTCTTGGCATTTCCATCAAACGGTGAACAAAGTTCAGTATCCTTTTTGATACTGATCCTCTTCATCTTCTCCAACAAACTGGTATCAGAGCTTAGAGCAAGATTCATGGTTGACAGTCTTGTAATACTCTCACAGCCTCTCTGTGTTGATCTTGAGGGGCGAGACTGCGGAAGGTGAAGTCTTCGCATGAAGACGGTGTTCCGATCATAGGAACTGTGGGAGCTCGTGGAGAAGGACGTAGCCTAGACCAAAGATGAAGCTATTGACAGGGAGAACAGGAAACGGGATGCCAAGGCGCTGAGCATCATCCAACAAGCTGTGGATGAGCCGATATTAGATAGAATCACAGAGGCGGAGATAGTGCATGCAGCTTGGGTTATGATCCAGAAGCATTACCAGGGAATCACGAAGGTGGCTTCAGTGAGAAAGCAATCGCTTAGACAAAGCTTCGAGGTGCTCCAGATGGAAGAGAATGAAAGTATACAAGATTACTGCTCGAGGGTGGTGTCTATTGTGAACCAGGTTCGTGGGCTTGGGGACAAGCTCAGTGAAGAAGATGTGGTGGCTAAGGTACTCAGAAGTTTGCATCCTAAGTTTCGACTTTGTAGTAGTTGCTATTGAGGAGTCGAAGGACATTACAATGCTCTCTTTGGATGAGCTGTGTGGGTCTCTTCAGGCTCATGAGATTTGAGTGAATCGGGGCCTTGTAAAGCAAGGAGAGAAGGCTTTACATGTGAAGGGAGAGGTGACTGGTTCTCAGTATCACAAAGGTGCAAGCTCAAGCACAAGCTTAAGTAGCTCTCAGGGATGGAGTCAGAGGTCGAGGAAGACACTCTACTCGTGGTAGAGGAAGAGGAGATCAAGGAGGTAGAGATAGAGGATATAAAAATAGAAGCAACATACAATGTTTTCACTGTAAGAAGTTCGGGCATGTGAAGGCGAATTGCTGGTTAAGAAAGAAGCAGTAAGAGAAGGGAGCGAACATGGTTGCTGAGGACCAAGAAACTAGCTGTTTGTTTATGACTAGTAGCTCCTTTGAAGATGATAGAGCATCCACTTAGCTTATTGACAACGGCTGCTTTAATCACATGACAGGGAACAAGAAAATTTTTTGTTATTTGGATGAATCTCTGAGGGAGAGTGTGAAGCTGGGGATGATAAAGAGATGATTGTTCACGGTGTGGGAACTGTGGGAATTCACACTCAAGATGGAGAGCAAAAGCAGCTGCAGAAGGTTCAATATATTTCTGATCTGGCACATAACCTCTTGAGTGTTGGACAATTGACATCAAGAGGCTACTCTGTGGCTTTCAAGGAAGACAAGTACATTATAAGAGATGAACGGACTCAAAAACATGTGATAACTGTGCAGAAGACAAGGAACAACATGTATCCTCTTGACATTGCAAGCATTGGAAGGGTGAATGTGATAGTTGTTGGGCAAGACTTGAGTGAATTGTGGCATTTGAGTCTTAGGCATCTCAATTATAAAGGCTTGCAGTTCATGGCTCACAAGAAAATGGCAATTGGGATACCGGAATTGAAGCAACCCAGACAGTGTGAAGATTGTGCTGCTACAATGCAAGTTAGAGCTAGCTTTCCATTAGGAGTCTCCCGAAGATCGAATTCAGTCTTGTAGCTGGTGCATATGGACTTGTGTGGTCCTATAAGTGAAGTCTCTTTGGGTGCTAAAAAATATTTTTATTTGTTTGTAGATGATTATAGCATGTGTTGCTGGGTGTATCTCCTGAAGAACAAGTCAGAGGCCTTCAAGGTTTTCCAAAATTATCATGCTCTGGTGGAGAGACAATTGGTAAGGAAGCTCAAGGTGGTGAAGAGTGATCGCGGTGGTGAATTCTCCTCAGCTGAGTTCTAAAACTACTGTGATGGTCATGGCATCAAAAGGGAGTACAGAGCTCCATATACACCCCAACAGAATGGTGTAGTGGAGCGCAAGAATCGGACAGTGGTCGAGATGGCTCGAGCTTTACTCAAGACTGGGAATCTACCAACAAGTTTCTAGGGTGAAGTTGTCTCAACAGTAGTATATTTGATCAATAGATCACCTACATAAGCATTACAAACGAAGACACCTTATGAAGCAATGCATGGAGTCAAGCCAATGGTGAGTCATTCAAAAGTATTTGGTTGCATTGCCTTTGCTTTAATTCCCTCCCAGAAATTACACAAACTTAATGAGAGATCAGAAAGGTGTATATTCACTGGATACTCCGCAGAATCCAAGGCATATAGACTGTTCAATCCAGTGACAGGGAAGATCATCATCAATAGAGAGATTGTGTTTCATGAAGAATCTCGTTGGTGTTGGGAAGGATCTAAATCAAATGTTCAGACATTTGAGTTTGAAGATGACAAGGAGGAACAAGTAATTCATCCTCAGTCTTCTCCAATTCCGGTGAGGACATCAGGTAGAGAAGTGGTGACTGAGATGTAGTCTAAGCACAGTGATGCTGTTGATATCTCTAGGTCCCGAGTGGCTCCTACTGATGGGACTCCTCCTAGAAAGACCAAGTTGCTTACAGATATATACAATTCATGCACATTTTCTATGCACGTTGCTGATATAATTAAGTACAGGGAACCTTTGAGGAGTAAAGAATGGCAAGAAGCTATGAATTTAAAGATGGAATCAATAACAAGCAACAATACATGGGACTTATGTGTGTTGCCTGCAGAGAAGAGTCTAGTTGGTCTTAAGTGGATTTTTAAGATCAAATTCAATGAAAATGGAGAGGTGCAGAAGCATAAAGCCAGAATTATGGCCAAGGGGTACTCACAAACTTAAGGGATTAATTATGATGAGGGCTTCTCGCCAGTGGCTCGCATTGAAACAGTTAGATTAATCCTAGCTCTAGCAGCTTATGCAGGGTGGGAAGTGTTTCACTTTGATGTGAAATCAGCCTTTTTGAATGGAGAAATACAGGAGGAAGTATATGTCACTCAGCCTGAGGGTTATGTGAAGAAGGGTGAAGAACATCTAGTTTATATATTGAAGAAGGCCCTATATGGATCGAAGCACGCTCCCAGAGCCTAGTATTCCAGAATAGATCAACATTTCAAGGAGCTTGGATTTGTCAAGAGTGAGAGTGAACACACATTATATAGGAAGGAGGGCATGAATGGTGAATTGTTGCTTATTAGTCTTTATGTAGATGATATTATATACACAAGTTCTTCTTCTGTTTTATTATCTCAATTCAAGCATGACATGATGAATACTTTCAAGATGACCGACTTGGGTTTAATGAGCTATTTTCTGGGATTAGAGGTGAAGCAGAATTCTGAGGGTGTTTTCATCTCACAGCAGAAGTATATTGATGATTTATTAGTTCACATGAACATGAAGCTGTGCAAACCCGTGAGTACACCATTATCAGTAAATGAGAAGCTTGAAAAGGTGACAGTGATAAATTCTCAGACCTAGGGATCTACAGGAGTTTGATTGGAAAGTTACTCTATGTTACTCACACTAGACCAGACATTGTTTTTCTAGTCAATTATCTATCTAGATTCATGAATCAACCAAGCAAAATTCAGTTCATTACTACGAAGCGAGTTGTGAGGTATTTCGCAGGAACCAAAGAGTTGGGTCTGTGGTATTCACTGGGAGATGATGGTGAATTGGAGGCTTTCTCCGATAGTGATTGGGGAGGTTCCAAGGCTTATCGGAAGAGCACAACTGGAATATTTCTCAAATTGGGCTCAAGTCCTATCTCTTGGGGATCTCGAAAGCAGGATGTTGTGGCTCTCTCTATAACCGAAGCATAGTATATTGCCTCCACTACAGCAGCCTGTCAAGTTGTTTGGTTGAGAAGGGTGTTACAAGATTGTGGGAAATCATGCTCATAACCTACTAAACTATGGGTTGGTAATCTCTCAGCCATTGTTGTAGCCAAGAATCCAGCACACCATGGTCAGACAAAACACATAGATGTGAGATATCACTTCATCCGTGGATTGGCTTCAGAAGGAGCAATTTCTTTGCATCATTGCAGCACTGATAACTAGATCGCCGACATCTTCACCAAACCGTTACTCACTTTCAGAAGCTTGCTTGGGATGAGATGGTCTCAATCAAGGGAGGGGGGTGTTGATGTTGATTGAAGATGGTGTGAGAATGGGTCGTGCATTGGTTGCAATCGAGGATGATAGAAGAATGGAGGCTAAGCATGGTAACTGGATTCGGGGTCAAGAAAAAAGCAGAACTTTTGACTCTTGTGTTCTCTTATGTATACTTTATTATTATATTAATGTGTTAGTGGAGAACATATCTATGGTTGTGTGTGCTGGCCAATAGAAAAAAAGATAGTGTGTTAATGCTGGCCAATGAGAGCATGTATGCTCATTCTAGTGGAGTTATCTTTTGACTTAATATATATATATATATATATATATAAATGGCAAGAGAGGAAGCTGGTTGGTCCTTAAGAAATATTTGAAAAGTCTCCTGTTTCTTTTGTCTCTGCATTACTTAATCTCTTTCTTGGCATTTCATCAAACGGTGAACAAAGTTCAATATTCTTTTTTATACTGATCCTCTTCATATTCTCCAATAGTGACTATGTCATATAGATTGGTGTAATAAATTAGCATTACATGATTGCATAATGTTCTAATTCCTCGTCAATGCGTTCATTTATAAGAGTCTTTGTTGTTCACAGTAGGGGTATTATGCACTTGATCTGTGTAATTGCTAGAGATGGCAATTTGTACCCTACCCGACGGGTATACCCGTACCTGTACCCAGTCAAAGAGGGTATTACCCTCTTTGACCGAGTACGGGTACAGGTAAGGGTATTACCCGTTAGTTTTTGAGCTGATACGGGTCAGGTAAGGGTATGCCTCTACCCTACTCGTACTCTTACCCTTACCCTTACCCTTACCCGTTGAAGAAGGTACGGGTTTTACCCGTACCCGTACCTTTACCCTTACCCTTACCCGTTGAAGAGGGTACGGGTTTTACCCGTACCCGTACCCTTACCCTCTCATATATATATATATATATATAATTTTTTATTAAACTAAACATTTACTCAATATCTATTTTCATGGTGATTAATTTGAAAATAATACTTCAAATTTCCTCTTAATATATTATTTTAAATTCTATTTAATTTCTATATTTATATTTGATAATATTATCAAAATTGAATTTTAGATATATATTAAGAATCATAATTAAATTAAAAAATAAACAAATATAAAAAAATAATGTTATAATAATTTATTCTATAAATTATAAGAAAATCCTGAAAAATAAGATACTAATAAAAAATCAATTAGATATAACTTATGAGAATTAATGTTTTTTATATTCAAAATCTTTCTAGATATTTATAAAAGAAGCTATATAAAATATAAATAGTAGATATATGAAAAAATTTAAAACAAAAACCAAGATAGTTAAACATGAACAAAACAAAAGGTAGAGTTACCATTGAGTCCTAAATAGATGTCATTTTTATGTGATTATATAATTTAAGATAAACAAATATATATTAACTTGTAATTTTGAATTTATGGGCATGTATTTAAAGATTGTAATATAATGTATAATTAATTTATTTTTATTATTATTTAAATTTAATTCGATAATTTAAACAACAGGTAAGTGGGTACCCTACGAGTATACCCGTACCCTGCGGGTAAAGTTAAGGGTATGATTTTTTTTACCCTGAAGGGTACGGGTAAGCGGTAGGGATTACGGGTACGGATAATGGGTTTTGGCATACCATACTCATATTCTACCCATTGCCATCCCTAGTAATTGCCACATGTTATATATTATATTTTGTGTTCTGAATTTGGTATAAATTTTCCATAATGAAGTTTTAGAATTATATATTACCGATTTAAACAGAATACCTTAATTATGACTCTCCTCATCACCTTGTAGTTTTGGTTTCCTTTCCTTCATTTCCAATTGTGTGGACAATTAATAATGACAATTAAATTGAGTGTAGGAACCTTGAATTATCAAACCAATCAGCATCAACAGGATCAAACTGCCAAGCGTCCTGTTAGTCATATTTTACTAATATTGATTTATTTAATAATATAATTTTATGTTTAATTATTTAAAATTCTGACTTAAGATTTTCCTTGATTATATTTTCTTTTTTTTTCCCTCAAATTACACAGTCCTATCCTGGTGTGAACATTAAAAAGACCTGCAAAGCATCTAATTTACGTAAGCATGTATTATTAATAGTCATTTATATTCGTTTTGATTATGAAAAATTCTAACTTATCTTTTAATATGATCTGGTCATATTGTAATTAAAGACCAAAATGCAGTATAAAAGGAGGGCTTGATGCAGCTTTTGAGATTATCCAACCCAAGCTCTTCAGCTGTATCTTCTCTAAATTCCTTAATTTCCTCAACAGTCTGAATCACAATCCTTTATCTTTCAATGGCCACCACCCAAGGAATTAATGGCACTGAGATCATTAACAACATTGACAACTACATAGTTTATCTCGCAAAGTTTGCGGTAGAAGAGCACAACGGGAAGGAGGTTGATCATGACTTTTCTCTTATTCTCTTATATATTCTTTTTAAAATATCCGCATCATTTTATTGTAAGAAGAAACATGCATTTTTAGTTATAACTTTGAATTTATGCATGCAGAATGCTCACCTGACGTTCAGCAAAGTAGTGAAGGCAACCATAGATCCGGTGGTGGAAGGAGTGCTTTATTATATAACTTTAGAAGCCAGCAATCTTGGTGTGCTGCAACTCTGGCAGGCCAAGGTTTGGGTCAAGGAATCCACTGGTTACATTGAGCTGAAAGACTTCCACCATGTTGTTGAACTCAAGGCTGTGAACATCAATGATAGCACTGATCCCATTGTTGTCGAGTTTGCTAAATTTGCTGTCAGAGAGTATAATAGGCAGAAGGTCTCTCTCTCTCTCTCTCTCTCTCTCTCATCTCTAATAAATTGTACTCCTTCTGATACTAATATATACCATGTATTAATTTAAGTTGTACCTTTCACGCAGAGTGCTAATCTTGAGTTTGTGCAAGTATTGAAAGCAAGAACTGAGCAAGTTCTTGATGGCAATCTTTACTACATAACTCTGGAAGCCAGAAATGGTGAGCTCATATTAACTTATGAGGCCATTGTTTGGGCCAAAGGCATCCAATACTTATCCATGGTTGGAATTAGTGGACTTCAAACCGCTTTTTAATAAGTCCTAATGGGCATCAGAAAGGTATACATATAGTAACTTACAAATTGATCATGTGTTTGCATTGAGACTTATATGTTAATTAATTATGGCCTGCATGCAGGTGGGTGTAATGAAGCTTGATGACGGGTGTGGCGCAAACTATATATTTTAGTTATTTCGCTTTCTGTTGGATGTTATGTTACCTTATATCTATTGTCCTTTAATGTAATACTAATATTACTTAATAAAGTGCCATGACATTGTTGAGTTTAATTTTATGTTATTAATTGTTCATTCCGCCGGTGTGGTTTGTGGGTTTAGAGAACACTTAAACAATCATAGAAATTTCACACAAACCAAACAAAAAAGAAACACACGAAATTAGTAACCCAGTTCGGCGCCAACTCGCCTATGTTTGAGGGGCCAAGCCCGGAGATAAACAATCCACTAAAAGAGGTGAAAATACATGAGTACAAACACTTTACCACTCATTCGCACAAATAAAGATAACTACCCCCTCTAGATTGTTTAGTGCCACACTCTTTCTAGCTCCAGTTGAACATCATAATCTCATAGCAAGGTAGCTTATATAGACATCTCAACGTCCCAAATATAGCCCATTCCTTTTTTAGAATATCCGTGGCTACTAACTTTAAAACCATCCAAAATTAGCTATTGCAACTCCAATTGTAACATAACTTGCAACATGGCCCTAACTGCTGACTTGACCGAGTTCTGGTTCCGTTACGAAACGACCTCAAGACCCATAAAACTCCTGGTCATTCTTAGTCGGATTTGATGCAGTTAGATCTCTTGATCCTAACAACCTGCAAGTAGCCTACCTCCTCAATTCCTTACTACGCAGTCCCCTCGCGAGGGGCGTACGTCTTGGTTCGTCTTCATGAAACTTACCAAACTTGATATTCAATTCATCCAAGTTTGGCCTTCAAATCTTCCGAAGAATAAGTCTTCAATAACCTTCAATCATACCATTGATGGGTATTTCTTCAATTAAGCTCCATCCATATTTAGTCTTCAATCAAATCACCTAAATATGGTCTTGATATAATCTTGACTTCAAGTTGTAACACATACCAAAAATAGCTTCATCAAGATCTCCCAAGATATTTGCCTTCAATTTAAGACTCGTTGTCATGTCACTATGTCTTGCCATGTCATTAATTATGCCACGTCACGTCGTCACCTTGTCTTGGTGTCAAATCATGGCAATAAAAGTGCATGTGCACTAACAATCTCCCCCTTTGGCATAAATTTGACGCAACCGCTTTTGCTCCCAGACTCGACACCTATCACAACCTCCAGGTACAACACTACATAGGACAACACTGTTACAGACTGATATATCTAGTTGCTTACATAATACATGATTACACTACAACTAGTGATTTAAAAATTAAGCATAAATGTTGTAAAAAGAAATAGACAATGTAGAGCAGTCGGTTTGGAGCTCTTCAACTCTTCAACTTCTCCCCCTTTGTGGTTAAATACTGCCAAAGCCTGAATATGTTGCACATTAGGTTGCAACTGCTTTTGTAACTTCCCCTGTCTTTAGATCTCCTTCTTCCTACTGCAAACGACATTTATAAACTGTAGCAGATGCAGGTCGTTTGCAGTGCCAAATAGGGATTAAAATTGGCAGAGGCCAATCTCACCCCTTAGATTTTTGTATCTTGTAGCATTAAGGGGTTTGGTAAAGATATCTACGAGTACTTCTCCGTTGCCACTTAATCCATAACAGCTGTTTTGTTCTCTACCAAATCTCGTATAAAGTGGTGTCGAAGATCAATATGTTTGGTATGAGAATGTTAGACTGTATTCTTGGAGATATCAAATGTACTTTTTTTGTCACAAAATATAGTCAACAAACCTTGTTGTAGGCCCTAATCTTCAAGCATTTGCTTCATCCATAACAATTGTGTGCAACAACTTCCTGCCGCTATGTACTCAGCCTCTTCAATGGAGAGTGAAATAGAACTTTGTTTCTTGTTGTACCATGTGACCAAGTTGTGACCAAGATAAAAACATCCTCTTGAGGTGCTCTTTTAATCATCAATATTTCCTACCCGATCTGCATCACTGTAACCTGCAAGACGTGAGTTGGATTTTTTTGAATAACAAATTTTATATTCTGCAGTACCATCAACATATCTGATGATACGTTTAACAACTTTCAAATGAGATTCCTTTGGTGTTTCTTGATATCTTGTACAAACTCCATCACTGAAAGAGATATCTGGTCTACTAGCTGTGAGATAGAGCAAACTTCCAATCATGCTTCTATAGAGACTTGGATCTACATCTTTTCCATGCTCATCTTTTGTCAACTTCTCATTTACACTCATGGGTGTTCTCATGTGCCTAGACTTTTCCAAGCCAAATCTTTTCACCAAGCTGTGCATACTTGGTTTGAGAAATGAAAATTCCTTCTATGCTTTGTTTGACTTGGAAACCCAAAAAGTAGTTTAGTTCACCTACCATGCTCATCTCAAACTCTTCTTGCATTAGAAGAACAAACTCATCCACTTGATTTTATGATGTTGAACCAAATATGATATCATCAACATAGATTTGTGCCATCATAAGATTTGACTTGGACTTCTTAATGAATAGGGTTTTGTCTGCTCCCTCTCTTTGGTAGCCCTTCTTATGTAGAAATTTTGTGAGCCTTTCATACTAAGCTCTAGGAGCTTGCTTTAAGCCATAGAGAGCCTTTTTCAATTTGAACACATGATTTGAATGTTGAGGATCTTCAAACCCTTTTGGTTGCTCTACAAATACTTTTGGAGTTAGAAACTCCATTAAGAAAAGCATTATTGACATCCATTTGGTGTAGCTTGAACCCCATGCAACATGCTACTGCTAACAGATAACCTGATGGATTCTAGGCATGCAACTGGTGTAAATAGTAAATGTTTCATCAAAGTCAACTCCTTCAACTTGAGTATATCCTTGAGCCACTACTCTTGCTTTATTTCTTCAATAGCTTTTCTGACAATCTCCTCAAGATCCTCTTTACTGCTTGAACACCTACTTTTAGATGTCTCCTCAGACTCTTGCTTTTATTTTTCAACCATTAGGGCTCTTCCCTTTGCCATCTTCTTTCTCTCCAGTCTCCATTTTTCTGTTTCTTCTTAAATATCTTTACAAACATGCTTCTATTTGTGTTGATTTGCTTTAGTTTCTATTTTGATTGCAGTTGTTGATTCATCCTTCTTGCTAGCTTCTGGGTTAATCTTGAAAGGTCCTTCTCTCTGAACTTCCATCCTCTTCTTCTTTTCTCTATTCTTGAAGATTCCTAGAAATGCATCAGAGATCCATGCATATGGAATACCTTGGATGATCTCTTTCTTGAATTTGATTCTACGGCCTTTCTTTCTTCTTTGAGCAACTTCGGTAGATGTTTGGAAAGCCATACCATGAGATCTCTTCACTCTTCTTCAATGGTGTTGGAGCTTCTTCACTCAGAGGTGTTGGAGCTTCTTCTCACAAAGGTGTTGGTGCTACACATGAACCAATAGGCATGGATAAAACATCTTATGCTTCAACATTAGAAGAGCTTTTTTTTTACAGCATCCATGATTGTGATGATTTGCCAGCCTTTTCTTGCTTCTTTAGAACTCTATGAGCTATCCTTTCACATTCATCTTCGTTTCCCTTTCTTTCTTCTCTTCTTCTAAGAATTGGAATTTGAAAAATAGGGTTTGAAAAGAAAATTCCCCTTTTTATTTTGTTGGGAAGTTGTAACCACACCGGTGCTTCTTCATATGATTCTAGAACTGCCAAAAAGAAACCTGCCCCTTTTTTTATTTTTTTCAATATTTCCTTTTCCTTTTTTCAAATTCTCTTTTTCTTTTCTTTTTTTCTTCTTTTTATTTATTTCCTTTTACTTTTTCTGTTTCTTTCTCTCTCTCTCCTTTTTTTTAAGTAAAAAATAATCATGAAGGTTCAAAGCCTTTTTCTTGTTGGGGTGTTTTACCTGTTGATTTACCAGGTCCTCGGTCAACACATTGATTCATTGTAACATGGTGTTACAAAATTTGTCACCACTTGTGTTATCTTCTTATCTGAACCAGAGTACTCTGCATCTTTTCTTGGCACTTAAACACTCATAGAAATCTTACACAAACCAAACAAAAAGGAGATACACAAAATTGGTAACCCAATTCAGTGCCAACTCGTCTACGTCTGGGGGCCAAGCCTGGAGATAAACAATCTACTAAAAGAGGTGAAAATACATGAGTACAAACACTTTGTCACTCACTTTCACAAATAAAGATAACTACCCCCTCTAGATTGTTTGGTGCCACACTCTC
>NC_052473.1:13324279-13396220 GCF_009730915.1 Dioscorea cayenensis subsp. rotundata
ATGAATCAAATACCATTCATTAAGAAGAATTGAACTCAAATAGTGTGTGAGGAAAAGCCATCTTCAATGATATGTATGTGCTTCGTTTAACGTGACACATATTCTCAATGGCCTTATCTGGTGTAACTTCCTATCTCGAACAAAAATTCTCCTGCCCGTCCAAGAAGGGATTCATTTTAAGTAGTAGTATCAAATAATACAATCAAAATAAAGTAAGCGACCCACTAAAGAGGGACCGCGCCCGAAACTTATTAGGAATTATATATAACAATTTAAAATCTATATCAATTGTCTTAAACCCGACTCTAAAAAGTAGCATATAAATTCCTATCTAACCACCAGACGATTTCAAAAGCGCCTCTCATCCCACATCAAAATCCTAAATTGGTATGAGTGCTATGACAAATGAAGCAGAGTGGAAAGGAATTATTATCTCTAGCCAGCTTGGACAATTGTATGAATGCTTTTTGAGAATTTGTAAATATTTAAAAGCTACCACTCCAACTTTTACATCTCAAAATTCATAAATTGGTGTAGTGCTACAACAAATCCAAAACAAAGTGGAGGGAAAGAATTATTATCTCACGAAAAGCTTGGACAATTGTGTAAGAATGCTTTGGCAACTTAGCCATGCAGTAAGAATGATATTTTAAAAATTACCATAAGATGGGTAGGCACTTGAAATACCACTTAAAAAGATGCTTAGCTCGAAGCGGAGTAGGCACTCCACGCAAGATGCTTATAGAGATGGATCGTGCGCGTAGCAACCTTCAACCTTGAGTTTCACATTTTGTACAAAACTTTCAAGTTCTTACTGAGACATTCCATAAGATGAATAGAAAGATGGATACTTATTAGCAACCTTAACCCCACATACGAGGTTTTGTTTGCTAAAAATATTTAAGTTGCTATAACTTTGTAAGCTTCTCTTTTTCTTACTAGGTACACATTCTGAGGCGCAAAATATAGGCATGGGATACATAGTTTCAAGCACTACACTAAAGGTTGAAGGTGATTAAAATCTTATATGTAGAAATAGGATGAGGAAAACTATATTTTGTTTGAAGGCTTCACGATAAGTAAGTTAATTAATTTCAAAAAAACTAAAAAACAAATTAAGTTATAATTACATACATTGAAGTTCAAGACATCCATAAGCAAATACTTCTCCATACAATCATTCCATTAGACTAACTTTACGCATTGCTTTGGTGATCTACACAAAATGCTTCTACCAAAGAAAGACATATCACGCCAATTTTCATTTACACATGTACTTACATTTGGTCTAGTGTGAGGAACAATTTGCATTTCAAATAATTGATCATAGATGGACAAAATCAAAGAGGAAAATTTCCTAGCATGATGACACATCGATAAGCAATAATCATGGTGGTCCTTTTTCAACAACAAAAACAAAGCATGGATAATGAAAGGTTACAAAAGGTGAGAAATTATCATTTAAAACAAATCCTATCTTATATACAGATCCTATCCATATGTCTTATAAAGATTTATCCTTTAAAAATAATTGTTAGTCATGACATGCTATGGGCATGATAAGACAACTTGGGGCCTCCATGTGACAATCCTAAACAGCTAAGACCGCATTATATTGGAGACTTGCTTATCTTGGATCAACACTAGCTAACTGGCCTATGAAATGATGAGTGTACAACATGCATGTATTTTATATCGCCTGTACCTAATTTGGCATGCTATTTTAAATCACTTGTGAGTCGATGCTACCGTCTAGTGGGTTTGCACAATTTCGGGGCTTAGAGGCGGCATTTCAAGATGAGAGAGTCGAAAAGAAATATTTGAGGACCTTAAAGCAGTAGGTTGGAGCTCTCTTGGCATCATTTGAACAGGAGACAAGGCAAATTAGGTGGCTTCACGGGTAGCTTCACGGCTAACTTCATCGCGGCTATAAGTCCTTGTTCAGTACCTTGCGAGCGCACTCGCCTGCTAAGTAAAGGGGTGATTGAGCGCTCGATAGGAAGGGCTTTCTGCGAGGCGAGGCATTACGCCCGGCAGGGGATGCTGCTTAGGGATCATCTAGATAGCATACAACCCGCAGCGCATACACCCGTGAGGCGGTCGGAAGGAGAAACACAATGAAGTTTACATAGTCCAGGTGCTTACGGCCCATAAAAATTTGGACACGTAATACAAATAGAAGACCTTATGGATGTGACTTACAGTACGAGAGTAGTCACGCGTAAGGCTTCTGTGACTATTTTTCTACAAACCCCTTACGGCCCGTCCTTATGCTATAAGCGGCTCATAGCGGTTGGGTATAAATAAAGCAGTAGAGGATTGGGAGATGAAGTTAGGAAGATAAAGCGCAATCTCCATCACTTAGAAGGCGATTTCAAAGGCGATTAGGATCAACATTCAAGATTGAAGATCGTGGCAGTCAGAGCACCTTGGCGATGTCGGCATGGAAGGAGTTTCCTAGGGCTTCTCCACCTTTATCCTTCATACACTTGCGATTAAGAAGAGCTATTTTCATACGATTTTTGTTTCCTCTACAATATTTTATATCTTGGATGCTTGTCCTTCATTAATAAAGGGCTAATTTGTAGATGTTTGGTGCCACTAGTTGAGACTCTAGGGTTTTATACTTTTTGACATTAGTTGTTGAGATCTTTGATGCTTTAATTATTTTCTTAGTGACAATCGGGTTTTATTTGAAGATCTAATTAGCGTGTTTGGATGCTTGGCTGCTGCTAACTAGGCGTGCTCTCGTAGATATCATCGACTTTGGTAGTGCTATGTTGATTTTGGAAATGGAGGGAAGAAAGAAGAAGGAGAGAACCTGAAAGAAATGTTGGCTTCTTGTTGAGAAGCTAGCAGAGTGCCTCTTGAGTCTACTTGGAGCGCAGTGCCGATGGCGAAGAAAGCAACCTGATCCATGCCTTTCACACCTGAGATTGGAGATTAGGGTTGTGGTGAACACGAGATGTGGGAGGCTTAATGTAGAGTGGAGATGATTGCAGCATTAATGAAGCTAAACCGGCTGATCACATTTTCTACCAATAGTCTGCAACCAATACGACCCACAAATAACTTCTAGGTCTTTTGATTTGAAGAGTGCTCGACAACTAAAAGGGAGAGCCTGAGAATGCCAAATTTTAAGCTCTGACTTTTGCAAAAGGCACACTTGCGGTTAGCTAACCCAGTGGGCACGGAGAAGGGAGTTACTTTAGTAAAATCCTCTCTTACCTCACATCACTCACAAAGAATTTTTATAGTTTTGCAACTATCAAATCCATTTGCAATTCCATTGCAACTATGCATTTATAGCAGCTTTTTAATGGATTTATGCCGTTGTACTGCTAGCAAATTTTTGTGATGAGCCCCAATACTATTTTCAAAACTTTTGCTTAATGATTGCTGCAAACCTGCAATGGATTAGCATTAGAGTCTATTGCAAATATAACTCTCGATTAGTAAATGGAATTTGATAATGGACTTGCTACCATTTTCCATTTGCAAAGTTTCTATTACAATTAGGTTGCAAATTTTGCAGCGGATTTGCAATAGATCTTTTTGATCCCAGGACAAACCCATTGCAAATGTGTGTTTGCAAATTTGCAATGAATTTACAACAATTTCCCAAATATGGATCCATAACAGAGTCCACTTGCAAAAATCGGTTTGTAAGGTACAACATATTTCCACAGTGGATGCGATAAAGTCCCATACAAACGTCGGTTTCAAAATTTGTACACGAGTTTGCAATAACATTTCTGGATCAACAACAAATCCAATATAAATTCACTTCTACCTATTTTCATGGCGTCAATGAATTCCTTGACATATCACATCTTAAATAAAATACATAAGCACTCAAAAGAAATTCTAATGTATATTTAATAAAATGTAACATAAGTAATATAATAGTCCTGAGTCGCCGCCCCAGGCACTACGGCCCGTTGGAACCGAGTGGAGCTTGGCTACTTGCGGATCCACATAGCGTGAACCCAGCTCGTCTGCCAGCCTCCCGAACCCTGGTTAGAAGATAAGAAATAAACCAATGAGAGTTACAAAGAAGTATTTTAACTTACCAATATACAATAATACTAAAAATAATAGAATGTACTCATAAAAATTTCAAAAAGCGACAACCCTAATGGATCCATCCTAGCCTTTGGTGAACGTCCACTAGACTTAAGTACAATAACCTTAGAGTCCGATTACTTGAAAGATAGAAGAAGAGATGTTGAGTAACTGGCAGCTACTTTCGATGAGGTGGGGTGAAAATGGGTGGAAAAGCTTTGAAACACTTTCAAATCTGGAAGGAAACTTATTCAAACATTTCCATATTATTGGTAAAACCACAAGTAAATAAATGTGAGACAGAAACACATGTACAAAGTCACAGATATGTAAAGCATAAAGTTTCCAATACGCAACTTTTGACCAAAGGAATTTCTCAATATACTACGAGTAACATAAATGCCAAAGTCAAAAGTACCAAATCTTTAGGAAAATATAGAAACTTCTGGTAGCATGATTTCAAACAAAATGCACTCAATTTTACTATAAATAATAGATTGGCCGTTTAGTATCTGAGAGGACCTTGCGCTATCATATGGCCATTGTATTACCCAACAAACCGCGAGTGTCAGGATGATCATTTATTATCGGTAAGCCGTGCTATGTGAAACTACGATCTCGATTTTAAAGAAATTCTTGTACGACAAGATTAGATGCTTTAAACCCCTCACGATAAGTTTGAAGTCACGAGTTTGTTTGGAGACCAAAATATTCAAACAAAAGCTTGTGAGTCAGCGAAATACCGATACTTGCTAACGATTTTTCTCATATATTTCAATAAATAGAAATTGACATTTACGAGAATCCACTTTAGGGAAAGTATAGATAAATAGAAATTAATTATAGAATTTAGTAAATAGTACGCAGTCATTGACTAATATCTACGAATCACTCCTCAAAAATCGAGAGTAAAACCATTTGATATAATAAAATAAAAGAAATAAAGAGAAGATAAATCTGAGGCAAAATAGAAATAACCAGAATAAGTAAATGCACACTCCAACATATAATTACGATTGGTAAAATCCAATAGTTATGATTCAAACACAATAACCTCATGATTCCCATTATCTTAAAAATTTGGTTACATAAATCATCCTTACCAACCCTAAATACACATAGAAGTCGGTATAATTACAAGATGAGCCTTGAAACACTATGTTACATCTCACTTCTTGTCATGGCCTCTAAACGTACTCATTTCCATGACACATAACTCCAAGGAAACATACTATCAGATGCAAGAGATATTTTGCATAAAACAAGAGCTTAGGACAATTGTTGGACATTTTCTTGTTTAATTGTTTACCAGATTCAGCCTACAAGGTGAAAGAATCTTTCCTAAATCTAAAGGAGAGAGAGGAGAGAGGAGAGGAGAGAGGAGAGGAGAGGAGAGAGGAGAGGAGGAGGAGGAGGAGGAGGAGAGGAGGGAGGAGAGAGAGGAGAGGAGGAGGGAGAGAGAGAGAGAGAGGAGGAGAGAGAGGAGGAGAGGAGGAGGAGGAGGAGGAGAAGAAGAAGAAGAAGAAGGAAAGGAAGAAGAAGAAAGAAAGAGAAGAAGAAAGAAGAAGAAGAAAATTACACTGAAAGCTTGACAACATGCAAGCTCTCTTTAATAGAGTCACTTTCGTAATCTACAAATCCAATAAACTTGAAATTTTGCGATTTGAAAGTTAAGGTGATAAGGAATATTTTCTATCACGGGCACTTTGTCTAGATTTGCACTTAGTGAGTCTAAGTTTTTTCCTCTATCTGCATTTCTACATGATATTTCCTCTACAAAATATCAACTTGAATGGATAGAAGTATCTCACTTAAATTGTAACAAATATCAAATTTGGTAGGTAGATAGTATTAAAAAAATTTCCTACATTTTCAATTTTAATCTTCACAAATTACATCTCTACTTATTGCATAGGAGATATTTAGCCACAATTTCCGACCACTCCGAAAGTGTCATTTCTAGATATCAAGATGGCTACATTCATCTGATCTCAAGCCAACTCTCTTGACTCAAGTAATGCAAGCATATGAGATATGTTCAAAGGTTTCACAATCAATTTGAAAGGTATGATTTTAAATATTCATCCAAAATTTATACAACCCTTAAATATTCTTCTAACCAGCACCTTCACTTCGTGTGACATCATTTCACCACACATTTCACTTTAATCATAGGGTCATTGCTTCACAGTGTAATTCTCAAGCATTATATCAAACACTTGGCATGCATTATTCAAATATTCACACATGGTTCAATATAACCAATAGCAATTTACATACATCAATTCTCGATATGAAGATGTAATAACACACCAAAAATAAACTCACCAACTTTTCAATTTTCACAAACCTAGGACCTTTCCATTCAAATGTAGATCATGAAACTAAGGTCTTATTTCACCCAATCTACCAAGCTATAATAACAATTCAAATGCACCTCATTAAAGCACATATACCCATGCCATTAACATTAATATAAAACTCTCACACAAACATCATCTCAACAATTCTTAAACTCATATCATCATATTCAATAATCAATTTGGTCATTGCTCACATTAAATACTCAGTGTTTTCATCAAACATCTGCATACAATGATAACTTCCTTCACTTCTGAATACATGAATGCAGCCCATTTTACATCAGTCATTCTTCAAGTATTGCAACTACCGAATGGGAGGAAAATACTTTATTTAATGGGATCACTAAATTCTTGCACATAAATTACATTAAATCTAACTCCCAAAGGTCTTCAATTTCCTGCAACCAAAACTAACATAAAAGCATAATTATTTGCTATACCACATAAAATGAAAATTGACAAGTAAAATAATAATGAGCCAAAACATATAAACAAAACCTTGAATATCAAATAAAATTATCGTAAATTCATGGAATCTACCAACAGAAACTTGGTATGATACTCCAACAAGACAAAACAAGAGTTCCAACATCATCATGCAAAACCATCTCAAAAGCAAACTAATACATCATACAAGAACTAAAAAAACCTGACAAGGATTAGGTTAACCCATTCACCTAAATCTCACTACTTTCCCCGCATGAAGGATCTAGGAAGAAACCAAAGGACAAAGATGGAACCAGATCTAGGAGTTAAGATCAATAATTTACATAAAATAAATAAATAATAATTTTAAAAGGAAGGAAACCTAAGACTCACTTACCTATAACCTTGTCTAATATCAAGGTGGAGAAGATTAGTGCTAGTGTTTGCACTTCATGGATGCGAGATTGAGTTGGAGGAGACAAAGGTTGATGTTTCAAAAAGTTTTCGGGCTACTACGGTAGCAGTCTACTCCACTAATTGTTTACTCTGGGAACCGTCCACGGCGAGCAGGCTGCTATAATGTGGGCTAAAAGCCAGGTTTCTAACACATAGTAACATACACCAAAATAAAGAAAATATATAAGTAGTAATGTGTGCAAGACAAGTAAAAAGTATATAGTACTAGCAACATCCACAGCGCCAAATGAAAAACTAATGCTATAACTATAGGTCATCCATCATCATCATCATCATCATCATCATCATCCTTGTCACGATCCTCTAATTCCTCTTGAAATTGATCCATCAACGGCGATCCATGCTACATATTGACATTCTCATACACTTCTACTCATGGCATATTTGTCTCATCGTATTACGGTTTTGCCATCAAACTTTGGTTTTTGTTCTTCCAAGTCTATCATTTTTCTCTTTTTCATGCCCTCCATCTCAGACATAATCTACGGGATCGTAGATCTTTTGAAGGTGATGGGGGAGCTAATGTAACACCATTACAAAATGACTATTGATACAAAGTTGATGTGTTAGAGCGAGAGACCATAACTCTCTTCTTCTTTTCTCACAGAAGCCTCCAAGTACATAGCATCCATATCAAGCAATGAAGATGTGAACCATTTGATAATGTTTGAGAAGCCCGATCTCAAGCATCTGCGCATAACATCTATAATTAATTATAATAACTTTATTAATTCTAACCTTATATGAAATAATCTACAAATCAATAAAAATAATATGAGATAAATTTTAGAAAATTACACCTGCAAACTATACATACCTGTGCTCATGAATCAACACCTTTTCCATCTTTATTACATGGTGCTTAGGAGATATCAAATTACCACTAGTGGTTCTGTAGTATCATACTCTAATAAAACAAAATCATTAAAAAATTCATAACAAGTTTACTTAATAAGGACAATGTAAAAATTTAAAATAAACCAACAGAAATCTTTTTGAATCTTTGAAAGTAATAAACTCAATAAATTTTAAAATGTTACCAAGTCTATAGCATATCAATATTAAATGACCGAGCCTCCTAGATGCCTATAATAATTTGATTGTCTCCTAACTCAAACACCAATTAGTGCAGTTTCTGGACTTATTGTTAAACTATTACTGTTCCAATGCTCCAACCATTTGTTCCAAATTTTATCTTTAATAGCTTGACCTTCTTACTGTCTTCTCATAAGACTTGTGCCACCTACATAAATTACAACTATAATGGCCCCAGCGGACTTTTTAAATTTGCTTTGATAGCATCTCTTATTCCATGGGCCAATAATAATGTTTCTGCAAAAATCAAAACAATAAAAGTTAAAAATTAATTCATTCATTAAAAAAAATAAGAAATACAAATAAATTAATGCAAAAAAAATATATTATAATTAAAATTTTACCATAAATTAAAATGTAATTATACCTTAAACTCTCAATAAAAATCATGCTTCAATTTGGACCATGTATACATGGGCTAACTTTCACGCCTCTCACTTCACATTTTCTCGTTAAAAATTTCAGATATGATCATGCTGTTTTAAGCTAAAACACTATTTTAACAGATGACTTGACGAGATTTGCTTTCATTTTAAAATACAAAATGGGCATGTAAAATTTTTGTATTTTATTTTTTGCTTTCTTAGTAAGATTTAACACTTGCCCAGTTAACATAGGATGACATCTTTCGCAGATGTAGGGCAAAATGGTTGGTGATGACACTAGGTGCAATGGTATCTGATGTCTGCTGAAGGAAGGCACAAGCGCAAGAGCGGGTATGGCATAAGATAGGAAGCGAGAGTAGTAAGTACGAGCAGGGTGCTGAGAGCAATGCGCCACTCTAACTAAGGAATGTGACATGAATTACTATTGGATATTTGAGGATATAGCACTGCTTTAAGCGGTGAGCTTGGTTCTCTGGCCTTGCTCTGCGCAAGCCAGACTCCAGCACTAACGGCTATGGAACCGCTTGTACTGTATCAAGCATTTGCAACAAAGAAATAAAAAACGAACTACTTATAGTCCTTTACAATATAGAGTAAACAAGATTTACACTCACATTATATTTTGCTATTCATCTTCATCTATCTACCCACTCACTTCTCCCTCTTGACTTGCTTCTTCACAATATCTACCATCAGTTTCAATGAATATTAGGAATAATTTGAAGTGCTTCTTCCTCATGATTTTCAATTTCCTTGTACTTCTTCTTCTTGACAAATTGATGCATACAATCAAATCGCGATAAGTCAGCTGCTTGATTTTCGACACCAACCAATCGACAAGGCCTTCTGGCCTGAAAATAGTGAGTAAAAAAAGAAACTTGTATGGCAGGTTGCAAGAATAAATTGTTCATATTTGTTAAATACTATATTCTTATGTGAACAGCATCAATGAGCTTATATTGTAGGAGATCTGGTACCGAATTCGCGATGTCGGATCAAACCCAGTGCATTTAAACAATCGGGCCTGCTATTACCTATCCTTCATACTCCAATTTCACTACCTCAACCAGCAGTATTTGACTCATTAGCATAAATTTGGATCCCTTAATGCACACTCGACTATTCGGTGTACTCTTAGAAGATCCATGGTTTTCTGTATATGGAATTTAGCAGCCATATACATAATAACCACAGTATATATTTTAAACTTATGCATTGAGTTGGGTGGCGAGGCATTTTAACCATTTATTCAAAATCCTAAACTAGGATGGCAGCCTTTGTATCATATGGATCATAAAGCATAGCAATTATTAATGAACTAATAAAAATTTATTAATAACTTTCGATATGATTAGGATTGGGCCACTCACATAATTAATAAACCCTAGAAAGCATATTACTGTTTCCAACATAGTTAATTCTAGATCTTGAATATTCATTTATTTTCCTTCTGAAATTATTCCATATAGGGTCCAAGAATAGAGAAAATAAACTAGATAATATAACCTTAGATTATTAAGATCAATTAAGAAATGAAGCGGTGCAATATATTATATCATTTGCTTAATGTCAGGTTGAACTTCATACAGCTATTTAATAAAGCGTAATATGCAGGCAGTGAAACTTTTCATCTAAATGTCATGTTTTTTGGACCCAAATGCCTACCAAATGGTTTCAAAAATTAAAAAGTATTTTAGATATGCTTGCATATCAAAATTTATTTCCTTTATTTCCTTCCCACTTTTTTATTCTCTTGTGTGAATATGTGACTCAATATGCATAAAATGATGATATTTCTTCTGAGGTATACATTGCAAATTAAGTCCTTCAACATGAGCTTTATTTCATGTTATTCTTCAATCTATGCGAGATACTGTATTTTATCATACTTGAAATTATATATGACACAATTAAATATTTTTTAAGTTTAATAAAAGATTTCCCCTCAAAAGAAATCATATTATACCTATCAAGTGATACATCCATCTATGTTGTGTATTGGTCCAGCAATTTGTGTGGCCATATACTAAGTTTGGGAGATATTTCTATGCAATCAAAAGCTTGGAGAAATATTCTCTCAAGCTTACAAAATAATTAGGATTTCCATTTCCAATCTCCTACATTAGGATCTTGCAAAAATGATATATTCCTCTAATTGCTTCCTATACATTTGGTGGAATTGGCTTTCTCGAAATGCAATGGGTATCAATCGTTTACACGCTTGAAAACATAGCAATCTTGGCTTTTCATACCAAACAATTCTAGTTTCGTTGGTCCACATCTATCATATTTGGGGGCATACCCATCTAGAAATTTAGCTCCCTCAACCAATTGCACAATTATTCTTTTGTTTCTATCGAGGGTGAACATGCCTTTTAGATTCTCTTTGTTCTTTTCATCCATATAGCTCAAGCCTATTACAAATACCTTCAAATCTTCTCTAGATTTTTTTTCATTGCCTTTTGATTTTCAGAACTAAAATTCATCACACATTGTTAAAATATTATCAAAGTAGTTCTTCTCGATGTCCATTACATCCAACTTATGCCTAATGAGTTTGCCTTCCAATAAGACAAATACCAAAATATATCTTTTCTTCCACCCACATTTACAATACAATCTTTTTTAATATCAGATTTATTTCCTCTCCATCTATTTTGCTGTGACCTTTTGAAGCCAGAGACTCTCATTTCTTCAAGTATTTCAAATTCAGTTTCACTTGAGTTACTGCAAATTTCTTTACTAATTTTTCCTTTAGAATCACTTCTTATTCTCTATATAAGGATGATTTGGCGGTAAAACTTATGATGATTATCAAACCATGATGTCTTCCCACCTTTTCAAAGTAAAAGCATACGGATCTTCCATGCGATTATGGGCATGCTAGTTTTATTGTGCCAAACCATATATCATTGAGTAAGGTAGAAATCATTAATTATCTATATCAATGCGACTCCTCCTTCGTGAAATTTGAACTTGCTCATGACATCATAAGTCTCCACTCTACGTCTCATAAATCTTTTTAGCTCGGTTGTCAAATGTTATAGAAACACATCAAATTTGTCCTTTGGATTTGATGGACCCCGGAATATAATTATAAAGAGGAACATATACTCTCATCTTTCACTTGGATATCAAAGGTGATACAGAATTGTATGAGTGTCACTATCATTGCCCATGATGAGTATTGTTGATAGATTGCCTGAATGGTTTAAGGATCCATCTGTTTATAAACTCAATTTGACATTCGTACATTAAATTACCGCAGGCGTGATGGGTGCATGTTATCAAAGTGTTTCCATCTTGGAATTTGTCTGACATTACACCATCATTTTCCATTTTCATGCTCAGATTAAGCAGTGGCTAGATGCATATAACCTTAGAAGATGGGGCCAAAGGAAGTAGAACATTTCTTAAATGGTACCATTATTTTAGAATCAGTTCTCCTACTTGTACCTATTATTACATAATTTACAACTTATCAATTCACTATCTTCACCCAATTCAACGCTGAAGCTCTTTTACAACAATCAATCTATTCAAATGGTAACTCTAACCTCTAACTAGCTAACTTCATTAATAGAATCTATCACCACCCATAACATTTACTCTAGAGGCATTTGCAACCATCAAATTGGCAAAATCAAATAACAAAATCTTTCGAAAAAATGATGTTACGCATCTAAATTCATAGCGAACAGCGAGATAACTGATATTCAATATAGGTTATTAGACAACTCCTTTGTTACCCCAACATATCATCAAATAACTAATACGAATTCGGATTGTCTTGAATATTAGGTGGATTTAAATGAAGGATAAAAGCCATGAATCATTATCCCAAATCATTCTCATCCCAACATATTGCTCCCTCTCACCACGCCCAAAATATATCACCCATCATCACTTTACCACGCATGGATCGGTTTCATAATTCTCCACCAAATCCTTGTAATATCACACTGACAATCAAAATTCCAGACATTGTGATTTGCATGGACTTCTCATCAAATGCATCAAGAAATTCGGAAAACCTTAGAATCTCACAATTAATTTACCCCAACTACAAAAAGTTGGATCAGTCCAATCCTCTCTTATTTCCATTACACCCTTCAGTCTTGCTTTGCCATATCTCAAAGAACAGCATTCCACAAGATGACAATGAAGAATACCTATTAACCAGCAATTTTAACGAAGGGCCTGAAAACAATTCCAACCTTTTGTGTTTATCACTTTCGAACCAATTTGGTCAAGATGATTTCAATTTGAAATTTTTCTCCACTAAGCTTTTAAGCACCAATGAAGATTCTCTTTATTTAATAAGAAGCACACCACACATCAATTTCAATTCTATAGAATACAATTCTTTTGTAAATAAAAATTATAATAAGATAATAAAATAAAATAGAAGAATAGAGCCATAATAAATCTAAAACAAAGTTTAAAAGAAAAAAGATTACTAACAGGGCATTCTTATCTTATTTGGCCAAAAACTATATTAAATCACTAAAATAAGATATCTAATAAAATACAACATGCATATATTTTACTTTAGTTGTACTCATAGGCATGTATTAAGATCATCTTATGGAAATCATGCCAAATATAAGTGTTTCACATTAGCAGGACTTAGGGCAACACTTAAGATAAGAGAGAGCCAAGAAGCATTTGACCTCAAGCAATGAAGTTGGAGCCTTTCGGCATCATTAGAACAAGCAAGCCAAAGTGGACGAACTACGGGCACTGACCCACCTTACCCATTGTATGTCAATTCTAGAAACTTTCGGGCTCCTTATGCCCATAAGGTGATTCGAGCTAATTTAGGGCCTTAAGGCAAGACTTATGCCATGGATGCGCAGAGATCATCGAGGAGCTTGGCCACAACATACGTTTATAAGAATGGGTAGCAAAAACTATCCGGCCTAAGATGCAGGGCTTGACTTGTAGTAAGTATTCCCATAAGGCTCGTGACCATCTTCCATCTCCCTTACAGCCCTTACACGTAAGCAACCCATAGCCCGTAAACAGTGAATGTATAAATAAATTTATGAGGATATTGTAGGGCCATTCTCTATTCTATTCCTTTTTATTCTTTGGGGTGAATTTTGGAGGTGGAGTTAGGGAGAAAGGGACAAATCTCCAGCAACTAAGGAGTGATTTGACATTCAGATCTACATTCAAGGGGATTGAAGATCGTGGCAGTCAAGCTCCTTGCCGGTGATACGTGGAAGCTTTTCAAGCAACTCCTCGGATTCTTCAAGGTTGAAAGGGTTTCATGGTTCTCATATTTTTCCTCCATTGGCCATATCTTGAATGCTTGCCCTCTTTCTCGGAGAGCTAATTTATAGATACTTGGGCATAGATAAACTCTAGGGTTTATATTTTGACATTGGTTATTAGATCTTTGATGCTTTGAATGTTTTTCTTATTTGCAATCTCATCTATTTGAGTCTAATTGTGTTTGAATGCTTGAAGTTTCTAACAGGGTGAAAGCCTAGCTATATATTTTATCTTGCCTCATGTGAGAAGAAATTCCACCTAGCATAGACTTGCGTAATTTGAGAGGGATGGTAGGTACATCTGGTTAAGGGTATCTAGGAGACTTTGTCTCCTACCATCTTTGATGGATTAGTGTTAATCTCTTTAACATAATCGTGAAGTGGAGAGAATCGTATTTCCCTTGGAACAGGGATAATCTCTCTCTCAGGAGATTATGTACTTAAAAGATTATCATTAGCCCATAATAGGTTTCATAGAGTTAATGCAATTGTGTGGTTGTCTATATTAGCTCTGCACTATTATTGATTACACTTCACTTAAGAAATTAGGGTTTTGTATAATTAAGAAACCTTTTGGTTCAAATAGGATTTTTTAGATAACTATTATACTGTACCTCCAACCCTAGAGGATCTTGTGCGGACATCCTTTCTTCCTCGACTTCTCTCCTATCACTTTCTGTATATTCCTTTTTTTTTTGCTTTTGTTCACACACACACCACTCGTTCTTTCAGGCTATTTTTTGGGTTTAGAGTCATTACTAGTATTCACATTTTCCTGTGGACCGTCTACGCGCCGCACACTTTATGTCTAGCCAGCACATACACTTGTGTCCTATCAATATCTTACATAACATTTTTGAACTGAATTACTTTTCCACAATGCAAGTAAGTGGAAAGCCCTTTTCAATCATGATATCATTATAAATATGCCAAAAGAACCTAAAGTGTAGATATTTTTTCCCACCAAATTGTTTCTTAACAAATGGCCAAATTCTTGTACAATTATCATTCTCCAAAAAATCCAATTTCAATCCAAAGGAATCAATGAATCAATTTCTACCAGGTTTCTCTTTATCCTTAGCAACATATATATATATAATCATTCTTCTTTGTATTACTAAACCAATATAATAAACACAAGAGATATATCAAAGAAGAGCAAGAGAAGATGTTGGAAGGCAAAGTATTGATCCAAAACACAGACATGCCTCCAAAGATTCAACCCCAAGCCATGTCTTTAGCCTCTGAAGCTCCAGATCTTTTCTATGTTTTTTACTGCAAGAACATTGCAGCTCATATCAAGAAGGTCCTTACTTCTTCTACCAATGCATTTCATTTCTTCATTTTCTTTTCTTTTTTTCATATTTAATTATTATGATTATTATTTCGGTAGAAGTTTGACATGATCAATAGACCTGGATGGTAGTGTGTTGTAGGCTCAAACTTTGGATGTTTTTCACTCACACTCAGGGAACTTTCATTTATTTCTGTTTGAAAACTCTTTATTTTCTTATCTTCAAAGGAGCTTCATCTTCTGAACAATTAGGACTTATTGGATCTTAGAACAAGAAGAGAAGAAAACAGATTTCTTGTTTAATATCTCTTTACTAATGTACAACTACAATAAAGTTACTCTATAAACTGCACAATATCATAAGTGTGAAATAATATATAGAGTTATTAGTAGCATGTTTTATTATCAAATTTATTTATTTTTTTAAATGGTTTAATTGTACTCAATTTGGTTATAAATTTAATGTTCTTTAGAAGTGGCAGCATGATTCTTTGATGAAGTTCACAAGTATGGCACCAGATACCAACCAAAAAATATGCAAACTAATAATTAAGTGTAGCTGTTGTTGGTTGGAGTTCTTTACAGTATTTTCAACTTTATCATATTCTCCGTGACTTAAATTTATTCAGTTAAGACTTAATTTGTTTTATATTTTCAAGGAACGAAAATCATGAACATCGGAACATTAAGTCAAAACATCTTCTTCATCTATAAAAAGAACTAGTATAATATTAAAAATTTATTCAACATTAATTGTTAATTTAAATCACACAGAGTATTAAACCTCATCAACGCAATCAAACAAAATATAATCCACAACTTGGCTAACAATTTGCTCTTCTTCATCTTGAAAACAACTTCATTTCTCCAAGCAAATGTTCCACTTGGCACTTAGTGTAATTCCATCTCTTTCTAACTAGTATTATGATAAAATATGCTAATGATTCTTTTCTTTTCATGTATCAAATATTTTATTTATCCTGCATTATATTTCAATTCAAGTGCACCTAGAACTTGATCAAATAACCATGGATGGTGGGTAATGCCCAACCTCAATCCATCTGCAATGACATTGAGGTACGAAACCACAGTAATAACAATTTTTTCCTCATTTTATTAATCAATCTAAAAACATACAGTTATTTGGAGAAAAAATTTCACAACTACAACCATCACTAAAAAAACCTCAAATCATAGCAAAATTGTTAATAAAATCCCACATTGAAATTTTTGTTTGGAGAATACCTTAAATCTCAATTTGTATTATGTTGGATTACTTTGTTAAATGAAAACCTATCAAATTCAAAGTAGCACAATGAAAACCTATCAAATCCATGGATCGTACAATAAGAAAAATACCTAAAATTATAGGATTTCTTCCTTTCTTCTTGTTATCAATTCCCGCTCTTTATACACAAGGATGATTTTAGTAAATTCAGCTATTTAAGCCACCATGCACAAACTCAATTAAGAGTAGGATCAAAGCTGCTTATCCTGCAAAATTAGAAAAGAATCATTAGCATCCACTTTATCATTAGAAATCAACTTGATTAGATATAAAGAAAGCTCACGTCAACTTGATTAGCATTAGCATTCCAGTTCCTCTCTTCTCCAACAAAGGGTGATTGTCCTAATCTTTTATGCTATTTCCAATTTTTGGCCTCGAATAATGATTTTGAGATTGATTTTGGATCTACGATAGGAAAATAAAAAATGCATTCATCAGAGGATTATTTCATGCAATTGAGATACCTTTTATCAAGGATGCATGAAGTAATTACTCACCACAGAGATATGAGATGAAGCAAATAATGAAATGAAAACTCACATTTATGTCACCACGTACCCAGCTCTGTTTTTCACCAAATAATTTTGACGCAATCCCTTGTTTAACTTTCAAAATGGCTTCTGGTACACATTATGCTAGGAAAAAAATTAAATTAGCTACATTAAAAAAAAAAGTAATATTGTAAATCCAATAGACTTAGCCAATGAATGAGAACTAGCTTGAACAACATATTTTGGATTCTTAAACTGAAATTGCTAACAGAGTAAGTTTGACAACAACCTCAACAACCAAAACATTGCATTAATGACTTGGTTGAATGAAGCCCATGAGTGAAAGACAGTGTTCAATTCGTCTGTGAACTACTTTCCATACTTGTAGTTTTTGCTAGTACAAAAGAAAAGATGAGTGCATAATAGGCAAACAAAGGAGAAGAACATAGAGATTGATATTCAGGTTGGTGGGTCATCTTCTTGTCTCAAGAGTCTATTTTTGAGGGTCCATTAGATGCTAAAATCATTGGGCTGAATGTAAAGGAGGACTAGATATCATCATGCCTTACCTATAAAAAACCAAGACCTGTATGAAACTCTAATCTTTGACACTTGTTCTAGATCTTGTCCAATTTTTAACTTATTACTATTCATACTTTGATAAAAGTCATCAAATCGGCAAAGATCACATTGCTTTTGGTTATTGGGATAAAAGAGTGTCTTATCTAAATCAGAATCAAGGTTTCGATCCTCCAAACTAACTACAGTAACACTTCTCACATCCTATAGGTCCTTGAACCAAGGAAAGCTTCTCAATATTTTGTCTTTCTTTACTTTATGTTGGTCTCATGGTCATTAATTAATAAATTAGTGCCATCAAAATGAATGAAAGACTAAGCAACAAAGACAAGCATGATGTTCGGCTAGTGAAAACAAAGAAAATCATTATCCAAATAGGGTTCAATGGATGAAAGGGAGAAAGATAGAGAGAGATTAGAGAATGAAACCCAAAGAGAGAAGCTCGTGAGAGGAAGGCGAGCAAAAACGAGGACAATGACGACAATAATGACGAGGAGATGGAGTTGGTGAAGGTGGATGCGTTGTTGCTATGAGGAGAGATGGCCTTCTTCTTCTTCTTCAAGAGTTTCTTCTTCAGGTGTTTGGCAAAGATGAGTGGGGGATGAGAGTGACCAGATCAGCTATGACTTAGACCCTATGTGTGTGTGACAAAGATGAGTCAAAGAGTTCATTGAAGCAAAAGATCGAACAGCTCCAACGCAGAAAAGAATGGGAAAAAGATCAAACACCTTGTGAACGGGATTAAGACTCTTTGTTGAAGGATAGTTTGTAGTGCGCGACGGAGTTCTGGATCCTGTCTTGCTACTCGATCAGTGAGTCTTCTCGCTGGTGAGGAGGTGATGGTAGTGCTATTACTGATGATGTTGATCTGCTCTTCCTAAGCTTCTTGTGGACCACTCTTAGCCTTGTAAGGATGTGACGATAGGTTTTTGGTCTGGCGACGACCAGGGAAGGGACGGTTGGAGAGCCAATGGTTGGTGACAAACTTTGCCCTAAACTTTGGTAAAAGGGAGAAAGTTAAATTTTGGTAAAAGTGAAAAGAACTTTGGTAAAAAGGGAAAAAGTTAAACTTTGGTAAAAAGGGAAAAAGTTAAACTTTGGTTAAGGCTAAATAAGCATAACTTCATTTTTAAATTTAATATGAAAATATTAAGGTAATATGGAAAATAGTTGTGGGACTAATAACCAAATTTAATACTTAATTAAGAAATTACTCATGTAATTAATACTTTAATATATATATATATCTTAAATTTATCAATTTTTGATTAAAAAAATGAAATAACTTAGTATTCTATATGATAATTAATAACAAAGCTCTATTCACAAATGACAACACATAAACATATTTATATAAATTCAAAGATAAAGTATTCTATATTATCATTAATTTAATTTAGAATATCTTAGTAGGTATATATATATATATATATATATATATATAAAAAGATATATATAGTATTGTATGGCATCATCATTTTATCCAAATTTCGACGTAAAGTACATTTAATAACTCTAAAAACTATATAATATAAAAAAATTTTTTGGAAATTGTATAAATTTTAAAAAAAATTTAAATAAAATTAAAATCCGTAGCAACTTTGTTACAATTATATTGCAACTTTATAATGTCATAATTCCATTGTAAGTTTCTATTGCAAATTTGCAATAGGATCATTCCGTTGCAAATTCCTGTTGCAAAATTGTAATGTCTTTGTATACATTGATAGTCCGTTGCAAAGTTGTCGCAAAATTTCTCCCGCGCACTTCTTTCCATATTTTTATAATAGAAATTTATGCCATTGCCAATCTGTTGCAAACCTATCACAAAATAGGTTGCAAATCTATTTCAAAATCACTCCTATTATTTTTGCAATAAATTTTTTGTCTCGTCACAAAATTCATTGCAAATTTTCAATGTCGTTGCAAAGCTATTCCAATTCTATTGCAAAAGTGCAATGGAATTCATCAGTTGCAAATATTTGTTGCAAAACTGTAATTTTTTTGTAATGACCTTGATTGGACAAGATTGCCATCATCCGCACTTGCTAAAGTGTTTAACTCATATCACCATACTTCTCAATATCAAATTCAATTGACATCATTGAGTTCATAATGATAAATCAACTAAATCACCATATCACCAACTAATGTATTCATAGTACCAAGACATAGATTGATGGTATATGTGTGAAACAAGAATGGAGATGCCACAGAAAATGGAAACCAAGGCATAAATATGATTTTGTTAGGATTTTGAAGAAAACATGGGGTAAAGAAGAACTCATGCAAAGGGATAATTTCTCAAAATATAAATCAAACTCTATTAATCAAAAGAGCACCATGTTTATAAATAAAACATAAAGCAACCAAACCTAGAAAAATTTACAAAAATTTGCAAATATACCCCTAAGATATTTGCTAATTAAGGTGAGATGAGAGACATCCATAACAATATCCTTTCATGTGAAATGAAAAGGATATATATAAATATTCACAAAAACTATTTTTTAAATCTCTCTTTTATGAATTTTTTATTTTTGATTTTTTTGGGTAATGCTAAAGGTAAGAAAAAGGATTCAACACCTCAAAATGTGTACACTGGTGAAAGAGCATGAATGTGTACACTGGTGAAAGAGCATGAGGAAGAAAACAGTTAAATCTTGGGAGAAGAGTAACATTAAAACCATATGCTTGTGGAGCGAAGTTTCTCTAAAGATAGCATTTGGGAAGTGCCTCTCTATCTCTATCATTAGTATTAGTGTTTTTAAAATCCTTTCTATATTGTATCAATTTTTCATGTTTCCTCTAATTCTTCAAATAGGAAGTACTAGCACTGCCCCAATGGGGATCACATATAATTAAAATTGTAGTCAAGTTGAAAAATGAGGTGGAAAATTTTTATTAAACTCCTTTAGAAACTAATATTTATGATTGAGTCTATCTTCAACAATCAAATTTCTTATTTAATGCCTAATCTAAGCCAAATCTAAGCATATGATGAGTGTTATTGAGTCATGTTAAGTATGACCGACTAATTGCATAGCCCTACTAG
Source organism: Dioscorea cayenensis subsp. rotundata (assembly GCF_009730915.1). Lineage (NCBI taxonomy): Eukaryota > Viridiplantae > Streptophyta > Magnoliopsida > Dioscoreales > Dioscoreaceae > Dioscorea > Dioscorea cayenensis. Next base: position 13,345,078 of record NC_052473.1, read on the forward strand.
AAACAATATGAAGCAAGTCGAAGATGATCTAGTGAAACAATTATAAAAAATTTAACCCAAGCCACTCATTAAAATTGAAGATACTATCTACTCTTCGTTTCGTTTTTTTCTTTTACATAAAGTGAACAAACTAGTCACCTCAATCAATGTTATAGGAAGGAATTAATACCTCAACCTTTGTTTAGTAATTGAAAGAACTACCATGATAGGTTTTTTAATAAGCAAGTAGGGTTGCTTATTTGTTATTGATTTTTTAAGTGTGTATAAATATATATATAATCCTTTTTCCTTCTTCAAATATATCTCAAAAGATGTGATAGTTCATGTGTCCAAAGAAAAAAATAAATAAATAAAAAAAGGGTGTCACATGTTATACAAGTCCATATTGGTCAAGCATGAGGGTAGTTGGACAATTTAAATGATTTGCAAAAAATTGGTCCTTTATGTGTTTAATATATATATTGTTATAAACAAATATTTTAATGGATGCCCATTGTAGCAATTTCACTGTAGTAGTCGGCATCACTATAGCAACTTCTAGATATTACTGTAAAAGTCGCAACAATGTAGCAGCCGCCATGTGGCACTGTAGCAGCCGACGGTACTGTTACTATTCCACCAATCCGGGTATTTTGGATCGTCGGATCAAATCGATCCTGGCCGTTCATTCAACTCTTGTAACCCTATAAATACCCCCTCATTTGTATAATTTGTGAAAAGAGAGAAAGAGAAGGAAAAGAGAGAAATAAAAGAAGAAAGAAGAAAAAGAATAAGTTAATTCTTCAGGGTTTTTTGGGTTTTGGGTAAATGCTCTGGCTCTCTATTCTTATTACTATCTTTACATTTATAACATATATTCTTAACACGTTATCAGCACGAATTTGCTCATATGATTTTAATTTTCTTTGACTCATCTAATATATATATTATATATGTGGAATCCATTTCTAACACTGAATGCAGGAAGGATCGACAGGTAACATAATACTAGCAAACCATACATTTTATTCAGTCAACAATACATAAGATTTTCTTTGAAGCATACATAAAAAACATACAGTACTAAAGCCACTAAGGCTAATATTACCAGTACTTTTAAAATAAACAAGAAAAACAATAATATTATTATTACAATGAGATTTTCCATCAAATCCAAATTATCAAGCATCATCTTTTCCTAAGTTTTCGCGGCGACCCTCCGATCCCGGCGATCGTTGACAAAATCAGGTAAAAATCTGCCGGGCCCTTTTTCTCTTCTCCGTCGCCCTTCTCACTACTCCGCCAGCCCCTTCGAGTTTCTCCATCGGCAACTCGGCCGGCTTTTTCTCCGTCGGCCCCCTACTTTCTTCTCTCCCCTATCTTTACTTCTTCTTTCCTTTTAACTTATAATCACTTTCAAACAAATTTTAATTCCCAATGATGCAATAATTGCAGCGTATGAATAGTACTGTATACATGAATAGTACTATAGATATGAATAGTATTATACATGAATAGCACCATACATATGAACAGTATAGATGCTTTATATTTTATTCTGTACTCTCTATTCTAATTACATGCTATATTATTATTTTGAAGAAAAATGGCAAATATTGCAAAAAGAGAATTCGAGGCCTTTCAAATCTCGCGGAGCAATTATATAGCCTGGAGCCTCGATATCAAGCTCCATCTGAAAGCAAGAAACCTGAGTAGAACTATTGAGGCTAATAACAATGAGCCTAGTGATAATAAGGCGAAGGTCTTAATATTTATAAAGCATCATATTGATGATGGCCTGAAGAATGAATACTTCACCATTGAGGATCCACAGGAATTGTGGTTATCCCTGAAAGAAAGATTTGAGCATCTCAGAATGGTCTACTTGCCCAAAGCACGTAATGATTGGTCAAGCCTCAGGTTTCAAGATTTTAAAAGCGTGCAAGAATATAATTCCGAGCTATTTAAAATTGTTTCAGTACTACGTCTCTGTGGAGAAACAGTGACAGAAGGAATGATGCTCGAGAAAACATTTACAACATTTCACGCACGAAATGTTATATTACAACAACAATATAGAGAAAAGAATTTTACAAAATTCTCTGAATTAATTTCTTGTCTCCTTGTGGCGGAGCAAAACAATGAATTATTGATGCAGAATCATCAATCTCGACCATCTGGATTAGCACCACTGCCAGAAATTAATTTTGGGCAAAAAAGATGGCGTGGTCGCGGTGCTAGTTTTAAAAACCGCGGTGGACGAGGAAATTATGGTGGTCGAGGACTACGGGGTCGTGGTAGGGGCCGAAATAATATCGGACCATGCGATACCAGAATTGATGTACATCAACAAAAATAACAAAGCCACAAGATGGGATCAGAGACAAAGAAGGATACATGCTATCGTTGTGGCCTGGAAGGCCATTGGTCCAGAATTTGCAGCACCCCTAAACATTTTGTCCATCTTTACCAAGAATCACTTAAAAACAAGAAAGGTAAAGATATTGAGACAAATTTTACTGACAACCCCATATTTGATCCAATAGAGAATAATTCTATAAATAATTTAAATGTAACTGAAAATACATATTTAGATATGTCAGATTTCCTTATAGACTAGTTTGTAATATGTCTTTATGTTTTATTAAATTATGTTTTTCTTTTGTTTTGTTAGAATATGGCTGATGATGAATGCATTATTGATTGCGGGACAACGCATACTATTTTGACAAGAAAAATATATTTTATATCCTTATCAATGAGAAAGGCATGTATAGCCACAATAGCATGGTCATCAGACCTGGTTGAAGGTTCTGGAGAAGCAGCATTGATGTTACCAAATGGAATATCCTTGCAGATGAAAAATGCTCTCTATTCCCCTAAGTTTAGGAGGAACCTTTTAAGCTTTAAAGATATACGTCTCAATGGATATCATTTAGAGACGGTTGATAAGGAAGGAAAAGAATATCTTTATATTACACAAGTTATTTCATGCCAAAAAACGTGTACTTGAAAGCTTTTCCTGTATATCCTCAGGATTATATTTTACACGTATTAAAGTGATGGAATCACATACGGTATTAACCCGGAAGGTTAATGACCCAGAGATATTTAAAATATGGCATGAAAGACTTGGACATCCGGGTGCTATTATGTTGCGCCGGATTATTACTAGTTCTCATGGACACCCACTGAAGGATTATAAGATCCTAACACATAATGAATATGCATGTTCAGCATGCTCAATGGGAAAGCTAATAACCAGACCTTCTATAACTAAGGTGACTGGTGAATCTCCTAAATTTTTAAAAAGAATACAAGGAGACATATGTGGACCAATACATCCATCATGTGGACCATTTAGGTATTTTATGGTTGTAATCGATGCATCGACTAGATGGTCCCATGTTTCACTGCTGTCTACAAGGAATGTAGCATTTGCAAGGTTATTGGCACAAATTATCAGGTTTAAAGCACAATTTCCAGATTATCCCATAAAGACAATTCGTCTTGATAATGCTGGTGAATTTTCATCAAAATCATTTTATGATTATTGTATGGCAGTTGGAATACATGTTGAGCATCCAGTAGCTCATGTACATACCCAAAATGGGTTGGCGGAGTCATTAATTAAAAGACTCCAGTTATTGCCCGTCAATGTTATTAAGGACGAAACGCCTACAAGTGCGTGGGGGTCATGCTATTTTGCATCTCTGCGACTTTTAATACGGATCCGACCCACTGCATGTAATTTATATTCACTACACCAACTTGTTATGGGTAAAGAGCCTGATATTTCATATATAAGAATATTTGGTTGTGCAGTATATGTGCCAATACCACCACCAAATCGTACAAAAATGAGTCCACAACGCAGACTTGGTATATATGTTGGTTATGATTCCCCTTCAATTATACGATATTTAGAACTATTAACATGGGGATGTATTCTATGCAAGATTTGCAGATTGTCATTTTGATGAAGTCGTCTTTCCCTGCATTAGGGGGAGAAATGATTACTCAAAATGAGCCAAAAGAAATTGATTGGAATGCATCACGATTACATACATATGATCCTCGTACCAATGAATGTGAACTTGAAGTTCAAAGGATCATTAAATTGCAAAAATATTGCAAATGAAATACCGATGCATTCACCGATACTAAAATGGTAACTAAATCATATATACCAGTTTGTCAATGCTCCTGCAAGAATTGAGATTTCTAAGAATCCATTGAAAAGAAAAATCAAGTAGAAAAATAAACCACGACAAAAAGCGTGGGAGACCAATTGGTGCCAAAAGATTCAGCTCCTAGAAAAAGGAAGCGGAAAAAAATAAAGATAAGGATCTCCCATGTGAAAAGGGAGAGGAAATTATAAAACCCTCAGAACAAGTTAATGAAGAATCAATGGGGGATGATATTTACGAAAAATGTTGAAAAATTCAATTTGCTATGTAGATGATGGTCGAAAGATTGAATCGGCATGAGACCGAAATAAATGATATATTTATCTACAATGTGGCTACTGAGATATAGAAATAAATACTAATAATGATCCGAGCCATGATCCATTGAAGAATGTCGACAAAAGAAATGATTGGCCAAAAATGGAAAAGAAGCTATCCAGGTGAGCTAAATTCCCTATCAAAAGCGTGAGGTGTTTGGGGCCGATGAGTGCCAACACCGAGAAAGGGATAAAACCGATCGGGTTATAAATGGGTGTTTGTGAGAAAAAAAAAATGAAAATAATCAAATTATGAGATACAAAGCAAGACTGGTTGCTCAAGGTTTTTCTCAAATGCCTGGTATTGATTATGAAGAGACATACTCTCCTGTAATGGATGGAATTACTTTTTCAATTTTTTTAATTGCCATGGCGAAAGTAATAAATTAGATATGCGAGTTGATGGATGTTGTCACAGACATATCTGTATGGATTACTTGAAAATGACATATATATGAAAAATCCACGAAGGATATAGAAAAAAACAAACATTACAAATAATCATCATTTATACTCTATTAAATTACAGAGATCTCTTTATGGGTTAAAAACAATGCGGACGGATGTGGTATAAGCTGTCTCAGATGAATATCTTATAAAAAGAAGGGTACCAAAATGATAATATATGTCCATGTGTGTTTTATTAAAAAGTTATACTAACGGTTTTTGTTGTGATAGCGTATATGTGGATGATTTAAATCTTATAGGCACTCCTTCCCGAAAATTGCAATCTGCAGATCATATCTCGAGAAAAAGAATTTGAAATGAAAGATTTGGGAAAGACCAAATTACGTCTAGGGTATACAAATCGAGCACTTATCCTCGGGGAATATTTGTGCATCAATCAACCTATACTGAAAAAGGTCTTTGAAGAGATTCAATATGGAGAAGGCTTATCCATCTGAAAGTACGCATGATGGTCGTCCGAACTCTTGATGTTCAGAAAGATCCATTTCGCCCATCGGAAGAAGGAGAGATCATTCTTGGTCCAGAGACTCCATATTTAAGTGCAATTGGTTCATTAATGTACCTTGCAAATAATACCAGACCAGATATAGCTTTTGCAGTAAATCTTCTAGCAAGATACAGTTCTACACCGACACGAAGACACTGGAAAGGAGTAAAAGATGTGCTACGTTATTAACGAGGAACTACAGATCTGGGTTTATTCTATCAACAAGAATCTTCATCCAACCTCACAGGTTTTGCTGATGCTGGGTATCTGTCTGACCCTCAGAAAGGGCGATCTCAGACTAGATACATGTTTTCTTACAATGGTACAACTATCTCATGGCGTTCCACAAAACAAACTCTTACAACTACTTCATCAAATCATGCTGAAATTCTAGCTCTTCATGAAGCAAGTCGTGAATGCCAATGGTTACGATCTATGATTGGGCATATACAGTCATCATGCAAATTACCATCAGTAACAACAAATGCTACAGTAATTTATGACGACAACAATGCTTGTATTTCTCAAATACAAGGAGGTTATATTAAAGGTGATAGAATGAAACATATATCACCAAAATTTTTCTACATTCATGATCTCAAGAAAGAATGCGTTATAGAAGTTCAAAAGATTCAATTCAGTGAGAATCAAGCTGATCTATTCATAAAATCACTTCCTAAGTGCATTCATCAAAGACTTATACACAAAATCGGGATGAGAAGACTTAAGGATGTAAGTACTTCTGATATAAGTTAAAAGTTATTTATTTGAGGGGGAGACTGTACTCTTTTTCCCTTCGCCAAGGTTTTTGTCCCAATGGGCTTTTTCCGAGGCAAGGTTTTTAATGAGGCAGTAACCCTCAAATGTGCCAAGGATAATGTACTCTTTTTCCTTAGCTAGGTTTTTATCCCACTGGGTTTTTCCTAGCAAGGTTTTAACGAGGCATATCCTTTGTTCGTAGGCATCCAAGGGGGAGTGTTATAAACAAATATTTTAATGGATGCCTACTGTAGCAGTCGGCATTACTATAGCAACTTCTAGATATTACTGCAGCAGCCGCAACACTGTAGCAGCCGCCCATGTGGTGCTGCAGCAGCCACCGGTACTGTTACTATTTCACCAACCCAGGTATTTTGGACCGTCGGATCAAGTCGATCCTGGCCGTTCATTCAACTCTTGTAACCCTATATATACCCCCTCATTTGTATAATTTGTGAAAAGAGAGAAGAGAAGGAAAAGAGAGAAATAAAAGAAGAAAGAAGAAAGAAGAAGAATAATAAGTTAATTCTTCAGGGTTTTTTGGGTTTTTGGTAAATGCTCTGACTCTCTATTCTTATTACTATCTTTACATTTATAACATATATTCTTAACATATATATATATATTGTTATGAATATTATAAATGGATGCCTACTGTAGCTATAACACTGTAGCAACCGGCATTACTGCAGCAACCGGCATTACTGCAGCAACTTTCTAGATATTACTGTAACAGACGCAACATTGTAGCAGCCGGCATGTTGTACTGTAGCAGCCGCCAGTACTATTACTATTTCACCTACCATGGTATTTTGGATCGTCGGATCAAATCAATCCTGACCATTCATTCATCTCTTGTAAACCTATAAATCCCCCCCTCCCCTCCTTTTATGTATTATAAAATAGATAGAAGAGAAGGAAAAGTGAAAGAGAAATAAAGAAGATTGAAGAAGAAGATGTGATTTTTAAAGGGTTTTTGGTTAAATATTCTGGATCTTTATTCTTATTATTCTCTTTATATTTATAAAATATTTTCAACACATTATTAGCACGAACTTGCTCATATGGCTTTAATTTTCCTTGGCTCATCTAATATATATCTTATATGTGGAACCTATTTTTAACACTGAAAGAAGAGAAAGGAGGTCATGGCAGGTAAGCATAATACTGCTAGCAAACCATACATTTTATTTAATTCATAATTTCAGTCAACCATACATAAGATTTTCTTAGAAGCATGCATAAAAAGCATACGGTACAAAAGCCAATAAGGCTAATAATAAAAGTACATCTAAAATAAACATGAAAAACATAATATTAATGCTATAACAAGTTTTTCCATCAAAATCAAATCATCTATTATGATCTTCCCCAAGTTTGCCACGGCGAACCTTTGATCCAGGCAATCATTGACAAAATCAGGTAAAAGCTCCACTGGTTAAAAAAGGGTTCGGCCTGTCCTTCTCTCTTCTCTCCCTTATCCTTCCTTCCTATATTTTCTCTTCCCTCTATAACCTATACTCCTCACTTTCAAACAAAATTTCATTCCCGATGCTGCAATAATTGTAGCATATGAACAGTACCTTATATGAACAATACCATATGTATATACAGTATCATATATATGAATAGTATATAGGGTTTATATTTTATTCTGTACACTTTATTCTAATTACCTACTATATTATTATTTAGAAAAAAAAATGACAAATATTGCTAGAAGGGAATTTGAGTTCCTCCATATTTCTGGGAGAAATTACATATCATGGAGCAATGATATCAAGCTTTACTTGAATGCAAGGAACCTGGGTAAAACGATTGAGAATTAAACCAGTGACAATAAGGCAAAAGCCCTAATATTTATAAGGCATCACCTTGATGATGGCCTTAAGAATGAATATTTGACCATGGAGGATCCACAGGAATTACGGTTATCCCTGAAAGAAAGATTTGATCACTTAAAAGGCATGAAATGACTGGTCAAATCTCAGGTTCCAGGATTTAAAAAGTATATGACAAGATCCCCTTGCTTATATCCCACAAGTCCACGGGTTTGTCAAAGTAATAATCCCGGATGAGTGGGTATCGTATCCACAGGGAGTAGGGAATAAAAACACTTAATTCGCTTCTTAGCTATGTGAAAGATGAATAGTGATATGTGTGACAATGATTCAATTCTCAAAAGTAAAAACAACAAGTAAGAGAGCACAAGTAAAGGAGAAAGTAAGGCAATCGATAAAGATGGGGCACCCGGATATTGCTCCACCTAGGACAATCATTTCAAGTGCAAGAACCCTCTATTATGCTTCCTAATCAATGCAAGTGAGTCGTGGAAATCCTTAATTACATAGTCCCAAATCTAAGGTCAACTATGCTTCACTCTATACATGTCCCGGAGGAGAGATTGAATAACCTCTCAACATTGCACTCGCATAGAATTGCAATAAGTTCTAGGGATTCCAAGTGATAAATCTCTTCCTAATTGTAGACCTAACGCTTTGGTCCAGGTGGAAGGTCCCTAACCACAATTAAGCCCTAGATACTAAGATTACTTTTGCGCTTCACTCCGTTGCACCCGCAACTAAGCCCCAGCGGAAGGTCATCCCTTAGACCATTCACTCTATCGTGGCCGCAAAGAACTCGAGGAACGGAGGTAGAGGGGACGCTCCTGTACTTCTCGACTCACCCTCTCAACCCTCTCCAAACTAGCTTTGTCTAACACTCGTGGTGTGTCACTCACTCACAAGGTTACCAACAAGAACTCTCAACCCTAGTGTCACTCTAGGGGAGTATTCAGACAATCAAGCATTCAAGATTGAAACTCACAATAAACATCAATTAATTGAAAACATAATAAAGAGATTCAAAGAAATGAATACATCCTAGGGTTCACAAATACCCAAGTACCCACTAAGGGTTTAGCTCTCCATGGAGCTAAGCAAAATCAAAGAAATAGAATGTAAAAGCAATGAATCCATAGAAAACCCCCTCGATAGTCGTGTCAATGGTCTTGTGGAAAGTCCTCTACTCGTAGTCCAAAGATCCCCTTGTCCAGTATAGGATACGCCTCGACGGAAGCTCCCCTACCAACCTTCTTCCAAAGAGATGACGATGTCGGAGCAGTAGAACCTCTCCAAAATCCTAGCCAATACCTCTCAAAACCCTAGCCTAAACCCTCTCTCAAGTTGGGGAAAATATGGAGAAAAGAATGCTGAAATCGGGGCTGAATCGGCTTTAAATAAGGATGGAATCGGGGATCCACACGCCCCTATGGACGCCCCTGTGGATTTTTCACACGGGGGTGTGGAAATTCCACATGCCTTGTGGATTCTCTGTTCTGCAGCTTTCTTGGCCGGCTATGAACAATATTGCTACAGTACTTTGCTACAGCATCCGTCTGAAATACTTCCCGAATCCATACTCTCATCGAGGTAACACAAACAGGCACACGTTCACGTCGTGGATCGCTTTGCTTCTTCAATGATGGAAATGTTGGTGGAGATCTTGTTCTATATGCATAGGTCAGAATGCTTGAGTATGACTGCTCTTGTGCCCCTCCAAATGGTTGTGCTCACTCAAATACGAGGAGGTTGGCACACACTCTAGCATCTCACACCCGACCTATGTCTTCGCGTTTGAACCTTAGCAAGATTCCCTCCAAAATCGGTGCAATATGATCCACATTGGCTTCTTTCCTTCATAATCGGCCTCACAACCCTACCTGCATAAAAGTAACATAAAAACACACATATTTGAGTGAATGTATAGCCACAATATCAAGGTTATCAGACATGATTGAATGTTCTAAAGAAGCAGCATTGATGTTGCCAAATGGGACATCCTTGCAGATGAAAAATGATTTCTATTCCCCTAAGTCTAGGAGGAACCTTCTAAGCTTTAAAGATATACGTCTCAATGGATATCATTTAGAGACGGTTGATAAAGAAGAAAAAGAATATCTTCATATTACACGAATTATTTCATACCAAAAACGTGTACTTGAAAGCTTTCCCTGTATATCTTCAGGGTTATATTTTACACGTATCAAAGTGATGGAATCACATATGGTATTAACTCGAAAAGTTAATGACCCAGGGATATGTAAAATATGGCATGAAAGACTTGGACATCCGGGTGCTATTATGCTGCGCCGGATTGTTACTAGTTCTCATGGACACCCACTAAAGGATTATAAAATCCTAGCAAATAATGAATATGCATGTTCAGCATGCTCAATGGGAAAGCTAATTAACAGACCTTCGACAACTAAGGTGACTAGTGAATCTCCTAAATTTTTAGAAAGAATGCAAGGAGATATATGTGGACCAATACATCCATCATGGGGAGCATTTAGGTATTTTATGGTTTTAATCGATGCATGGACTAGATGGTCCCATGTTTCACTTCTATCTACAAGGAAATGTAGCCTTTGCAAGACTATTGGCACAAATTATCAGGCTTAAAGAACAATTTTCAGATTATCCCATAAAGATAATTCGTCTTGATGATGCTGGTGAATTTTCATCAAAACCATTTTATGATTATTGTATGACAGTTGGAATATATGTTGAGCATCTAGTAGCTCATGTACATACCCAAAATGAGTTGGCAGAATCATTAATTAAAATACTCCAGATTATTGCTCGTCCAATGTTATTAAGTACGAAACTACCTACAAGTGCATGGGTCATGCTATTTTGCATGTTGTAGCTTTAATACAGATCCGACCCACTGCATGTAATTCATATTCACCACACCAACTTGTTATGGGTAAAGAACCTGGTATTTCACATATGAGAAAATTTGGTTGTGCAATATATGTGCCAATAGCACTACCAAATCGTACAAAAATGGGTCCACAAAGCAGACTTGGTATATATGTTGGTTACGATTCTCCCTCGATTATATGATATTTAGAGCCATTAATGGGAGATGTATTTACTGCAAGATTTGCAGATTGCCATTTTGATGAATCAATTTTCCCTTCATTAGGGGAAGAAATGATTACTCAAAACAAGCCAAAAGAAATTGATTGGAATGCATCATGATTGCATACATATGATCCTCGCACCAATGAATGTGAACTTGAAGTTCAAAGAATCATTAAATTACAAAATATTGCAAATGAAATACCTGATGCATTTACTGATACTAAAATGGTAACCAAATCATATATACCAGCTGCCAACGCTCCTGCAAGGATTGAGATTCCTAAGACTCCATTGAAAGAAAATCAAGTAAAAAATAAACCACGACAAAAACGTGGAAGACCAATTGGCGCCAAAGATTCAGCTCCTAGAAAAAAGAAGCAGAAAAATAAAGAGAAGGATCTCCCATGTAAAAAGAGAGAGGAAATTATGAAACCCTCAGAACAAGTTAATGAAGAATCAATGGGGAATGATACTTATGAAAATATTGAAAATTCAATTTTCTATGTAGATGATGGTCAAAGAAAAGAATCGGCATGAGACCGAAATAAATGATATATTCATCTACAATGTGGCTACAGATATAGAAATAAATACTGATAATGATCCAGAGCCATGGCCTATTAATGAATGTCAACAAAGAAATGATTGGTCAAAATGGAAAGAAGCTATCTAGGTTGAGCTAAATTCCCTATCAAAATGAGAGGTGTTTGGGCCGATAGTGCCAACACCAGAAGTGATAAAACAAGTTGGTTATAAATGGGTGTTTGTGAGAAATATATTCTCCTATAATGGATGGAATTACTTTTCAATTTTTAATTACCATGGCAGCAAGTAATAAATTAGATATGCAGTTGATGGATGTTGTCACAGTATATTTGTATGAATTACTTGAAAATGACATATATATGAAAATCCTGGAATGATTCAGGAAAACAGACATTACAAATCATCATCATTTATACTCTATTACAAATCATGGATTAAAACAATCTGGAGAGATGTGTGGCATAACCGTCTCAGTGAATATCTTATAAAAGAAGGGTACCAAAATGATAATATATATCCATGTGTGTTTATTAAATGTTATACTAACGGTTTTTATAGTAGTATATGTGGATGATTTAAATCTTGTAGGCACTCCTTCTGAAATTGCAATTACAGCATCATATCTGAGGAAGGAATTTGAAATGAAAGATTTGGGAAAGACCAAATTTTTTTTTGGTATACAAATTGAGCACTTACCCTCGGGAATATTTATACATCAATCAACCTATACAGAAAAGGTGCTAAAGAGATTCAATATGGAAAAGGCTGATCCATTAAGTACTCCAATGGTTGTCCGAGCACTTGATGTACAGAAAGATCCATTTCGTCCACCTGAAGAAGGAGAAATCATTCTTGGTCCAGAAACTCCATATATAAGTGCAATTTGTGCATTAATGTATCTTGCAAATAATATAAGACCAGATATAGCTTTTGCGGTAAATCTTCAAGCAAGATACAAGTCTACGCTGACATGAAGACACTAGAAAGGAGTAAAAGATGTGCTACATTATTTACGAGGAACTACATATCTGGTCTTATTCTATCCACAAGAATCTTCACCCAACCTCACAGGCTTTGCTGATGTTGGGTATCTGTCTGATCCTCACAAAGGGCGATCTCAAACTGGATACATATTTTCTTACAATGGTACAGCTATCTCATGGCGTTCCACATACAAACTCTTGCAGCTACTTCATCAAATCATGCTGAATTCTAGCTTTACATGAAGCAAGTCAAGCATGCCAATGGTTGTGATCTATGATTGGTCATATACAGTCATCATGCAAATTACCAACTGTTACGACAAATGCTACAGTAATTTATAAAAGACAGCAGTGCTTGTATTTCTCAAATACAAGGAGGTTATATTAAAGGTGACAGAATGAAACATATGTCACCAAAATTTTTTTACACTCATGATCTCCAGAAAGAAGGTGTTATAGAAGTTCAACAGATTTAATCTAATGAGAATCAAGCCGATCTATTCACAAAATCACTTCCCAAGTGCATTCACCAAAAACTTATATATAAATCCGGAATGAGAAGATTCGATGATGTAAGTACTCCTGAAATAAATTAAAATTATTTATTTGAAGGGGAGACTGTACTCTTTTTCCCTTCGCCAAGGTTTTTATCCAAATGGGTTTTTCCGAGGCAAGGTTTTTAATGAGGCAGTAACCCTTAAATATACCAAGGATAGTGTACTCTTTTTCCTTAGCTAGGTTTTTATCCCACTGGATTTTTCCTAGCAAGGTTTTAATAAAGCATATCCTTTGGGTGTAGGCATCCAAGGGGAAGTGTTATGAATATTATAAATGGATGCCTAATGTAGCTTTAACACTGCAGCAGTCGGCATTACTACAACAACCTTCTAGATATTACTGTAGCAGCCGCCAGTACAAGAGGAAAGAAGAAGAAGAGGTGATTTTTAAAGGATTTTTGGTAAATATTATGGCTCTTTATTCTTATTATTCTCTTTACTTTTATAAAATATTTTCAACTATATATATATATATATATACAAAATAAATTCTATTTAGATTACTCTAAATTCCTTGTAAGAATGTCCAAAATGAAACTTCCATTTTAAAATCTATTTGACATAACAACATTCATCATTTTTTTTCAATTTTCTTTGATTCTCTTCATTTTAATTTTTATGCTTAATGCAACTTAATGTATCTTTTAAAATTCATTGTACTTTCAGCTGTAGTTCATAACTAAGGAGGTGTTTGGATTGGGGGATAGAACACTATTGGAATGAAATTAATTATAAATAGTAATATATAACCATGTTTGGATATATTACTATTAACTTGGGAATGGATACTGTAGGTAATATCATTATGTATAGTAAAGGTATTTCATTACCCCCAAAATTGGGGGGCATAGATGGGAATAAATACTATTGACAGTTAATTGACATTTTTATCCCTATCTAAGATTTAATTAAATAATAATTATTAATTTAAATAACTAATTATAATAATTAAAGTAAATTATAATAAACATCAATTAAGTCATTTAAAAATTATAATAATTAAGATAAATAATAAATAACAAGAATTATTTAATATACATATTATATTATAATAATTAAACTGAAATGACATTTTTGCCCCCTACGTAGATTTAATTAAATAAAATAGTTAATAAAAGTATTTCATTATGGTAATTAAAGTGAAATGACATTTTTACATGGTAGATATTTAATTAAATAAATTATTGATAGTGAAATGACATTTTTGCCACTAGTTGATATTTAGTTAAATAAAAACCATTAATTAAATAACTAATTATAATAATTAAAGTAAATTATATTGAACATAAATTAAGTTATTTAAATGTTATAATAATTAAAATAAAAAATAATGAACAAGAATTATTTAATATACACATTACATTATAATAATTTAAGTGAAATGATATTTTTGCCCCCATATAGATTTAATTAAATAAAAGAGTTAATAAAAATATTTAAGTATTGTAATTAAAGTGAAATCAAACTTTTACCTAGTAGATATTTAATTAAACAAAATTATTAATTTAAATAATTATAACAAATTTGCTATCTTTAAAATAAATTAAAAGGATAAGTAAAATAAATTATTTAATTGGTTAATGGTAAAAAAATTATTTATTCTAAATATTTAATATTTTAAATAACATATCATTATTTATATTTAACATTAAAGTAATTTAAATACAATTCTTAATCCCACTTTTTCCATTCTCAATATTTATTCTTTCCAACCAAACACCTTTTTCATTATCATTACCATTATCATTCCTTCATCCAAACAGACCCTTAATGTATTTACATCTCCAAGTAATCATAATTATCATTCACAATTGAAAAATACATTGTCTATTGTTAGAGAAACACAAATTTACACAGAATTATACTATTAAGTTTAAAATGTTAAACAAACCACAATTACTCCCTAATTTCAACAAATTATTGCTATGATACATAACTACCAATTCAACCACACCAAAACTTTCAGGAAACAAAGCCGGCAAATGAGGCCAAGCCTAGATTTAAAAAATAGTAATATTTCTTGTGAATCAAATCAAATGCGATATATTTTTGTACATTTTTTACGAATATGGATTTCAAAAGTTAATGAAAATACTGCAATAATACAAATCGTATAACAATTTCCTTGAGCATCAATTTCTTAAAACTTACATAGGGAAAAGTTGGTCAGCAAAAGTCAGATGGTACTTTTAACATTCACATCACTAGTAAGTAAATACACATTTTCGGACACAATCTATTAGATTTGCAGGTATAACATTCACTTTTAACTCATTTTTATGTACATTGCAAGGGGAAAAATTTATATACATCTATTTCAACAGGGTCGCAAACACTCACTAATATATATATCTTGGTGCATCTGAAAGTAAGAATGCTGCAATTGAAGTTCATAGTAGACCTTAGCGAATATATAGTGGCCAACGCCATGCAGAATGGCAGTTGTTACTTTTCGTTTTCCAGGTGACTAGTTTCGAGTACATAGTCTCTCATAAGTCTTGTGTTAGAATCGTCAACCATCTGTCATGCCATGTTCATTAAATTGAAATAGTCTGTGTACAAATAATCAACTTGGTTTTCAAAATTGTAACTAGGACAAGAACTGACCTTAAAAGCCAACTTCTGTAAATTATCCCACTCAAAATCTCTTTTAGAATATGCGGATCGAACCTGCAATGAGTTTTAGACAAAGTCAAATTTATACTGATTACGTGAATGGTGTGAAACTATTATTGATAACTCAATTCAGTGATACTGACCTCTAAAATGCGCAGAGCTGCATCGAAATAAAGAAAAAAAATGCATCAGTATCACTATTTAAAAATAAAAAATAAAAATAAGATTCTTGCTACCCAACACCAGCTTCAGCCTGGGCTTAATAAATCACTTTTTGGCTTGACCAAAAAAAAATCTAAGAAATAAGAAAAGTTGACTAATTATCTAACATCAATTCATGAAGTTGCCTCTATATTCCTTTCTACAAAAGAGAATTCTACAATCTAGATAAAGTCAAAGAGTTTAAAATGGCAATTTCCTTGATAGAAGGTTAAAAATAATTGAATGAAATAACTTCATCAAAATAAAGAACACCCATATTAGCAAGACGGAGTTTCATTATAAAAAATTGCACTATCTCAATGAAAATTTAGCAAAGCATCATTAGAGAACATCATGGGATATGGGAGGCAAATTCTATGGTTCTCATAAGACTAAATTTTCACTGATGAAGTATGAATTCATCTACAATACTAATAAAGTCAAAGAGTTTAAAATGACAATTTCCCTGTAGAAGGTTAAAAATAATTGAATGAAATAACATTATCGAAATAAAGAGCACCCATATTATTAAGGCGGATTTTCATATTAAAAAATTGCACTATCTCAATCAAAATTTAGCAAAGCATCATTAGAGAACTTCATGTGATATGGGAGGCAAATTCTTTTGTTCCCGTAAGACTAAATTTTCACTGATGAAGTATGAATTCATAGTTGAAATCATATAAATAAAATTGCACTATCTCAATGAAAATTTAGCAAAGCATCATCAGAGATCATGTGATATGGGAGGCAAATTCTTTGGTTCTCATAAGACTAAATTTTCACTGATGAAGTATATATTCATAGTAGAATTTTATGCTGCAAAAGCATATGTCAGATTTGGATCTATGTAAAGGGTATGTAACTATTAGCTTGGAAATGGTATCAGGCATAATTTGCATTTATGTATTAGTTTGCAGCCCATGATTAATTGGGACAATAATCTCTAGGATTTACATAAGATTTGGACACATATCAGCTTAGCAGCTGATTGCCCTATTTCACATAATTGTCACTTCAGTTTCTCAGATTATTGTGCCATACATAATTAAAGCATTTCAATTTTAGTTAAAATAATATATAGAATCAAAATTATATCAAGTCAAAATTAATTATGGAAGCAGTAAAATATGTACAACAATATTTATGTAGATGCCTACTATTTACATATTTTGCATAATAGTTTATATCACCATATTTTCTATAAAATGCAACTATTTTATCGAATTCCACTTAAACAATAGGTCATTTGATCAAAATAAAATATCTATATAAAATTTAAAGAATCTAACACACAAACAAGATCCAATTCTGAATTCGCCATCACTTGGTTGTACAAGTGCATACATATGTGGCTGCTTGACCACATGTGAGTTCATGGCATAATAATATATATAGACGGAGAGTACTAAGGTGTCACATCACATACTATACTCCGGTTGTGTGGTTACTGCATATGTGGCTTGCTTAAGCTGCATTTGAAACACTGGTACAAACATCAACCATAGTTAAAACACGTGCATTGAGGTAAAGAAGTTCAAAAACAGTCTTCATCCAGTGTAAGCAATATACACTTGGTTATATTAAAAAGCAACATGGAGGACTAGCAAGGTTGATTTAAGGCATTAATTCTGACTATTTTTGGAAGGGTTTTTTCTTTGGATGTGGAAAGCAGTACAAAATAGAACACACTATTATAAGAGGATTAGGATGTCAATAAAAAATTAGAGAAAATTGATTGCTTACCCTTGCAAGCTAGACAATTGTCAATATACCCTCATAAAAATCACATTTGTTTATAAATTCTTATGATTGATTGAAAAATAATTCTTTTGTTCTCGTAAGACTAAATTTTCACTGATGAAGTATGACTTGTAGGGGTATATAAACAAATGCAATTTTTATAGGCATATATAAAAATTTCCATTTTTGGAAAGGCATGCAAGTAAAAAAACCCAAAAAAAATTAACACTTCTAATCTCAAGTTGTAATGTCACACAGTATAGATTTCTGGTGCGATAATCAAACGATGCTTTTTATGGTATTTAAACATATAGCACTAATCACAGGGATCGGCCCCTGTGGCACATGTGCATTGTAAGCAAAGTGTTCTTCAATGATCAATTTGAAAGTGTTAGGCACCCTCTAATGAATTTATTATATTCAGTCTAACTCATTACACTGCCAAGTATTTTAAGTGATCTTTGTATATTTGCCCGTTAAATCAGAACAAAACACAACTAGCACTTTTGTTCTTATTAAGATTGTTCAACCCTAATGAATAACAAAAATAAGCAAGCCTTTCAGTTCTTGAACTATAGTAATTAATTCATTTTGATCCCCAAAAACAAAAATTATCTAATTTGATCCAACAAGTAAAACAAAATTGAATAGGAAACACCAATATAACAACAGATTAGGTATTTCATTCCCCTTCCAAGTCAAAAGCTAAGAGTTCGCATGTGCAGCTTCTCCACATTTCACAAAAGAAAGAAAAAGAAAAAAAAAATTGAATAGGAACCAAAACTGATTTTTTTCTTCATAGTTTAGGGAATGTTCCTATTCAAAGATTAAAATCAATCTCCCTTTGGTTTTAGGGATTGGAATATCAAAATTGCACTTTTATCTACATTTTTAATAAGAAATCTTATTTGACATGATAAACAGTTGAGCCGAGATTACCTAAACCTTTATGCCGCGGAGACTCACGCATCAACGTCCTGCAGAACTTGTCGCCATCGTTCAATGAATTCCGGCTAATAAACTCCATCAACTCCTCGTACGCCTCTGGATTATAACTCTGTCCCAAATTGTAGGAAAAAAATTACAAAAATTGAATGATTCTGACAAGAAAATTACATAGAAGAGAACGGCAAAAATCAAAATCAGAAGGGAAGTGATACCTCAAGCTGAGCAAGAACAATCTTCACAGCGACGAAGGTGAAGAAGTCCTGAAGGTTCTTGGCAGCCTTGGCCTCCGGTGAGGCCTCACTGAAGCCGGGGACGTACATCTTTTGGCAACGAGAGGGGCTGAAGACGAGGAATCGGTCCCTCTTTGGAGGAATCTGGTGGGTACGAGGAGGTCTGAGAAGAGGAGTTCGGGAAATAGGGTTTACCCAAGAGAGGCATTCCATGGCGTGGGATTTGGAGAGTAGTGCACAGGAAGAATGGAAGCAGAGCTCGCGGAGAAGGCTGGTGATGAGTAAGAAAAAAATCTGTGTATACACACAATTGGTTGGTGTTTGTCTGTGTATGGACAAGCTACAACCAGGGAAGTTGCAAATTAAGGCCTTGTTTGGATTTTTTTTTTTTTAATGAGAAGTATATAAAGGATTCTTTTAAAAAAATTTGAAAAATTTATAAATATTTCTAAAATTAATGTTATATCATTAACCAACTCTAATTTTGTCTTTCGAGAGAATTGCCATTATTACCACCAGCTATTCTTATTTACATGGTTGATTAAAATTTATCATTATTAAAAAGTTATAGCATCGAGTTTGTCATCTACTAGATATTCAAATTTTCTAATTATTATTCTTTAACTCAAATATTAGAGTTTTATATTATTTTTTAATATTTTTTATTTGATTGTTGATTTAAAAAAATGTGGGAATCAAAGAGTTCAAAGTAGATAAGCATTTATGCCCTTTTATTTAATGAAAAATTTATCCTAACAATGAAAAGCCTAAACAATTTCCCAACTATAGAAGCATTTTCATAGGCTACTTAACTCATTTATTAACAAACTTTTAAAATTAGTCCTCTCAAAGTAGCACATAAGGAGGACTAATAACACTTTTAAAATTAGTCCTCCCAAAGTAACACTTTTTAATAAATTAATCAAAACAGATTCTAAAATCTAATAGAGATTTCACAAAGTAGCACCATAAGGAGGACTAATAAGATAACATGAGACTATAGATGACTAATAAGTTCAATAGTGATTGTAGTAAAGTAGAAATATAGCAATAATCGGTCTAATGGTTTTCGTAGAATGGTGTGCAACAAACTTTATATTACAAGGTAAATAGGCAAAGTAATAGACTGAGGGCCTATTAAATTCTAATAAAATATAATATAGATATTTTTGTAAGAAGAGAAAATCAATTCTATGGAAATTCTCACGAAATAAGCCTCTTAGCGAGACAGTAGAATATTATGACAAAAATTATTTTAATAATAAAAAACTATTGGAAAATATCTATTATATAATGGACATTGAAAAGGAACCTAATGCGTGTGGCATGTAAAATTACCAACTAAATGCAGGTGCACGTGTCATATCAAGTAGTAAAATGTCCTATGAAACCAAGGTTGTCTATCCAAAGATGATTGGATGTACTAGTATGTACAACCACTCTCCCATTATCTAGCCTAATAAAAATAGTGAAGAATGCGACAAAGCTAAAAAAACTACATGAGCTAATACCAATGTTGAAGAAAGATAATGGCACATTGGAGAAAATCAAGCATAGAAAGGAGGTATATGGATAGAGAATCCCCTAGGGTTTCCATTAAGTCCTAGATTTGGATATTAGACTAGTGATTGAGTTGATTGCACCAAGGGTTTTCCTAAATTGTGTTAATCTCTTTCTTAAGGCATCCCATACAGAGCTAATACATACATCCTTACAATTACTTTAGTGCTTTGTGAAATCCCTAAATTGAGTAGAACCATGGGGCTTCAATGCAAAGTGACATATCTCTAGGCATCACAGTTCGGTCTTACTATGGTAGATTTACATGTGGAGGATTCCTCAATCTCGCACTCATGAATTGGATGTGAAGATCCAGGCTCTTCTAGTGTACATAATCATGGCAATAAGTACATGGAGTTAAACCACAATCAAAACTCAATGCATTAAAATCAATATTCAAAGACTAATACGAAAAAACTCTCAAGATCATCTATGCCCGAATACCACACTAGATTAGTTCCTCATCATGGAGGAACTCAACCACAATCCAGAGGATTACAACCGAATCAAAATAAACTGGATATAAACTATTATGCAAAATATGTAAATTGAGGAATACAACCGAATCAACCACTTGGATTTCTCTACTCATGGCACTCTTCTTCTCCTTGACGGGCTCTTCGTTGTCAAAATATCTCCAATGAAATATGGTCGATAGCCTCCAGGCAAAAGAACTCCCCTCCGAACCTACTAACTACTTATTTATAATAGACCAGTCATAAAAGGCAAGGTGTAAGGGATTTGATTCAAAGATTCCCGAGTCACATGGGCACTTTTAAGAGGTCACACACCAATAACTTCTTTGTTCTTTTATATATGTTGTCGAGGTTCCACACCTTCAAGTTTATAGACGTGTGGCCACCCATGTGGCTTTCTAGAAGACTCTAATTTGCTCCAAAAATGCCTCAAATTGCTCTCTTAACCTCCATGCCCCCTCTAATACCCTGAATGCACAAGGGTAATAAACCAAGTACTAAATGCGACAAATTTCCTTTTATATACTTGTAAATGTTTAATTTAACAATATCAAAATACACATATTCAAGTACTTATTAGGTTGTTGTAACTAGCCATAAACAATTTTGCTTTATTTATATACAACATATTTCTTTAGTTATAAATGCAAACATTACCCCTTGGCTCTAGCTTGTCACACTTATAGACCTTTTGCTTAACATCGGTTTTGTAATTCCCAAACCTTTGGATACTTTTTGGAAAATATATTTAGGGTATTATCACAGTTATAGTAAGATTTTTCTACATAGTAGGTTTGTTGAGAAACCCAAGTGGAAAGCTTCAAGGACCTAAGTGTGAAAGTTTATAGAAATTTTGGGTTCACAAGTAATAAAAAGGTTTGATATGACATGTTTCCGGAAACCAAGGACTGAAAGGTAAGTTTGTAGGGACCTTTTGGAAATGTTATTTCATGGTTGAGGGACCATTAGTGACTTTTCAGGGAACTTTTTGTAAGGAATTTTATTTTTAGGGACCGGCAGTGAATTTCGGCAGAATGTAAGTTGAAGAGATAAGAAGGTTTTGGATAAGATGAAGCTTTCTTCTTCATCATCTTCATCAAGGGCTTCTAAACCGGTGAGAGAAAAGAAAGAATGAAGATAAGAGAAAAAAAAAATTGGAGATTTTGGGAGAGAAGAAGCTTGGTGCTTGATGGAGGGGAGGATGGGATGAAGCATCATTTGGTAAGGATTTTAAATAATTTTGTTTTGGTTGAGTTGTATGGATGTGTGTGTGTGTGTGTGTTGGTGATTTGTTGAAGAGAAGGTAGATTTTTGAAGAAGTGTTGAATGAATTCATGTTGGAAATTTTTGGTCAAGTCTTCATCTTGCAAATTTAGAAAGCAAACAATCTCATTGATCTATACTTACAAATGTTGCATATCTACAAAAATTCTTGAACATCACAGCATATGATGCAAGGGAGAGTTTTAAATGGTGCCTTACGTTTTTCTTGCACTTGAAATCATTGCATAGAAAGGTCTTTTCTTAGCAACTCTAAATAAACTAAAATCAAAGGACAACTTGTAATTCTTGTGTACATTCTTGCTCATAATGCTTACAAGAGCACTTTCAACATTTTGTAAAAACAGTTAATAATTATTTTAACAGAGTTCTTAAGCCTAACAATTAACTTGCATTTGAATACGTAAAGCTTCTGCCGATAATTGCATCATCAGTTATTTAGAAAAGCAAACTTTTTCCTCATATTTTAAGGTTCATAAAACTATATTAGTTATAAATTGTTTAATTTTCCATTCATAATTTTACCTTAGCAAATGTTATACATTTATTCTTTTAAGATTGCATTAGGGCTACTAGTGGAACACAAATTCTTATTTCCATTTCTTTATAATCGCATATCAAAATAGAAAATAAAACTCTAACTCTAACCTAGAATGTTATGGTCTTATATGACTTTGAGTTAGGTTTTTGCATATGAAAGAATTGATTGGTGTGGTTCTATTTTAATGCTCAGTTCTACAGTGTTCCTTTGACCAAGATTTTTAAGCCCGCAAGGATAAATGTTATCTAGTGGACTTAGGATGTGTAAATTCCCCAAAATTAATTGTCTCATATAAAAGTGTTTATTATGATTTGCAAGAGTAAGGATGGGCACAATCTATACCTAGCAATGCTAAGAAAAAAATCTAATCTATGACACTTCATTAAGGAACTAAGTTGAATGCATTGTTTGCATTTTGAAGATGAGAATTTCTATAGTAAAATTTGGAACTTTCCTGCCAATAAATTCTCAAAGTGATATAATAGCTATAGTATGTTTTGATATATAAGTAATTCATCCATATACATAAGGGTGTAAATAATATTGCAAAATTTAATAGTGGGTAAAAAAAATATCCTAGATAAATATGCAATGTATGGAAATGAAATCAACATAATAGGCTCTATGCATGTCGCAAGTGCTTACAAAAGAGATGAATTAACAGTGCAAATATAAAACAATTATTGTATTTATCATAGATATAGAACAAGAAGGATGCATAAGATTAACTCAATAATGAGTTTCATTCTTACCATTCTAATATTTGCTTGAAATTCATATATATGTGCTTTCAGAAACAATTTTTACTATACTACAGTAATAAATTATAAATCTATTTTATTTTCCTTTTGCACTTCTTGTACAAATGGCATCATAGGTATCTTCAAATATAGAAAAATAGAACTAAAATTAAGATATCATAAGAATAAATAAATAAATTTCAACAATTAAAAAAGATGAAAGATAATTAGCTATGAAAATGAGATCCACAATGAGACCAATACTATAATCAAGATAAAATATGTAGTAGAATTGACAAACTAAAGTCTCTCGGACATAACTGAATGTGACAAAATTTGTTGCATCCAGAACCCCAGTTCATGACGTCAACAGATTAGTCGAATACGTATGGAGAATAAGCCCACTTTGAATGTTAAGTCTCATCTAAGAGTAGTAATGCAATAATAATGATAGTGATAATATAACTATGGCAAAATTTTGGAAATACGACAAAATCCAAAGTATTCCAATTGGGGGAAAAAATTGCTATAGATAATGAGCTTACAAGCCTAGTACATACTGTGGGATCGAAAATACACACCCTAGCGTCGTGTCAATGAAGAGACACCAGGTGATATATATCGAATCACAAATATTATTATTATTATTATTATTATTATTATTATTATTATTATTATTTTTATCTTTGTGGGTTCTTCCTTTCTAATAGAGGCAAGCCTCTATTATTAATTACCCCAGACTGAAATCTTAAGAACCTCCGATTAAGGGCTCAAGTACAAGTAAAGGCAAGAAAACTTGCAAATTATAAATTTTTATTTACTACATATATATATATATATAACTTTATTTTTCAATATATAACTTTCTTTATATATATATTATATATAGTTGCCGCTGCCTGTGCCTTGCCACCGCGTTGCATGCCTTACTGCCGCTTTGAAATGCATATTTCCTCATTGCCTTGAAATTTATATATTTAGTTTAGAAATTGTTGCTGCCTTGAAATAAGTTTTCTTGTCATTGCTTTGGATTGGATTGATGCATCCATTTTACATAGCTCGAATGTGAGACATCTTAAATTGCGTTAATATTTGGTAAGCTCCAAAGTTGCAAAGCATGTGCAACACATCAATGTAGTCCAGGAATGTGAAGGAATCAATCGATTCATGCATCCTCACGCATAACTACTTTAATACATCATTTTTTTAAATATATATATATCTATTATCCCCTATGCCTCTTTTGAATGGTAGAGCCCGTCCTTTTCATTCTTATCTATACTCCACACACACACACACACACATATATATATATATATGCATGCACACACTGACATGCTTTTTTTTTTTTATTTGATACCATAAGCAACCATTATCATTAGAAATAAATACCCCTAGCTTAAAACCACATAGCCAAAGGCTTCAAATCACCACCATTTTTTATTATTTATTTATTTATTTATTAGCCAAGCCATCACTTTCTCAATTCTCCAACAATGGTTCTTTGCATGTTCTTCGATATTTTATATATATATTTGACATTAAAGTTGATTCTAAAACCATGTATGCATGAATGGTGGCAGGTCCCACGTTCCTTTAATCATTTTTGAAGCAACCTTCCCTTTTTAATTTTAAAATTCACAGCTTCAAACATTCAAACAATACTTGCATTAATAGCCATCTAAAGCCATACATGCCATGCATGGTTATCTAGTGGTGGGTCCCTCTTATACATGATGATATTGGGTTACATTTCCTTCTTCAAATAAGAGATCCACGTAAGTATGCATAGAGGTGCAAGATGGGCCGGCCCGGCCCGGCACGGCCCGGGCACGGTGCGGCCCGAGCACTGTACGTGCTCGGGCCAGCCCGGCCCGGCTTGCAATCGTGCCGGGCCGGCACGGCCCACCGTACAAGGGCGGTCGGCCCAGCCCAGGGCACGGCCCAGGCCAGCTGGGCTGGGCCGTGCCGGACCCGGCTGCCCCAGTTTTTTTAATATTAAATTATTTAAATTCTTTAAAAAAATATTGTAAAAAAATTGTAAAAATACTTTAAAAAAATACTAAAAAAATATGGATTTTTTTTAAAAAAATCTAAATATCATAAAAATATAAGTTTCTTGATTGTAAAAAATATACAACACATAAAGACTATAGAAAAAATAATTAAAAAATATGCAAAAAATTTTAATTTACATGAATACAAAAAAGATAAACTTTTTTAAATTTAACATAATATTAGAAAATAAAATTACATAGAAAAAATAGAGATAAACTAAAAATAAATTACAAATAGATATAGGAAAAAAATTGCCATTTATTTAAAAACTATGAGGACAACTTAGAAAATTACAAACTTCGAAACAATTTAGAAAATTACAAACTTCGAAAACAATTTAGAAAATTACAAACTTCAAACTTCATTTGATTAATCTATTTCTTCATCAATACGGGTTGAAGTTGAATGCTCTGATGGTGTAAGGCCCCTCCCAGTATCACTCACCTTCTTCATGTATTCGTTGTTCTTGTAACCTATCTTCTGCTTCTAACCAATCCTTCAAACATATGCACATTTGCACTGCTTCTAATCATTTTGACTAGTAGTATGTTTGTCGGCATGCCTTTTCAAATGACCCGTTCCACCCGAAGTTTGACAAGAAAAATCTTTTTTGCATTTTTTACAAACGGCACGAGTCCCTTTGTTTGGAATTTCAACAATATTATAAAATTGCCATACACCCGAAGTTCTTTTTCTTGTGCTTGTTTTCGAGCTTACTCTTTGGATGCTCCCATACTAGGGGATTCGAATACGTCTCGAGCTCAAGTTGTGAATCATCAAAAATTTCCGGAGTTGTTTTCATTAAAAAAATGGTGTATCGAAAGGAAAATTGGGAGAGCCGGCCATTATAAAAAATAAAAAAAAAGTTTAGGGTTACCTCAACCTTGATGATGTAAATTTAATTCGTGGTTTTCTTGAAAAAGTCCGAATTGATGAGCTGATGAAAAGGTGGGGGAATTGTCGATTGATGAAACACTTGAGCCGGATTTGATAAAACTTCAAATCTTGAACTTGAAGAGATTGAGAACTAAGAGAGCTTGGAGTCTTCAATGCTTGAGAGATTAGAACAAGAATGAGTAATTTGGTGTAGAAATATGTAAGTGTTTGAGGGGTATTTATAGGTTATTTAAATTTTTTTCTAATTCCCAAAAATACCCTTGTAAACTAGCCGCTTTATTGTTGTTAAAAAGGGTAAAAAAATAATTATATTTTTAAAAGTCTAAAAATAAGCTTTTAAAAAGCTAACCGTTTTATAGTTGTTAAAGGGAGTCTAAATGTCGTTTTCAATATTTAAATTAGTTGGGGAAACAAATCAAAAACTGGCGGGCCGTGCCGGGCCGCTCGCAACGGCTAGTGGCGGGCCGTGCTGGGCTGGCCCGCGTGCTGAGCTAGCCCAGCCCAGACGGGCCGCGGGCCGTGCCGGCCCGCAGGCCATCAAAAGTGTGCCTGGCACGGCCCGAGATATGGGCCGTGCCAGCCTGGCTGGCAGCTGTAGGCTGGCCGTGCCGGGGCCGGGCACGGCCCAACTCGTGCTGGGCCGTGCCGGGCTCGGGCCGGCACGGCCCAGTTTGCACCTCTAAGTATGCATGCACAAAATGACATGCTCTCATTTTTTTCTTTAGTTTATTTCGTGGGCTTTTCATGGTTTTATATATATATATATATATATATATATATATATGAATAGCCAATGGTGGGTCCCCCATATACTTCATTAGATATATATGGTTTCATTTACAAACCATGCACATTCTTGCACGTTCTTTTCAAACCATGCAAGCATGCATTTTCTTTTAATAACTGCATCAATTATCATAGACTTTTCTTGCATGTTGTCATGTTCTGTTTGGTCCAACTTGAAGCATTGATCAGAAGGGAATATCCTAGATATATAAAAACTTCGATTTGGCACCTTCTATATTTTAAGACCTGGGCATCAAATCAACTAAGAAGGCTTCCCAGAGACATCAAATAACTCAACTCCATTTCCACTTCTTTGAAGAACTTCAGTCATTCCAGCCTCATTTTCAACCATTCCTCTGCATAACAATGTCTGCTTGAAGATGATGAAGTCTATTGCCTGTATTTTCACTCTTCATGACATATTGGCTTTTCGAACTTGTCCCTTGGATTCATGCAGGAACTCTTTCACCATGAATGCCTGCTTGAGAACCCATTCCAGCACGGTGATCACCTTTGCCTGAATGAGCTCCTTCTTCTTCGTTCCTTTTTTTTTTAGGCAATGTCCTTAAGTATAGGACGTTTCATGGCCTTGGGTTTCTTCTCAGTAGGAACTTTCTCTTGGGATCTCTCATGTGGTGAATCGAGAGGGATGGTTGGGGTGATGAAGAAGACACTCAACGCCATTTGCTTCACCTTCCCTCTCTCTTGCTCTTCTTACGGCTAGCACTAGGACTAGAAACTTCCTAAAACCTTCACTAAGTGCTTTACATGCATTTATTTCAATTTATCCTTCAACTTTGATATTACCTGATAATTGTATCATGGATTGTTTCTTGAGCATTAAATGATTTATTCTTCAGGAATAATGCTAACCAAACCTCTTTGCCATCAACGCCGAAGTAGAACTCCTCGTCGTTGAGGACGTTGATAATATAGTCAATGATGGACTTATCGACCTCCAACGCTCGACTACCTAGCATCCCGTGTACCACCAAGCTCACTACCACCTTCATAGACCTACTTTCATTTCTTCATAGTGTTGTTTGACAGATATGAAATCGGCCACGGCATACGAGTTAGTTGAACAATGACCTTTGACTTCCTTTGTACTTTACACTAGGCTTCTTTAATTAGCATCTTCAGTATTCGAGGGAGAGAGAGAGCAGCAATTCTTTGATGGGGTTTCCCAAGGGCTGAGGAACTTGCATTCTTCAATCTACATTTATTGTCTTTACTTTGGTAACAACAACCTTCCCAACTATCCCCTATCACTCGCTGAGCTTTGTTTGGAGAAGACGTTAGGGTTCATGAGAGTGGGGAGGCAACAACAGCAATAGTAGCGTAGTAGTAGCGGCATCATTTGCAGCAACGTAAGCATCATAGCAACTATGGTGGCAGACATCAACAGCAGCAGGTAGCAGCAGCATCATTTGTAGCAAGGTCAGCAATAACTATAACAACGATAGCGTCTGGATAGCATCTTTGAGGCCTCTTCGGGATCTGTTAAAGGATTAGAGATGTTGGGACGACTATCAGCACGTCAAATGCTTCATGTGAGATTAGCCGACCAAAAGAACCTTCTTCCTGCTCTAGGTTTATGAGGTAGCTCATATGGCGGTAAGCCATGGCTTCGTGATCATCATCATCGGTGGCCATAGTGGCGGTGGAAAGGGATCTTATGAACCATATTTTCACTTTCATGAGCATCATCCTAAACTTTGTCATTTTCCTGTGTTGTTCTTTGCGTCATCTTTATCTATCTCCTCTTCAGTTGGCAGCGGTAGCGGTTACAGTGACGGCGACATCCTCGGCAGGTAGCAATGGCAGCAGCGGGTGACGGTCACAACATAAGGCAACAACAACAGGCAGCGACAACGACAACAATAATAACAAGCAGTGATGGTTTCAAGCAACAACAGCAACGGCGGCAATAGCAGTGAAGGCAGCATGCAGCAACAGAAACGACGGCAATAGCAGTGAAGGTAACAGCAACAACTTTTCTTCTTATGTGTGTATATATATAGATGTTTGAAAGGGGAGAAAATGAAGTGGACCTTCTCCTTCGTCTTCTTCTCGCTTGTTCTTCCTTCTTCTTCTTTCTTCACCGTCCTCTTTAGATCTTCCTTCCCTCTCCTTCGTCTTCTTCTCTGGTTTCTTCTTCTCTCGATCTTCCTCCGTTCTTCTATCTTCTTCCCCTCTTTTGCTCCTCCTTCCCGTCTATTTAAAAGCATTCTTAACTAACCGCTCGGTCTCACATGGAGGCGGTTGCATCGATCGTGATGCCGGTTGTGTCCATCGTGTCGCGACCATGCTACACGTTCCACGACCACCAATTTTAATTATTAATTAATTAATTTTTTTAAAAATTATATATATATATATTTTTTTATTTTTATGTGATAATAAATTTTTTTATTTTATTATATATTATTTATTTATTTATTTATTATTTATTTATTATTATATTTTATTATATATATATATATATCTTTATCTTTATCTAATTTATTATTTATATATATATATATATATTATTATATTTTATTATATATATATCTTTATCTTTATCTAATTTATTATTATTATTATTATTATTTTATTTTTATATTTTTATATATATATATATATTTATCTTATCTGATTTTTTCCTTTTTATATTATATGTATATATTATTTTATTTTATTTTATTATTTATTTATCATTTTATATATATAATAAATTATTATTATTTTATTATACGTGTATACATATATATTATCTTTATCCTATTTTAATATTTTATTATTTGATTTACATATATATATATATATATTATATTTATCTGATTTAGTTTTGATTGATTTTTTTTTAATTTAATTTAATCATCATTTATTTATTATTTATTTTTTTTTTTTTAATATAATTAAATCTTTTTATCGGTATAATTATTTTATTTTATTTATTATATTTATTATCATTATTTTATATATATATTTGCATCATGATTTGTATTCATGACTGATCTTGGGATTGAGATCGCCTTGAGATCTGTGCTCTTGGCTGATCTTCAAATTTAAACATTTAAAATCGCTTCGAGATCTATGCTCTGGCCGATCTTGAGATTTTGGATACTTTAGACTGCCTTGAGATATGTACTCTCGACAGATCTAAGAGTTTGAATATTTAAGATCGCCTCGAGATCTGTACTCTTGGCTGATCTTGACATTTGAGTATTTTAGACTGCCTCGAAATCTGTGCTCTCGGCTGGTCCTGAGATTTGTGTATTTTAGACCATCTTGAGATCGGTGCTCTCGACTGGTCCTGAGATTTGTGTATTTTGGATATTTTGGATCGCCTCGAGATCGGTGCTCTCGGCTGATCCTGAGATTTGTGCATTTTAGACTGTCTTGAGATCGGTGCTCTCGACTGGTCCTGAGATTTGTGTATTTTGGATACTTTGGATCACCTCGAGATCGGTGCTCTCGGCTGATAGTGAGATTTGTGCATTTTAGACTGGCTTGAGATTTATGCTCTCAGCTAGTCTTGAGATTTGAATATTTTGAGTATTTTGTTTAACTTAGGAAATACATTTAATTAATTTATTATTATTATTATTTTTATATAAACACATACCCAGCATGAAAACATAGAAATTACACAACAAAAATATACACCATGGAAACAAAGAAAAATGCAAAATAACAAGAGAAAAGCTCATAAATTCAAATCATAACTCCTAAAATACAGTAGCCAAAACACATGATAATGTTATTCCCCGCCCTAAAGATCTAATTGAATATGTCCCCCAGACATGCCGTCACATGTACCTTTTTTCATATATCATAAACAGTTTTCATAAACAGATCGACAAATATTACTAGTGGTTAAGCATACATATATGCAATTGTGTTCGAATACACAAATATGTGTCAACACCCCCAATATACATCTCCATAAGTAAAATAACAGAATATAACCATATACAAAAATGTATACATAATCTCCCAATCATATATTCAACTCTCTAACAATACCGTTCTCTCACATAATATTCATAAAATCAAATTCATAGACATCACAAACACTTCTCACAGTATATCTATGCCTATGTATATGTACATAATTACATATAAATGCAATTACATAAAAATGTACATATACATAAAGATGTTTGCATGTGTATGTAAGTGTACAAAACTGCACCAAAAATGGTTTAAACAAAATAGTTATATTAGAACATGTATACACATATATTAGAATTATAGATTTATGAAAATATGTTATATATATATGTATATATGTATATATATATATATGTATATATATATATGCATATATAGAAATTCAATTGATTTACTTCTAACATGACTTGGTATATACAAATGAATGTGACTAGGAGACTCAAGTTTCTTATATACAGATATAAATGTATGTGTATCCAAAGGCCGATAATACTCTGAGTCATACAAGATTATCATTGATGAAAGTATGTTTTATGAGATATCTAAAATTTGGTTGTATATATATGAATATAGTTGCAAAAAAATGCCTAAGTCTAACAAGTTTTAAGGCGACCTCAGATGGTATAAAATTTTCCAATTTAGAAGATTTCAAGTTTCCAAGAGTTTCCAAAGTAGTTAACCAAGTAAGTACCAAGCAATAGCAAATAAAATACTAGCTAGATTTTTAGGATTTAGCAACGCATATACCTTGAGGATTTTCAAAAATAATAGATACATTAGCACAAAAGCAAAGGTTAAGGCCAAAAATCCCAAAATTAAATTATAAACACATTCATACACCAAACCTAACAAAGTGTACTTACCTCTAACTTTGACCGAAGTCGCTTTCCTTAGTTTCCCCTCTCCCAATTCCTCTCTTTCCTTGATCTCCCCCTCCTTCCTCCCTTGATCTTCCTCTCCATCCCTTCTTTTCTCTCTTCTACTTATTCCACTTAACTACCCGCTATCCACTCTCAAACAAAGCCCCCATACTAAGATCCAAATAAAATAAATGCCCGAATAGAAGCCATAGGGGGAATCCCATGCTACAATACCTGCTATATATAGAATATTGTATATGAATCAGCGCCATATAATATGCTATGTAGCTACAATAAAGGAATGAGAAAGACATACAATTTTACTATAATAACAATTCTCATAAAAAATAACTAACACACAGAGTCTATGACTTTGACTATACAGTTCTACAAGAGCTTGTTATTAGGGTGGTCATTACAAAATCCACCCCTAAAAAGGTTTAATTATTGCTTTATTCTCCTTTTCCAAGTATTTAATTTCATCTTTGTGGGTTTCGCTTGCATCATAAAACACTAAACCAAAGCCACTTTTTGTCTTCTTCAATTTCAATATTTTCCTGCTACTTAATTTTTTCCCTAAGCTGACCAACAAGCTCCATTTTTATTTAAAAATAAAATCCTAAAAAAATCTTTTCCTTCTTCACCTTTCAAACCACATCAAAGAATCTAATTAAGCTCTAAAAACAGTTTTAACTTTTAAACATTTGAGGTAATTTTTTTAATAAAATTTCTAGGTTTTGGTAGATTTCAATTAATGTTTTAATATAACTTGCATGAATAAATGTTAGTTGTGTGCTTGTAGCCAACATTGTTGTTAGAGGGCATTAGCCATTAGTTACAAGTTAGATATTTGTATCTGTATATTAGCAATAATCTAAATTCCTTGCCCCTATCAATTCTATTTGTAGGATTTTAATATAACTCAATTCTTTAATTGTGACATGTACTTGACTAGTGTTATCTTGCTACAACATAAACATGTGACAAATTTTGTAGCATTCAAGTTATAGGTGAAATGAAGCATTTTTGGCTCTTTCAAAAAATAAATAAATAAATAAATAAATAAATCAAAGTATGAAGTATTTGTCTTTGTTTCGATACTTGTCAATTGACAATTACTTTAGGATATTTTTTCCCTTATCTATTTGGGCTCTTCCAAATTTAATAATTGGTATGACTATCTTGCAAACTTACTCTTATTTCATCAAATGTTTTTTTCCCAATTATAATTAATATGTTTATAGCCAATTTATATAATCCTATTATAATCACATCGATCATTAATTATATTTTTGTTATTTTTTGAAATTTTAGCGAATGGAAGATACTTCAAAAGAAAATCGTTGTCAAATTAATCAAGTTTGACAAAAAGTAATAAAGATACTCAAGTAACTCACAATATTTAAATTTTTTAATATAAAACTTTAATTAGATGGTGATGTAGGAATGTTGATCTTGCAAAATTATGGTGATTGTGAGACAAATTAGTGTAAATTCTAGCAATGCTTTTCATATCTTCATACATTTGAGTTCAACTTATAATTGTTGTTATTGTAGCACTAGGAGAAATTAGAGTGTGGTACCTCTGCTTGCTCTCCCTATAATTTTGTCTTGTAGTCCTTGGCTATATGTTAGTTAGAGGGAGCTTAGTAATGCTAATTTGGGTGTTTGGAGGATATCCGTAAGGTGTTCAATAAAATGCACTAAGGAATTAAGAGCATGTGTTTGATGTGATGTTTGTGAAAATTAAATTGAAGATGGAGATTTTGATCTTGATGATGATGCTAATGATGTTACAATAAATAGTGTGTATATGCTTGTTAATAAGATATATATGCTTGGGTGGTGGCATGTTTTGTTTAACATTGTGTGTTGGTGCAAATTAGATTTATTTCATGTCATAAATGTTAGAGGTGGGAATTATCTAAGGTTATTAGTTTTCCCAAGGCACACTTGAGATCATGTAAATGAGATAATAAGAGTTGGATGAGCTGTATATAAGGTCGTAAGCCCATGCTTACATGTAGGATATAAATGCAAGGTAATACTTACAAGGTGTTTGATGTGTTACCGAAAATAAATGTTTGTAAAGGAATGTTTGAAATATATGGTTGAATGCAAGCTCATGACTATATATGGGTGTGGCCTTAGTGTAACATTGTAGGTTTGGGAGAGTTGTAAATGGATGACTATTCATGATTGAATGCTTTAGAATCGATTAGGAAAACATGATTTGAATTGTTATTGATTGGGTATGTTTGGGGTTTTTCGTGTCATTCTTAAAAAAGGTTTAAGTTGGCAATGTTATATTGAATTTTTTAAGAATCTTGTAATGGATTTTGAGCATGAATGATTAAAATAGAATTTTCAAATTATATACTTTTAAATAGCATTCATACTTGGGTGCTTGCTTACATTGGAGGTTATGAAAGTTCAAGCTTGAATTAAGTATTAAGTTAAGTATATATAGGTGCAAGTCTTGAGTTAGGTTAAAGATGTCATTGATAGCCAAGACAATTACTGAGGAATGGAATGAAAGAGTATATATATATATATATATATATGATTGAATGGCTCACTATTTTATGTTATATTTTATCCATTAGTGTTATGATTATTAGATTTCTAAATTCATTAAGTTAGCATTATATATTGGGGACTGTAGATTAATGGATTGGTATAGCTTGAAAGTTTGCCAAAATTTTCGTAATAGTTTAGATTGAGTTTTCTTATTGAGGAGGGGTTTTGAAGTTGTATACCTGAGTATGTATATGAAAGGGAGATATTGAAGAACATGATCATTCTATGAAGTATTTTAATACATGTGTAGTGGTAAAATAGTGGTAATAATGATGATGATGATGATGATGATGATGATGATGATGATGATGATCAAGATGATAATGAGGATAATAAGGATGATGGAAGTGAAGATAATAAGACCTATAAGGTCTAGTTGTGATAATGATTGTAAGGGTGATCGAACAGTATAGCAATTGCTGATGTTTTAGAGTGATGACAAGACAATATTGTAGGTGAAAGAAAAAGAGTATATACATATGCAAGTTAATCAACAATATTGGGTGCTAATTTATAGTCGAGTCTGATTTCCAAAAGATAAGAGCGGGGAAAATGTAAGTAAAGTATACACCAACTTCCAGTCTAGATTCATTATGAGGAAATCCAGTTTATATTAGTTTTATTCTTTTATTTATTATTTATGTTTAATGAACTATTTTATAATGGTTTTATAACTAGCTTATCATGTTTTTAAAATATGTGTTTATAACTTAATTATTTTATTTTTTTTTACTACTTTGTTTGTAACGCTATCATAACCTCATTTATAATAGTTTATAACTTATTTCACAATGTTATTTTTACTTGCTTTATAGCATTTATAAGACTTGAGGTCTCAAGTGCTATTAATTCCTATGTTGAATGTTGTATTACGCACATTAGTAATTGTTTCCAAAATGTTTGGTTTACAAAGAAGGTTTACCAAATGAGGAATGATTTAAGAGTTTATCATTACCCTAATTTGTTTATGAAATATTCTCCTTCATAAGAAATGAATTAACAAATGATTTGGCCTACAAAATGTGTTTCTTAAGGCATGGCATTTATTGAGAAGTGATTTGATAATTGACTACACTTGCAAAAATGTTTTTTCACTAGATATTTTTTGGTGGTGATGCTGGTGAGCTAAATGCTCGGCCTACAGGAGAGGAGGGGGTCTATCACAAACAAAGCCTAGTGACATGTGCCATTTTTTGACCTAGGGATATGTTATCCTAATTTGGGTAGTGCAAAGAAACCTTAATGAGAAGGAGGGCACCTCCATGCAGTTTATGGGACAACCATGCCTCACCACATGAGTGATCTCAATCCAATGTGTCAAGGGGGATTAATTATGCTTTTATTTGAAATATAAAAAAGGCCTTTATGACCTAGAGCTTAGCCGTGGTCACATCAAGGTTTGGGATGGTTTTCATGGCAGCTTAATAACTTGATTTTCCATATGTCGACCCATTTTGTTACATTAGCTATGCTATTCTTATATTCTATAGCTTTCTCTCACTGATATTATAATGAGTATTTTTTTATTATATTTTACATTTGAGAAGCCTACACAAAGTTTTTATGTCTTATAATGAGGGATGCTTTATTATGTTTTATATTCAAAAAGATGTTCATAAGTTTTATACTGCATTTTGCCTAGCGTATTTTATTATTAAAGACAACTTGATAAATTGTATATTGAGCTCTCATTTTGCTAAGTTTCATTTTGAACTTATTGTTTGCTACATGAAATGTAGCTGTTTTATTAGATATAGATTTGAAATTTATTTTAGATTTTTTATTCCAAAAATCTCTTATGGTTTTGAACTATTTAATTTCTAAAAGCACACTCAAGTAAATGTGTCAATCATCTGCTCTTTTTAATATTTTTTTAGTTAAATATTGTATATTTCTTGAAGTCTTAGCAAGCTAGGTACAACTAAGCTTTGTAGTGTTCTGGAGTTAGGTAGACATACGAGTGCAGTTGTCTTGTTCTTGACACACTAGATAGGGTGTGACAATTAAGATAGCGATATGTTTAGTACTAAGGAGAATTACTAAAAACTGAAAAGAAAAAACAAGTACATCTGAGAGCATAGAGGTAAGAGAGAGAGAGAGAGAGAGAGAGAGAGAGAGTAGGTGAAGTGAGAAAAATGAGTTTGTGTGGAGGTTTGTTTTGAAGGGTAGGAGCAAAAAGGAGATCATTTTGTAGCTAGTAGGGAGGTAAGGTAACAATGCAAATGTTTTTTGATTAGTTCAAGGGTACCATAACATTGAAAGATTTTGATAGTGGTGGAAAAAATATTTTCACTAATACTTTTAAAGTTTTGAATGCAGATACTTGAGATTTGTGAGTAAGAGGGACTATCTAAAAGAAGCGACTATAATCATCCATGAAAATTGTTAGAAAAAATAGAGGATCCGCAGGGGAAATCAAGAGAGCAATTAGACAATATAAATAAACAAAATTTACGAGGTAGGATGGTTTGATAGTGATAAAACTGACCCCATCATTACAATCTCGATTACCATTCTAGACCACATTAGCAAACTTTGATAAATCACCGTTCCTTTCATCAATCTGTTGCTTCTTGTTTGGACAATCTTTTCTAATATGCCCAATTTATTGACAATTATAACATTACACAAATTTTTCGACTCTGGAATTCTTTTTGCTAAAACCATCTTTTCCTTGCCTTCTCCTAGTTTCCTAGTTACCGTTCACATACAACACTTCAGTTTGAGAACTTTCAACATTATTCCTCTTCTACTGATTGTGGACCAACAATGCCATAGTGATCTCATCTGCTTTGATGGTATCTTTTCTCCATGGCTAGGGGTTTGAAAGAAATGTCTTTGTGACTTTGGAGGCATTTTTTCACCAACATTCATCTTCATAGCATCAACGTTGATTCGGCAAACAAACAAGGTTTATGAGGTTCGGCAATGTCCCCAAGGTTGTCAGGGCCGGACCAGCCCGACCGGTTAAACGGGAAAATCAGGAATTGGCCATGTGGCCCGTCTAGGCATGCCCCTTTGATTAGGGTGTAAAGAAACCCAGTGTTAACTTGATGACTCGGCCGATTTACCCCAGAACCCATTGACCTGGGCGGATCGAATGGGTTAAAAAAAAGAATGAAGGGAGTGAACTGCGGCGAGAGAAAGTGAGGGCGATGGCGAAAGGAAGTGGCTGAGAAGCAAGAGAGAGCCGCAGTGGGAGGAAGTGAGGGCGGCGGCAAGAGGGAGATGCAAGAGAGACGACGAGAGGGAGATGTAAGGAAGACGAAAGAGACGGCCCGCAGGGGGGAGGACATAATTTTTTTATTTTTGTTTTTTATTTTTGTGAGTCCCGAGTTTAGGGTTAGGAGTCTTCGGACTTATGAGGATTATTTTTAAAAAATTCAATATATATAAAACTAAAATATTAAATATTAAATATGTTATATTTCAGATATTTTTAAAATAAAATAAAGGATATAAACTTATAATTTAAATATCATATTTAATTCATTTGTTTTTTAATCATTAAAATATAAGTTATGCTAATTTTTATCTTTATTAATTATTATAATATATTCTTTTAATATTTTATTATTGGCCCCAATTCAACACCGGTTTGACCCAGTCGAACCCATCGACCCCTGATCCCTAGGCTTAGTCGGGTCAATGTCCGAACCGGGTTTGACTACCTTGAATGTGCCTACCTCCTCGGGTGTTTAACGGTCGTAATCCTCTTATTCACTCATCTCTTCTCTCTGGACACAAAAGACCGGGGTTACATGAATTTATAGGTAAAACCTAAGCTTATCCGGATACAAACCATATCCGAAATTCTAACCCGTGGATCCTAAATCTATCCGGATACAATTTACAAGATTACCAAATCATAATCCCTAACAGTATACAAATCACCCTTGTATCATACATCAGGAGTGTTGCCCCCTTACTCCCAATCTATCAAATCGATGCTCTCCCAATAGGACAGATGTTGTCACTCCACTTTATTCCGTTCTCGCATTTGCTCATTTACTTGTGTATATGAGTCATACACAACAATAATAATATATTAGTAATTATAACTAGTAGAAAAAAATGATAAAGAAGGCCCCTAAATGTTATAAATATATAAGTGGCAATGGTTTGATGGATACAAGAGCCGATAAAGAGAAAATAAGGCAAGTACTCTTTTGTTGGAAACATGATTTACTATATGAGGATTGATAAATAAACTTTGAGAGGCAATAAAAAATAGCTTAACATGAATAATTGAGATGTTAATACCAAAGATCAAGATAAGCATGGTAAGCAACAAAAGCGGTAGGGTTTGTGAGAGCCAAAGGAATTTTTGAGGGACATATTTTGTTGTGGATGTTACCCTATAAGAAATGGAATATTTGTTACGAAGTCCTTCAAACATAACTAAGGGGATTAAATTCAATGGGATATGATTTATTCTTAACAAATTTGGCAACATATAAAATGTTAATGGTAAGCTACCTGTAAAAGAGATGGGTAGTGCATTACCATTACTAATTATCACTTGAATGGAGCAGTGGTATGTTGTCACATATTCTACTGATCACTAATTAGGAGTCATATAAGCAAATTTACCAATGTCTAAAAGCTTCTTGAAGTAAATTGGAAATTATCACTATCAATAAGAAGTTTAAGAGCTGAGGTTGTATCAAATATGGAATAAATTTGGCTATTTCATGACAAGGAGTACAAAAATTAGTCATGTGTTGCAATATTCCTCTATTTTCAAACAAATTAAACATTGCGGAGGGTTTTTTATGTGATTAGACTTATATGGTGGGTTTGAGAAAGAAAAAAAAAAGTGGTATGGTCTAATGAATTAAAAGATATTTGGATTGAAGGTATTGGACTTAAGAAAAAGGTTGTATGCAATAGATCCTTGGGTTGATTGATTAAAATATATTTTTGAATGGACTAGACTATGATCTTGCCCAGTATACTGACCTAACTGGACATAGTTGTTGAAGATTGCAAATTTTGTTGAGTTCTTCAATTACAACTGCATTTATTATAGACAACTTGATTTTGGACATCGAAGGAGGTGCTTATGGCAAACGTAGTTTTGGGCAACAATAATTATTGTTGGTGGACATTAAAAGTTACTGCTAATGAAGAAGGAGCTTCTACTAAAGCTTAAAGAATTTGGGGGGTGTTTTATGATTTCCTATCACAATCATAAATGCCTCATAGTATAATGGAAGACTATTCAAAACAAAGAGAACAAGGTCAGCAAGGTCTTCAACTGTAGTTATGAGAGTCTGGAGGTAATAGGTTGTTATATAATCATTCTTTGTACATGGAACAAAGATATTAGTGAAACAATGATCAATGGGCAATTGCTTATTACAAAAAATAGGTTTTCCATGGTAGTTCAAAGACTTCAAAACATCCAAGTGCAAGAGAAGCAATCATTAGAAAGAGAGTAGAGCAACAATAGATAAGGCCATTATCCAGGTTCTACTAGGTGTATTTAGAAGGAATGAAGGTGGAACTAGATACTTATTCAATAGGCTTGAGCAAAAGAGGTAGAGTGTCATCAATGTATCCAACCTAATCTCAAGCAAGTAGAATCGACTTGATTTTACTGTACTAAGCAGTATGTGTTATCTAGAGTGATTGTGATAAAGTTGATAATGTTTTTGAATGGGAAATGGCTTTTGTGTTATTGTTTGGGATTTCTATGTAGTTATAAGGGTATAATATCAAAATGGTCCCTCTATTTTGCGTTTTTCGTCCTTTTAGTCCCTCTAATATAAAATCAGCCATTTTTGTCCTCGTATATGCACATTTCTGTCTTTTGCTTCATCTAATTGACGTATCTGCCCTTTTGGTCCTCGTATTTACACATTTTTATCCTTTTTGGTCCCATCCAATTCATCAGCTGGAAGGACCAAAAGGGCATATTCGTCAATTAGAGGTATCAAAAATAGACAGAAATGTAAAAATACGAGGACCAAAAAGGCGGATTTTATATTAGAGGGACTAAAAGGGTGAAAAACGCAAAATAGAGGGACCATTTTGATATTTTGACCTAGCTATAAGTGAATCAAGTGTCTTGAATGGAGTGGATGTACTGTCTCATATTATCTAGTGTTTAGTTAAAATCCGCTGGTTTTAGAGAAAAACAGTTAATAGACTCTTGGTACCATAACAACTATAGTTAGAAAAAAGGTGTTTTCATTGATTGTGGTGTTATAGTAGAAGAGTATATAGGACTATCTATACGTACGTGTTCTAGTTATATTAGGAAACTACAATTAAGGAGAATATTTGAAAAGAAATTATATTCTAAAAGTATAGAACCTATTCTGTTAAAAATAGACAAAAACCATCTTAAAGTATTCTTTAATATCAATAATATATGTCATGTTCTAACCATATTGTTGTGTTATTGTGTGAATTATTTTCGAAGCCAAGAAATGCCCTATTACTTCTTGTTTTTTTTTAGAAAGAGCCCAGAGGCTTTTATTGAAACTGAATAGAGAAACAGAAAACGCTAGAAAAAAGAAAAAATACAGGAAAACAAAGAAAGAAAAAGAAAGAACAAAGAAAGAACAAAGAAAGAAAAAGATAAAGAAAACTTCTACAAAAAGTGTTACAAATGAGAAGCCAGCATCATCAAACAATTTCATTATCCAATGAGGGAGATCATGACTAGAGTGATATAGAGACAGTTGATGATGGTTGAGACTAAGAGATGCAAATTTGATAATGATATTCAACCAAGGTCGAGGAATGATACAAATTCTAGGAGATCCCGCAGCGAGTAGAAGTCGGTTGATGTCATTGACCCATTGAAGAAGTTGCCAGGAGCATACGTGACATAAGGACTGGAGCTAGAAAGCAATGTTGAGGGTTTGCAATTTTGCAACAAGGTGAGTTTTAAGCAGTATCAAAATGTCGACCTGCAAAAGTGATTTTGAAATTAGAACAGGTTAATAAAAAACCACTTCTGCAAATCTAGCAAGAACTATTCCAGACCGAGACTGCAAATAGGAATGGTCCATCAAATTTATAGAAGTTATAAATTATAAGCTTCCTGCAAGTTGAATTGCCAACATAGTTCATATCATTTGCTTAATTAACGGCCCTGTGGGCAATGTTGACAAAGTTAGGCTTAAATATCCCTAAATATAGCATCACATCTTGTTTAAATAATTACTTCCTGTTTAAGGCACTTCCTATTCCTATCACTTCTCTTTTGTGAGTACATTTATGTACTTGCTCATGATTATGGTTTAAATAATTTGATTTTCGTATTAATTTTGATTATGACAAAAGATCTAGTATAGTATGTGTGAAACATTTCAGTACTCTAATGCATTAACAAAATTTTTTATTTGTTCAACTAATGATTCAAACCAAAATCAAATCTTTAGGAAAGATTTTTTTTTATTACCAAATGATTTTAGAAGATTTTACAATTAGTATGGAAATTTCATTTTTACCGTGATTAAGATTTTTCCTCAAAGAAAAATAAATATACCTAAATGACAAAATTTAAGATCCATTTATTCGTAGCATATCTATAACAAGAGGTCTTTTTTTTATAACTTTTAGTAGGCTTAGTAATTCATTACTCATGTTTAACTTTTGTTGTGTATTGGAAAAAATGCAATAATTATGCAACTCATCATGGGATAGTTTTTATGTCATGTACAAAATATTTTCCTATTCTATTATTTCTGAAACAGTGAATTAAGATAAGTGGATAGTGCAAGATGTTCTTTTCTTTCCATCACTTAGATGTGTATATAAACCATATTATGAGATTTCACTTTCTATAATGTAAACATGCGA
Organism: Dioscorea cayenensis subsp. rotundata; assembly: GCF_009730915.1. NCBI lineage: Eukaryota > Viridiplantae > Streptophyta > Magnoliopsida > Dioscoreales > Dioscoreaceae > Dioscorea > Dioscorea cayenensis. Next base: position 13,387,572 of record NC_052473.1, read on the forward strand.
TCAAAAATTTTGTTTTTAGTTCAAAAAGTCAATACGTGAAATAAAGAATAATTGATTGCCAATATTGGTGCCAAAGCATTCACTTTAAATTTTTAAAGAGATTTTGAAAGCATATTTATTCTAAATCAAAGGGAGAAATGCACTGAGTACCAACTTATACCAAAATTTGTATTTTTCTTTTTCCCAATTCAATTGCTCAACAAGTAAAAAAAGTTCACCCTTCTTTCTTGTTGATATAAAGATTGATATTGCCAACGACCATTTGGTCTATTGGCATCGGGTCTCTTGCGTAAGGTGTTCATCTCGAGTGTCGAGCGTGGCTCCCCGAGTTCGATCTCTATCTCGCAGCGTGAAGGCATCGGTTCGGGTGGTGAAGCACTGGCCTCCCACGTGTTCGTCCCCGGATTCGCGCTTATCGCCTTTTCTCAAAAATAATAAAGATTGATACTAATCATGAATAGAAGCAAGATAAAAATATATCTAGTCGGAAAACAAAAAATAATTCCACCTCGTTGTTCTTCCCACAAATTGAACTTATATTATTATAGAAATCACCATTTTTCTTTTTCTTTTTCTTATTACAACTAATGAAAGACTTAGATAGCTACAAATAACTAGGGCTAGTGCTTTATTTTATTTTATTTTTTTTATTATTAATATTTTGATTCAAAGGAAAGAAATAGTGAAGTTGAAATAACTCACTTAGAATGTCTTTTAAAGAATTATGTGGAATAAATTGATCAAATAAGAAATTATGGAATAAATATTCAAGATATTCAGCAATAATGACATTTCACCTCCACAAAGTTGCAGGGGATGTAAGAATTGATACATATAATAACTTTTATTTGATTGATAATTGTATCAAATAAAAGTCATTTTAGAAATTTGTATCAAGCTTAAACTTCCTTTTTACATGTGCATTGCCCCAAAGGCACACACAAATAATAGCAAGTGGAGATTCATTTGAAGCATATTCAATCATACGGATGATTTTTCTCTCCTATTTCAAATCCCGTACTACCTCCCATAAACTAAAAATCCATAATCCCAATTGCTATAGAAATACCATTTAATTAACCTACACTCCTTTGAAATATGGTTTTTTATGTCCAAACACAAGAGCATGTAATCCTAGCAATCATCTATTCCTAATATTTTTCTCTAATAGTGTATTTGTGAAAAAAAAAAAATCAGGTGTAAAATAATGCACCCTTAAAATTTGTATTTATATGTTTTGTAAGAATTAAATTGTACAAAAGGGCAATTGTAAGAAAACCACCCAACAGATTTTAAATATATGAATGAAGAAATTTTTATTATTTCATTAGGGTTGTGTATTGACAAAATTGTGGTACAAGAGATTTTAGGAATATGCTCGCAAATATTATTTGGTGATTTTATATATTTTGTTATATTTTTATCTGGTTGGGGTAGAAAGGTACCAACCAACATATGCATACTTACATTTCATAAGAGTATCCATGCAATTTCAATCATATCAAAGGTGCACACAAAATAACCCATATCTCAGGTGAAATACCCATCCAAAATTTATAATATGCAAGAGACTTCTGCAGCCAATCAGTGACAACATTTGTAAAACTTGGTCATATGCCTCAATAATAGCAATATGCAAAAAAATAAAATTTTTAGTTTGAATAATTTCTCTAAATATAAATATAATCTAAATTAGATTGCGGAGTGCTTGCATATACACAAGTGCAGAGTCAGATGGCAAGCAGAAAACTAGTAGCACAACAGAACTAGAAGTGGAACATAACAATGGCCATTAGCATCATATATAGGAGTTGCAGTATAACAGCACCTGTTCTTCCAGCAGATCCCACCCATAAGACATTTAATTACATTTGCAAATATGGAAAAAATTAAATTAAAATGTAAATAGATGTTTTTTTTTCATTTCAGATCTACTTGCAGTAAAAGATCATCCGTCCTCCAAAAAAATCCTCACAACATAAACTAGCCGATATCAATAAATCAAGTTTGATGTAAGTGCACAAACAGATTACCTAAAAACCATGAAAGAAGCATATAGATCAACCCAGTACACAAACAGATTACCTAAAAACCATGAAAGAAGCATATAGATCAACCAAAGCAAGGTAGATCCTTGTGTATAGCTAAAATCCACCATACAAGATTTACTAAAACACAATTAAAGTCTGTATCGAAACAAGGTACAACTCAAAGCTATCTTACTCTCGAAAACCTGATAACAAGAGATTAAAGCTCGTCAGATACTAAATATATTCACATGCCGATTGAAGCCAATACATGCTTCCACAGCTTATAGAAGTCTATCACATTTTTCTCTACATCATTCAGTTTCTTGATCCTTAAGTGACATCTCAATGTCTTACCAAAAAAGCAGCTCAAGTAGTTATACCTAATAATTTCCAGATATTTGGATATGCCTCCATTGAAAAATTCAATGAAATGGAAATGACAGCCTGTAAAGAAAATCACAAGAGCATGCTCTATGTTACTCTTGGTTGTGGCCGTACATTTGTGTCTGTACTTCTAGTCTGTATGCCTGTATATTCATTGGAGCTATTAGAATGTTTCCCTCCTGGGCAACATCACCTACCTGCTCCATATAGCCCAGCATTTCTGGATCATCATGTAAGAGATTCAAGGAAGTTGCTTCCACATTTGAGATTGAGAGATCTTTAAACATGTAAAAGAGATTGACAGGATCGTCTCCCAATGTTGAACACTGCAGCCCACCCTTTCTACAGTAGGAAGAATCCCAACCCCTCCTCTGCAAGAAAAGCGTGAATCTGGAGTCTGTAGGTGCTATGTGTAAAAACTGGAGAGGGCGTGGAACTTTGAAGTTCACAACATGCAAGTCACATGGCAAGGAGGAAGATAACGGAGCAAAGGACCTTGGCAGCAGTGGGGATGACCTAGCCAGTAATTTCTTACTGACAAATGCATGCAAAGGGTAGTTCAGATGAGCCCCTATTTGGTGGGAAAGAAGAGATGGTTGGAGAGGCAGCATTGCCTGTCCAGAAGAAGCTGCTGAGACATTGGACTCCATCAAAATGTGGAATAGCACATTTGTAGGACGATTATCCATCACTCCTTGACCTAGACCACGGCCATCATCCATGCTTAAACGTCGATCCAACATAATCTCCAGCCAACCGCTTTTAAGATTGGCCACCCCTAGTGACTGCTTAGAGTGGACAGAAAAACGATGACCTAAAGAATCCTGAAAAAAAGCAAGTGACGGCATTGGGTAGTAATTTCCTTGCAAAGGGATTTTATCATACGTCTCTCTCCGGCTCATTTGAAAACCATTCAGATCTGAATAAAATATCCTCTTGTTGTCGACATCTGTCTTATATCTCACTATCAGTTCCTTATCCATGAAATCATAACCAATAAGCTCAACATGGTATTCCTTTTCAATAACAAATTCCTGTGCAGTATTCTCTCCACTATATACTCGTGTGCTGTGAGAGACAGGTACTTTGTTCCACTCGACCTTAGGAAGAGAGTAGGCTTCTTGCACCAATGGCCCCTCGGATATAACAAACAACCCACCAGCCTTAACAATGGATTGAGCTTCTCCGTTAGGTTTAAACAAATAAGCACCACTTCCAGAACTAGAGTACATTGCAAGTTCTTCTCCAATAACAGTTTGTTGACCATCTTTATGAATTACTTTCTGTAGCAAACCATGTTTTACATCAAATTTGAGTGTATATCTAAGGCTGAGGATCTCTGCATTGCTGCCTTCAAGTTTTGAACATACATAGGGAGCAGGGCAAGGTAATGTATCAGCACCACTTTGTATTTTCAATTCAACAGGTATAGCTTTTTCACAGCCCATATTTCCATTTGCAACATAGTAAGTCTCCAAACCAAGAGCAGGAATTGCAACCTTCCAATAAAGCCGATGGTTTCCAGTAAAAAACTTTCCTTTATTATCATGCCTCCACTCAGGAGAGATTTGGCTCCTGATGTGTGTCCCATTAGAGTGCAAAACACACACATCTGGTTTAGTAATAATAACCATGACAATCTCTTCTCTAGTTTGCTCCAGTGGATTGAAAAATGTAACTGGGTGGGCATGTCCTTCGCCAACCTCTATAACTTTATGCATTTGCTGTGCATCATATCTTGATCTGGTCTGCTCTGCTTCAAACTCAGAGTATAATGTAGGATCTGATTTATTATCAAAACGACCAAGAAGAATTTCAACTGCTTTACACATGAAAATCTGCAAGTCCTGCACAGATATATGCATTCGATTTCCATAATCTTCCACAACATAATCCTTAGCAGTACCTGTTACACCATCATGATGCTGGAAAAGAGCTAGATTCCTCCTTGCAGCTGTCAACTTGTGGGCAAAACTAATGGGTAGTTTTGCACATGATGATCTCTGACAGTATCCCAAAACTAGTGCTGCCATAATCTCTGTTGCACGCAAAGTTTGTTCTAGAACACGATCAACTGCTTTAAAAAATGGCCGTGAAACATAGTAGCCACTCCAGTAGTCATGTTGCCTATCAGCATATGTAAAAAAGTCTCCGGACAAAGAAGGAAACCCACCAAGTTCAACTGAGCCCAATTCCCCAGGATGAGAGAAGTTAATCCTTTCTGCTTCATTCCGAAGGGTTTGAAAGTAATCTTCAAGCGTACCAAATTGGACTTCAGCATTCAGATTTGGACTAGAATTTATATGATCAAAAAGCATTTGATAATTTCGAAATTGGACTTCAGCTTCATCGATGCTAACATAACGGAAATCATCCCCCAGCGGAACAAGAAGTGTATTGGTTCTGTACAAGGTTGACTTTTTCTTATACTGGTCTAGAAGCTTCAATGCTCTCTCCTGCACATTGCTTGGGTTTGTTTCAACAGGGTCTATCCTCCATGGACAAGCTTCATAACTAAAGCCACGCATCCTAGCAAAGTCAAACTGGCAGCAAACTGCTGGCTCAGGTCCACACGTGTGAGGGATATCATATGAGTAGAAAGGCATCATATGAACAAATATATCAGTTGTCTCATCTAAATCCCAGCTCTGCCTCCAAATGAATTCAAGATCTTTTCGCAAAGCTAGCTCCTTCTTCAACTCATAGTGAGTTCTCTGTATCAGCATGTTCTGAAAACCCATGCGGCGAAGCAAATACGCCATAGTTGGTGAATAACCAAATGGATCAATAGACCAAGAATTTTTTGGAATGACTCCAATCGTATCATTCAGCCACATATTTCCCTCCATCATCTGTATTGGCACGAAGAGGTTATTTCGATAGTCAGTATGTTAGGGATCTGACAAAGTCCCAGATTATATCAATTCAGTGTCAACCAAGAAAAAAGTCTAACCATTCAAAAGTAATACAGAAGGAAAATGCAAAATTCATACTATCTAGAAATACATAATCAGTGTTACATCAAACTCCAAGGTTTAATACTCTTTCACATTAGAGGTTCCCTTTCTTAGACATCAGGTGATTAGATTTTAGTGATCTTATATTTAATGGTTTATTAAAAGAGTTTTTCCTTTTTTTTTCTTTTTTTTTATACTGACAAAAAGGTGGCAGTTATGAAGATTTGAGTTTTATCAACCACAATAAGGTCCAGGATCTTTTCTAAGCTCTTCTTTTATTCCATTATGCCTTTCATATCTTCCCTCCAAACTTTTCCTTCTTTAGAGGACCATCTATCCTTGGTCCATTTTTCAAAATTATTTTTTAATATAGGCAAAAACCGAAACGTCCACATGTACATAAAAAGGCGTCCAAGTCAATACATTTTGAGCGAAATCCAAACAAAATGTTGTCAAGCATCAAGATTACCGCTTTAAAAATAATATTTTTCATCAGCAGTTATATCTCATTTCTTACCTAAAACCATATTAGGACAGGTGAAGACAAACTCTTGATCTCCCTATTGGTTTACTAAGAAGTGTTATTCTTTGAATAGAAAAGAAAATAAAAATTAATAGAATATATTCAAGGACGTATGATAATTATATATATTAAGAAAAATATTTATGAGATTTTTTTATGGAATTTCTAAGATCTGCATGGCTTGAAATATCCAGAAAATAGGCATACAGGGCCCATCATCTAAAATATGGCCCAGTTGTACTGTGCCCCAAATCCCTTTCATGCAAGTAATGGGGGTAATGTGGAACCTATCCTCTTGATATGGGGCATCAACAACTCATTCGGGAGCAGTTCATCTATCTGTCTGCTTCTATCTTCCAACTCTTCTTAATTTCCTTCCCACTACTGCCACTAGACACAAGACCAGCTTACTTGTGCAGCAGCAGCAACAGGTCAATTTTGAGATGCAAATGAAACACTTTGACATAATTAAACCTAATCAGACTATAATGAGTGTTTGCCTCATGCCTAGACTAAATGTTATACAAGCAGTACTTCAGTGTGGTCAGTTGACCTCCTCCATGTGTAAGAACACAAATACCAACCAAACCGCTATGCAAACACTAGTTAAAATCCCTTGCTATCCATCTTTTTGTATTAGTTGAAGAAATTTACTCTCTTGCACTATTTCCTATTAATTATACCCTCAAACCCTTTCCAAAACAGTAAAATGATCTCATTTGTTTTGCATCAAAATCATTGCAAACCAAGAAAAGATACATTTTACAATTAATATAATTTAGCATAACACGGAGTACGCTTCACCTTATTCCAATGCCTTAGTCAAAGTGAATTAGATCTAATTCACTCAAATAAGTATCACACCACATAATCCCAGATAAAAAATATAAATGGAGCATTATCAAGTATTCACCATAGCAATGGCTATATGTTAATTGTAGAAAATGATAACAACAATTCAATAAGATGTGTTTAATCACACATACCTGCTCTATGATTGCAAAATAGTGTGAGTTGGCCTGCATTAAATTAAAATTTTATAATAAGAACCAGTTTTGAAGGAATCAAATGCAATAAATCTTTAGGAAAATATACTTACATATTTATATATATATATATATATATATATAGATTCTCATATTGATTATTAGAAAAAAGATTAAAGATGGTGAGAAAAATAAGAAATAGGCTACCACACAAAGCATCTGCAGGATAAGAGGTCTTGTAATGCCTAAAGAAAAAAATTACTTGGAGGCAAATCAGTGACGTTGTAATTAAAAAAATCTTCAAAATTGCGAATTATGCTAACAAGCTTTTGAAAGATTATCAAACTTTGACCAGGAATTGCATCCACCATAAATGGCTCGAGTTAAGCAGAACTACTAATGGTGAATATGAAATAGTACTCAAAAAGTTGCCTCTAGGCCACTTGACAAGAGTAATAAGGAGCTGCCAGTATTCACCCACTAGGCTCTTCCTAAATATTGCTACAACAAAGATAATTCACATAGCTAATCTAAGAAACAGTTATTGAAAAATAGTGTATTAATGAGTCACAGAATGAGGAACCTGTGCACAGTTCATCTTTGCAACCCAAACACATGGCTTTCATAAAACAAGGTCATCCTTCCTAACTGGAACAACATGAATGAATATGGACCAGTAGTTTATGCCTCAAGGACTTGAATAGAAGCAGCAAGCCATCATAAACTGAGACATTTTTAAGAGAAACATTGCAAAACTCTCAGAAAAAACTGCAGTTTTGCAAGAGGCTCACCTCATCATTCATAACCCAACCTCCTCCAACGATCTCCAACTGACCATTCTGTACCAGTTTAGTGAAGCTTTCCTTTTGCAAACTCGTGGCATCCCTCCACCACTTCTCCAAGTAAGACATCTCCTCCCATATGAATTTCCGGCGAGTATCCTAACAATACTAATTTCTAATCAAGCAAAAACCCAGAATAAATCAAGAAAATTTAACCTTGGAAAGGGATTCCACGATGGTGTTGAGGATATGCCGGGACTGACGGTCGTAGTACTCATTGACGGTGAGCTTCCACCCGGGATCATTATGCGAGTGCGGCACCACAAAGACCTTAAGCTTTTCCTTATTCCATTCATCCCCTCTGTAGGTCACCCGCCAGCCCTGCTTCCAAGGGCCCCCATCCACATCCATAAACTCGATCCGATCATACAGATCCTTGGTGGTGATGTCCACCTTGGCTGTTCTAATCTCGCCGCTCCGATCGGAGGCAGTACCGGAAGGGATGGGTCTCCGGAAGGCGGGGCGGCGGACGAGGCGTGGACGGGGGTGGGAGGAGGAAGAGAGGGGATTAGGGACGCCGAAACGAAGGACGATGGCGAGAAAAAAGAGAAGGGAGATGGTGAGGCCAAGGGCGAAGAAGGTGGAGCTAGGGCAGAGAATATCACGGAGAGGGTTGCGATGGCGAGCGGACGAGGGTTTCCGGAGAGGGCGTGGCTTGGAGGTGCTGGGGAGAAGAGATGAGGCGAAGCCTCCGCCACCTCCCCGGCGATTGCCGGAGAAGAAGGCCATCAACACTGCTGCTGCTGCTGCTGCGAAGCGAATGGGGGAGGTGCCTTCCTTTTTATTTTTACTATTTATTTATTTATTTATTTTTATTTTATGTATTTTTTTATTTTTTGGGAGTGGGGTTTCAGACTTTCTCAGTCTTTCAGATCTCCGTGGTCTGCAAATGGGTGTTTTTTTTATTCTTATTTCTATTATTATTTC